>NW_006408522.1:28479305-28479909 GCF_000296735.1 Chrysochloris asiatica | reverse complement strand
ATCTCTACGCTGGAGACCAATTTTCAGAGTCTGTTCTGACATCCATTTTGACCTTTTCCTTCTTTCTTGTCTCTTAATGACTTTTTGCTCCCTTTATGTATGATATTCTTGATGTCATCCCACAAATTTTCTGGTCTTTGGTCTTTAGTGTTTAACGTATCCAATATGTTCTTCAGATGATCTCTAAATTCAGGTGGGATAAATTCAAAGTCATATTTTGGCTCTTATGGACTTGTTTTCATTTTCTTCAGCTTCAGTTTGAATTTGCATATGAACAATTGATGGTCTGTTCCACAGTTTTCCCCTGGCCTTGTTTTCACTGATGATATGGAATTTTTCCATCTTCTCTTTCCACAGATGTAGTCAATTTGATTTTTGTGTGTTCCATCTGGTGAGGTCCATGTGTATAGTCATCTGTTATGTTGTCTAAAGAAGGTATTTGAAATAAACAAATCATTGGTTTTGCAGAAATCTATCTTTCATTCTCCAGCATCATTTCTATCACCAAGGCCATATTTTCCAAATACTGGTCCTTCCTCTTTGCTCCCTACCTTTGCATTCCAATCACCAGTAATGATCAATACATCTTGATTGCATGTTTGAT
>NW_006408522.1:28456439-28478925 GCF_000296735.1 Chrysochloris asiatica | reverse complement strand
TCAACAAATGAAGGTTCTGTGGCTTTTCTCACACGAGCCTAACTCTATTCATGTCATCATGGTCAATTCTACTTTGAGGAGGCATCTCTTCCCCAGTCGTATATTGAGTGCCTTCAAACCTGAGGGGCTCATTTTCTGGCCCTGTATCTTACAGTGTTTCTCTGCTATTCATAAGGTTTTCAGTGACTAGTGATTTGGAAGTAATTCGTCGCTCTTTCTTCCTAGACTATCTTTGTCTGAAACCTGTCCACCATGGGTGACCCTGCTGGTTCTTTAAAATACCGGTGGCATAGCCCGCAGAATCACAGCAACCCAAGCCACCACAGCACGACAGACAGATGAGTGGTAGCCATTTGGTTGTATGTCGAAATTTTCACTTTAAATTTCTATATCAATCCTGATAAAATCAAGATGGTCTCTCTTGATACAATCAATCCTAATACAATCAAGATGTTCTCTCCCAAGATGGTGGCTCCGGGAACAGCTGAGCGTCTTAAACTAGAAAACAATGGATTTCTGGATTCTCCTACGAATTTCCCCAGCTGTAAGCCCTCCAATCCTCCAAACATACTTTTATATTTGTTTCAGGGTTCCAGCACCATCCCCTGAGCCTTCTTGGTCTGGTATTCCTTGTTGTGGTTGATGGAGCTCCTCACTGCATGTCTACCCGATCTGCCATCTTGATTGAAGTTAGTTCTGTCCCTGGATATAGGAGATAAAATATACAGGGATCTCAGGGTACAAAGGATGAAATTCACTCTTGTCTCTTCTTTCTTGATGGTAGTTAGAGCCCCTTTTCTGTATATGAGATGGCTCATGTTATGATGATGGCAAAATTGGCTAATCTCCACATTAGACTTCCAAGTGTTTACAATCACAATTAACTGTTAATAATTATTCAAAACTGAATCATGTGATGCTATCAGCATCTTCCCCTACCTTTTTTCCTCCCATACCTATCAGAAAAAGGTCATTTGGTGGCAGTTACAAAGCTTATTTATAGAAGAGCAATATTCAATAATTCACTGAACTATAATCGTCATAGAAAATGGAAGAATTGAGAGCCCAGAAATTAACTTATATTTATGTCAAATGATATTTTACAAAGGTGTCAAAGCAACCCAGTGAAGAAAATGATACAATCAATAATGATGGCAAGGCAATAGGATACTCACATGCAATATATATATATATATGAATTCGAATTGTTATTCATCCCTTAACTATAAATGTTAACTAAAAAATGAAGTGGGTAGTGGTGATAGTTATATGCCGTGGTGTTTTTCTGACTCATAGTGATGCTATATATGCTTTCTGAGACTGTAAGTCATTATGGGAGCCGAAAGCCTCATCTTTCTCCTGAGGAGCAGCTGGTAGAGTCAAACTGCTGACCTTGCCATTAGCAGCCCAACTTGTAATCCACTATTCTAACAGAGCTCCTTAAAATGAAGCACTGACCTAAAATATAAGAGGCAGAGTTACAGATCTTCTAGGAGAAAGCATAGGGTCAAATTTTCATGACATTGGCATTGGCAAAGAATTCTGAAATATGTCACCAAATCACAATTCATAAGAGCTTTTGAATTTGATGAATTGGGATCCATCAAAATTTAAAATTTGAGAGCTTCAAATTATGTCAATAATACAATGAAAAGCCAAACACTGTTGAAGAAAATATTTTCCAATCATGTAACTGATAGTGAACTTGTATCTAAAATATCTAAAGCACTTTTGCAACTCATTAAAAGAAGACAAACAACACAATTAAAAATAAATAGGCCAAAACATGTCAAGATTGAATTGTGTCCTCTCAAAGTAAGTGTCGACTTGATTGGGTCATTATTTGTAGTGTTTTTGGCAGCTATATAATGGTGTAATATAGCAGTTATGTAATAATTCCCCTTGATGTGATTTGATGTAATAAATCAATAAGAGGATTTGGGATGGCTGCAACACCCTGAATCCAGTCACAGTCCTGATCTGATGTAAAGGATTTTCCTAGGGGCATGGCCTGGAATATCTTTTAGTTTGCAGAGAAAAATTAAAGAGACATGGACTAGGAAATCCAGGACCTACTACCACCATGAAACAAGAGCCAGTAGTGGAGTGCATCCTTTTGACATGGTTTCTCTGCCCTGTGAAGCTCCTATATCTAGAGAAAAACTGCCAAGATACAGGGAGATCTCTATGGAATGCTGAGTCTACATATACTCAAAGAAGAAAAGGACCTTTCTCCAGAGCTCACACAAAGAGAAAGCCTTCCCATAGAGTCTGCACTCTGAATTTGGACCTCTAGCTTTCTAAAGGGTGATAGAATCTATTTCCATTTGTTTACAGCATCTACCTGTGGTATTTCTGTTATAGCAGCACTAGATAACTAAGACAACATTTCACCAAAGGAGCTATATGAGGAGACATGAAGTGTATGAAATAACAGGACAAATGACAACCTCAGTGAGAGGCCAGTGTACTCTCACTTAAATGGCTATAATAAAAAAGACAGATAATAACAAGTGTTGATGAAAATGTGAAGAATTTTAAGATCTTTGCATTGCTGGTAGAAATATAAAATAATACAGCCACTTTGAAAAACACTTAGACAATTTTCAACTCAGCAATTCCATTCATATAACAACAAAGAATAATAAAAACATATGTCCATACAAAGACTTGCATATAAGTATTTCTTGCATCATTGTAAGTATTTATAATAGTCAAAAAGTGGATGCAAACTATACAATGACTAGTGAAGGTATATATAAAACATTAAACCAGCCAAGTCACTTTCAACTCATGGTGACTCTTTGTGTGTCAGATTAGAACTGTGCTTCATAAGGTTTACAAATGTTGATTTTAAAGCAGATCTTCAGTTTTTGCTTTAAAGGTGTTTCTTGGTGGACTTGAAATTCCAAATTTTGATTAGCAGAGAAGCACGTTAACCCTTTGCATTACTAAGAGACTTCAGTATAACAATATAACTCATGAATATGAAAGAACAAGCTAGTGATATATGCTACAACATGGATACGGCTTAAAAGCAATAAGCTAAGTGAAAGAATTTAGATGCAATAATCTTCATAGTATATGATTCCATTCATATCAAATATCTGTAAAAGGCAAATCCATTGAGACTGGAAGCTGATTCATGGTTGCCTGAGAACGAGAATAGTTTCAGGGATTGACTTCAAAGGGCATGAGGGAACTTTGTAAGGTAAGGGAACTCCTCTGAAATTGGATTATTATGATGATTGCATAACTCTATAAGTTATTGAAAATCACCTAATGGTATACTTATACTTGCAATGTGTGAAGTTATGGAATATAAATTATATCCCTTCACTCACAAGAAAACTAAATGAATAAAAGGAAATCTATATACAGAAATCCTATACATGATCCTGTGAGTTGGAACCCACTTAAAAACAGCATGTATATTCTAACTGAACTTGTTGTTGTGAAGTGCCATTGAGTCGGTTCCAACACATAGCGACTCTGTATAGGGCTTTTGAGGGGTGACCGGTGAGCTTGAACCGTCAACCTTGCTTTGCAGTCTGGCGCATTAACCCACAGCGCCACACAAGGACTCCAATTCTAACTGATAGCAACCCTGTATAGATAGGGTTTTTGAGGACTGGCTAGAGAGTTTGACTTATACATATGTATGTGTATGTGTAATGTATATATATAGAGAGAGATAGTCCTGGTGTGGTGCAGTGGGTTAATGAGCCAGACTGCAAAGCCGTTTGAACTGCAAGAACAGTGGTTCAAGCTCACCAGCTACTCCTCGGAAACCCTATACAGTGTCGCTATGGGTTGGTACCGACTCTACTCTACAGCACTTCACAACAACAACAAATATATATATATTGGAAAGCATGAGTTCTAACACTGTTGGAAAAAAAAAAAAGACTTCCGACTGCACATTGCATTTTTCTTTCCTTTGGTGGCTGTGTGCCGTGGAGTTGGTTCTGAGGCTGTAAATCTTTATGAGAGCAGAACACCTCATCTTTCTTCCGCAGGATGACTGGTAGTTTCGAACTGCTGATCTTACAGTTTGCAGCCCGATTCGTAACCACTACGCTACTTGGTTGATTATGTGCTATGGAGTCACTTCCGACTCATTGATACCCTGCGTAGGGGTTCCCAGGGTGTAATTCTTTACAGGAGCAGAAAGCCTCATCTTTCTCCCACAGAACAGCTGGCAGCTTCATACTGCTGACCTTGAGGTTAGCAACCTGACTCGTAACCGCTATGCTCCAAAGCTCCTTCATTTAATGATAGCATATGAAAATAACCAGATTTTGGAGGGACTTTGAGCAGCCAACAGTCATACTGCTTTCTTACATTTATTCTTGATTCCAGTCTTTTCCAGCATTTCCGTCTGAGCAGTGGCTTAAGATTCCAAAGCTATCAATTCTATAGGACAGCATTTCGCATAGTGTATTCCACCAGATGTTAATAGATAATTTTACTCCTCCCTGCAATCTCAAAATATTTTAAAAGCCAATAACATTAGATAAAAATGGACTAAAAATATACAGTTTATATTCCTGCAAAATCTCCCAGAATCTTTAGTATGTTAATGTATACTAGGAACTCCTAAAGGTGACATAGTGTGCCATCTTTCCTAAATTTATTTGACCATAGAATTGTTTCCCACCCATTCCCCAGAAAATCTCAAGGGAATAATGTTCAATATAGCACAGTTTAGACAATTGGACAATATGAAGTGGTTGACTTTGATCTTAAAAGAAGCCATACAAGATCTCATTCATTTTTAGATTTCACCTATTGAGCAGGATCACCGTGAGTCAGAATGGACTCGATGGCACTTTACAACAATTTTCCTTATCATATGAGTGCTTTTTTCTCATCTACCAGTATACTAATTTGGTTTTCTTGACTGAATCTGCCATATAAAGTAATCCTGTAGAAAACATGTTTTTTTCTAGATTTACATAGAAAATTTCTTTCTAAATGCACAACATGCTCATATCTTCTACCTCTTTAAAAACTCATTCTTTTAACACTGGGATCAATGTTTTTGGGGTGTTTTATAGTTTTCACATCACTTTGATATGTATAATTTCATTTAATTCTCATACTCTTTCTGGGTTGTTGATGTTGTTGGTAAGTGCCATCAAGTGGGTTCTGACTCATAGGAACCCTATTTATAGTTTCCAAGGAGGAACTAGTGGATTTGAACTGTCAACCTTTCAGTCCTACAGTGCCACACCAGGACTTCCTCTTCCTGTAAGAACATATTATTCCCATGCTAAAAATAGACTTCAGAAAATGTGTGTAATTTTACTAACCTGCGAGGGTGTGATGTATTTTAAGAAACACTTCACAGGAGTCCTTGGTACAAGCTCATATCAAATCAGATGGGGGATATATTTCATCTCAGTCATTCAGTGGCATTTTTTGGGAACATGCCTTTATGAGATAAAATCTACACTAAAATAAAGACTTATTTTTTAATTATATAATATCTGATTTTAGGTTTATGCACTAAATTCAAGATTAAAAAGAAGTTTACATTTTTTTTAAATCTCCTCCATGGAGCTTTAAATTTAGCTGAAGGGCCAGAGCCTGCCTTGGCAAGACAAAATTGCATACATGGAAACCTGTGTCAATACCAAATGAGCGTGACAGTAAGTATTACAGGTGTAGATTAGACAGGATCCCCTAGGGTTTGGGTAATCAAGAAAGACTCCCTGAGGCTGTGGCATTCAGCAGAGATGAAGGAATCCTCTAAGTGGCTACGATGACTATAATAAAAATACACATAATTAGTGGTGGGGAGGATGTGGAGAAACTGCAAGCCTCAGATATTGCTGGTGGGTTTTTAAAATAATGTACCACTTTGGATGACAGCTTGGAAGTTGTTCAATAGGTTAAACATAGAATTACCTTTGCAAGACTGGCCCTTACATCAATCTCTCACCATCCTTTCCCAGACATGAGTGAATTATTTCAGCAGAGGGGATTTTATATTTTAAGGGGCTTGTGTCATGATATTACTGTTAACTTTTGAGACCTGGAGATGATCAGAATTCTAAGTGCCAATTCTTCCCTTTTCATTCTGTTGACCTAAGGTAAATTATTCAATCTCTTAGAACTTTAGTGGCCTCATCTTCAGAATAGGGTAGGACACACATACCTCATAGGATCATTTTGAAATTTAAATAAAATAATGTAAGTCGAAGCATCTAGCACAGTAGCTTACGCATGAAGGTACATACATAATAGAAGATAATTAATTAAATAGTAATTTAACACATCCATACAGTAGCAATTGTTGATTGGCCACTATAGGCCATGAGATATACAATGAATATAAATTTAGGAATGTTTCTGACAATTGCTAGAGATTTTTGGAAGAATAAGAATTAATATGTTCATAGAAATCTCTAATTCTGTATATGGAACAAAGGAAAAGTTGAAGAAATATTTAAATTTTTCAAACTCAAATTCCATTCTTATTGCTAGGATTCTCCATTTTTCATATCTACTCCCTGCACTTTAGAATGGCAATGCTTGAAATTAGATCAAATGAAATCAAGTTGCAACTCTGTCCATCCTATCTCTTTGACCTTGAGCAGTATCCTGTGTTTCACAATCCTCATCAGCAGTGTAAGGGTATTAACAGAGCTTTTTCATTAATGTGAGAATTAATATATTAGCTCATGTCAAGTGCATAGGCGAGTGTATGGCACATTGGAAGCACTTATTAATTGTTAGATGTCTTTGTTTTTATAGCATTAACTTATTTAGGGGGACCCACCTCAATGTACAAATACAGCATCAGTTAGAGAGAAGCATGATCTTAAACCTTTTAAAATATATTTCTATTGGACTCTCTCGTAAGTTTTTGCCTTTGGTTGCCTTTGAGAAATCTTATTTCCATTGTGAAAGCATATTTTAACATTGATATACTTCTCCATGTTCTATCTTTTTTTTTTTTTAAGTAATTCACAAAGGTTTTCAGAACTATTAAGATAATTTCTCACATTTTTAATCAGAAACAGAGGGGTGGAGAAGCACAAATCTTGAACAGGTTAAGAGACAACTATGTAAAGAACAGATTCTCTGACAATGGGAACAAAACACCATAATAGTCAGGCAGAGTGTCTTCTTTCATCTTTTGACCTTTAATTGAAAGATTGAAGATAAGTAGTTCCTGCAAGAAAGCATAAGGCTGATTCACTTAGCCTGTAGCTCAAAGTAAAAAAAGCTTCCTGGAAGCCTTACTATATAGCATGAATCACCTTCTTGTCACTCTAAGAAGTTCATAGCTAAGTCAAATTCTAGCAATGGATTGATGGTGGTGTGACAAGCACCAGAGATGGAGGAAGAGGTGAAAGGCCACTTAATAATACATCTAGGCATCTTTTTATATATATATAAAAAAAAGCTCATATCTCTGACCCAAGGCTTCTCTGTCTTACTGTATCAGGAAAAATTTGTTTTTTAAAAGTCTCTCATTATTGATAACATTCTTATCTGCTCCCATAGAGTCCTGGTGTGGCACTGTGGGTTAATGTGCCAGACTGCAAAGCCATTTGAACTGCAAGGCTGGTGGTTCAAGCTCACCAGCTGCTCCTTGGAAACCCTATACAGGGTCATTGTAGGTCAGAATCGACTCGATGGCACTAAACAACAACAACAACAATCTGCTCCCATAAAGATTTATAGCCTTAGAAACCCTGTGCAGGGTCACTATAAGTCAGAACCAACTCCATGGTACTTAACAACAACAACAAAAATCTGTATTGTTGTTGTTGTTAGGTGCCATTGAGCTCATACTGACTCATAGCGACCTTATGCACAGCAGAACAAAATACTGCCTGATCCTGGGCCAACCTCACTACTGTTGTCATGCTTGAGTCCATCGATGCTGCCACTTGGCCAATTCATCTAGCTGGGGTTCTTCCTCTTTTTCTCTGACCCTCCACCTTGCCAAACATAATATCCTTCTCCAGCAACTGGTCCTTTCTGACAATATGTCCGGAGTATGAGAGACAAAGTTTGGCCCTCTTGGCCTCCAAGGAACATTCTGGCTGTACTTCTTCCAAAACGGATCTATTGGTTCTTTTGGCAGCCCATGGCACTTTCAATATTCTTCTCCAACACCATAACTCAAAAGCATCAATTCATCTACAGTCTTCCTTATTCACTGTCCAGGTTTTGCCTGCATATGAGGTTATTGAAAATACCATGGGTCAGGCTCAAATTGACATCCTTGCTCTTCAACACTTTAAAAAGGTCTTGTGCAGCAGATTTGCCTAATGGAATACGTTGTTTGACCTCTTGATTGCTGCTTCAATGCATGTTGATAGTTGATCCAAGTTGATAGTCCTTGACAAGTTCAATCTTTTCTCCGTTGATAAGAATGTTGTTTATTGGTCCAGTGGTGAGGATTTTTGTTTTATTTACATTGAGAAGTAATCCATACCAAAGGCTGTGCTCGTTGATCTTCATCAGTAAATGTTTTAAGTCCTCTTCGCTTTCAGCAAGCAAGGTTTTATCATCTGCATACCACAGGTTGTTAATGAGTCTTCCTCCAATCCTCATGCCATGATATATTCAAAAAGAACATATAAAAAAAATAATATCTGTCTAGTAAGTTAATAAAAAGCCAAGTGCATCCTACTGTCCTTTCAATTTAAATCTTCCATATTCCTTTGGGGATTATCTGAGGGGGGCATCCAAAGATAAGTCTTTGTTAAGGAGCTCATGGGAAATCCCATAATAAAT
This sequence comes from Chrysochloris asiatica, assembly GCF_000296735.1. Taxonomy (NCBI): domain Eukaryota; kingdom Metazoa; phylum Chordata; class Mammalia; order Afrosoricida; family Chrysochloridae; genus Chrysochloris; species Chrysochloris asiatica. The sequence continues at coordinate 28,470,165 of NW_006408522.1, read as the reverse complement.
AGACAAGAAGCTACTGAAAATAGAAAAACATCAGATTAAAGCTGATATCTGACAGTCATTTTAATATCCCATACAATCACTTATCCTTCCAAGCCAATCAAACTCCTGTGTCTTTTGCTTTTTATTTGCTAACTTACTTAATGCAATTCATAATACCTTATAGATTTTATAGCTTTTATTAACTGTTTTTGATGCTGTTAATTGCCATGAAGTCAATTTTGACTCACGAAAACTCATGAAAACCCATGTGTGCAGAGAACTGCTCATAGGGTTTTCTAAACTCCAACCTTCTGGAAGTAGATCTCCGGCGCTATATTACAAGGTATCTCTAGGTGGGTTCAAGGACTTTCAGCTAGTAGTCAAGGCACTTCTTAAACTCACTCACTGCAACCAAGTCAATTCTGACTCATGGGAAACCTATAGGTCACATTAGAACTGCTAGAAGAGCTTCCAAGCTGTCCATCTTTACAGATTGCCTCATCTTTTCCCCTCAGAATAGCTGGTAGTTAGTAGCCCAACCCTTAACCCACTACCCCACTAGGGCTCCTCCAGGGCCTTCTAAAACTCAAACCAAACCCAGTGCCATTGAGTTAATTGCAATTCATAGTGATACCACCTAGTGTTTCTGAGGGTGATTGGCAGCCATCTCCTTATGCAAATTAAGGATTTACATTAAATATACTTGTTGTTAGGTGCTATCCAGTTGGTTCTGACTCACAGCGACTCTATATACAACAAAACGAACCACTGCCCAGTCCTTTGCCACACTCATAATCGTGTTACGCTTGAGTCTATTGCTGCTGTCATTGTGTCAATCTATCTTGTTGTGGGTCGTCCTCTTTTTCAAGGACCACCCACTTTACCAAGCATGATATCCTTCTCCAGGGACTGTTCTCACCTGAAAACATGTCTAAAGTATGAAAGACAAAGTCTCACCATGATCACTTCTAAGGAGAATTCTGGCTGCACTTGTTAGAACAGAGATTTTTTTACACTTCTGGTGCTCCATGTTACATTCCTGATTCTTCTCCAACACCATAATTCAAGTGCATGAAATCTACAGCCTTTCTTATTCATTGTCCAACTTTCACATGAATATGAGGCTGGAAGAAGTACAGCAAGGCTTCTAAGGGGCATTCTAGCTGTACTTCTTCCAACAAGGTTTATTTGTTGTTGTTTTGTAGCAGTCCATGCTACTTTTAATAGTCTTTTACAACACCATAACTCAAATGCATTCCTTCCACAGTCTTTTTGTTCAATGCTCAAATTTCTTAAAGCATATGAGACTATTGAAAATACCATGGTTTAGTGTACCTTAGCCCTCAAATTAACGTCTTTGCTCTTGAACACTTTACAGAGGTTTTGTGCAACAGATTTGCCTAATGCAGTAAATCATTTGATTTTTTACTGCTGTTGCCATGAGTATTAATAATTGATCCAAGCAAAATTAAGTCTTTAATAGCCTCAGTCTTTTCTCCATATAACATGATGTCATTTATTGGTCCAGTGGTGATGATTTTTGTTTTCTTTACATTGAGGAGCAAGCCATACCAAAGGCTGTGTTCTTTGATCTTCAGTAAGTATTTAAGTCTGCTTCGCTTTCAGCAAGCAAGGTTGTATCATCTGCATATCACAGGTTGTTAATGAGTCTTGCTCTGATTCTATTGCCACATACTCCTTCATATAATCCAGCTTCTTGGATTATTTTCAGCATACAGGTTGAATAAGTATGGTGAAAGTATGCAACCCTAGCACATACCTTTCTTCATTTTAAAACATTCGATGTTCCCTTATTCTGTTTGAACACCTGCCTCTTGGCCTATGTACAGATTCCTCATGAACACAATTAAGTATGTGGAATACTCATTCTCCACAATGTTCCCTATTGCTTGTCATGATCCACACAACTGAAGCTTTGCATTGTCAATAAAACACAAATAAGTATCTTTCTGGTATCCCCTGCTTTCAGACAAGATCCATCTGACATCTGTAATATAAGTCTTCAATACAATTCCTCATCTAAATCTGGATTGAGCCCCTGCCAGTTCCCTGTCAATGTACTGTTGCAATTAGTTTTTGGATCATCTTTGGCAAAATCTTGCTTACAGGCAATATTAACAATAGTTTGCAATAATTTCTGTATTCTGTTGGATAATCTCTATTTGGAATAGGTACAAATATGGAGCTCTTCCAATCAGTTGACTAGGTAACTATCTTCTAATTTAGTGACATAAATGAGTGAGTGCCTCCAGTGCGCATCAGTTGACTCCAAGATTTCAATTTGTATTATCTCAATTTCTGGAGTCTTGTTCTTTGCCAATGGCTTCAGTGCACCTTGGACATCTCCTTTCAGTATTATTGGTTCTTGATCACATGCTGCCTTTTGAGATGGTTGAACATTGACTATTTCTTTTTGGTACAGTGCCTTTGAGTATTCCTTCCACCATCTTTTGATGCTTTCTACATTACTCAATATTTTGCCCATAGAATCCTTCAATATTTCAAGTAGAGGCTCAAATTTTTTCTTCAGTTCTTTCAGCTTGAGAAATGTTGAGTATGTTCTTCACTTTTGATTTTCTAAGTCCAGGCCTTTGCAAATTCATTATAATTTTTTTTTTTCTTTTGGAGCTGGACTTTGATATTTTCTACTCAGTTCTTTACTTCTTAATTTCTTCCATTTGCTTTAGTATCTCTACACTAGAAAGCAAGTTTCATGGTCTCTTCTGACATCCATTTTTGCTTCTTCCTTATTTCTTGTCTTCTTAATAAACTTTGGTTTTCTTTCTCTATAATGTTAGTCTGGTCTTCAATAATCAGTGTCTGATTCATCAAATATGCTCTTGAGATGATCTCTACATTCAGGTGGGATAAGTTTAAGGATGTATTTTGGGACCTGTGGACTTGTTTTAATTTTCTTCTGCTTCAGCCTGAATTTGCATATGGGCAATTGATGATCTGTTCCAAAGTATGCCCCAGTCTTGTTTTGGCTGATGATATCGAGTTCTTCCACCATCTCTTTTCACAGATGTAGTCAACTTGATTTCTGTGTATTCCTTCTGGTGAGGTCCATGTGTATAATCTTCTTTTATGTTGTTGAAAAAAGGTATTTGCAATGAAGAAGTCATTTGTCTTACAGAATTCTATCATGTGATCTCCAGCATGGTTTCTATCACCATGGCCATATTTTCCAATGACTAATCCTTCATTCTTGTTTCCTACCTTTGCATTCCAATCACCAGTAATTATCAATACATCTTGATTGCATGTTTGGTCAATTTCAGATTGAAGAAGTTATGGAATTCTTCAATTTCATCCTCACTAGCTTCAGAGGTTGATGTGTAAATTTGAATAATAGTTGTATTAACTTTTCTTTCTTTCTTTTTCCTTTTTTTTTTTTTTTTGTAGCTGTATGGATATTATCCTATCACAGACAAAATTTGAACTTCAAGATGGTTAGTTGGTTGGTTATGTGCTGTGGAGTTGGTTCTGACTCATAGCGACCCGGTATAGGGTATCCAAGTCTGTAAATCTTTATGAGAACTGAAAGTTTTATGTTTTTTTTTTCAGTGGAATTGCTGGTAGTTTCAAACTGCTGCCCTTGAGGTTAGCAGCCCTACTCATAAGCACTAGATTATCAGAGCTTCTTTTACTTAAAGACAGATCTTGAAATGTTCTTTTTGACCATGAATGTGACACCATTCCTCTTCAATTATTTGTCATTTCTGGCATAGTAAACCATGGATTTAAAATGGTCAGTACCAATCCCAGTCCATTTCAGGTCATAAATGCCTAGGTTATTGATGTTATTGTGTTCCATTTCATTTTTGACAACTTCCAGTTTTCCTAGATTCATACTTCATACATTCTGTATTCCAATTTTTAATGGATTTTTACAGCTGTGTCACCTTATTTTGAGTTTTCAGCCATCAGCAAATGTAAGTTCCTAAAGTTTTACTCCATTCAAATCATCATGGTCAACTTTATGTTGAGGAGGAAGCGCTTCCACAGTTGTATGTTGAATATCTTCCAACCCAAAGGACTTGTCTTCAAGCACTATATCTGATGATATTCTGGTGCTCTTCATCATATTTCAATATTCTGTATTCTGGTACTATCTAATAGTGTTCCATTGCTAGTTTTTAGGTTTCAGTGACTAAATATTCTTCCTAATCTTAGTCTGGAAGCTCAACTGAAATATCTACACCATGATGGCCCTGCTGGTATTTCAAACACCTTTGGCATAGCTTCCAGCATCACAGAAACACACAAGGCACCACAGTATGACAAACTGACAGACAAATGGTGGATAGACACACGAGTCAATCCAATGATAATATGAAGCATTAAATGATATTGGACACCCCAAAATGGAAGGTAACATTATAGATAAAACTGTTGTTGAGGAGGTACAAATTGAGTATTTTTTGCCTCAAGGATAAAAATAAGGGCTTGAATGAGTGAATACACATTGGGAGTGAAGAGTATGAGCACAAGGACAGAGCTGAGATGAGCATGGATACTCTGAGTATAACCTCACTGATGCGGAGGTGCATATAGAAGAAAGGAGGAAGATAGAGTCAAATGCACATGTTGAACTAAGAGTAGTGCATTATTTATCACCAAGTCAAGGAATATGGATCTACTGTTAACAAGCTAGACTGTTTGGGAGATATTTGGCCTTTGTGTTATTTAAGGATTGGAGAAGGGATAAATATAAAGTAGGGAAATAAAACTCAATGGTTTGCTTTAGTTCAATCAGGAAATGGGGAGAACATTACTTCTGGTGGTGACAGCTATTCAAGTGTTGGGCAACTCATGAATTAGAAAAGAGTAAATAAAATTACAGCATTTACAAGGCACCTGAGTGTTCTCAAAAGGGTTCCAGCTGAAGTGAATTTATGGAATACAGTGTAATAAGGCACAGCTTTAGTAGTTCTGAAGGAATGCACAGGCCACATATAAATTTATATTTGGAATTTATTTTGAATGGTGATTTTTCCCCCCCGTTGGGACTTTAGTAAACTTTAATTAATATTGATGACTCTTAAATTGGTTATGTAGTCCAGACTTATATTTCAGCTATTACAGGGATGTTTTCCTAGTGACTTACTGGATGTCCCATGAACACGTTAAAATAAATACTTCCCAAATTGAAATCATCTTCTCCATGATTTCTACTAATATAGTATCCACCCAGTAGTCCAAGATTCTCTCTTCTCCACCCAGAAACATATATATTTTTCTACTTACCATAGAAAATTTCCCTTTCATTCTATATATTTTACAAACCTTGCTCAGATCTCCATCTTCAATGGTATGGATTATAAAAACTAACCTTCTGCTCCACTCTGACAAATGCCTTTTTTTTTTTTTTTTTAAATGCAAATCTGATCATTATACTTCTATATTTATAATCAGTCTGTGATTCCTTGATATTTATAAAATAAGTCTAATTACTCACCATGGAACTATCAAATCTGGTTCTTGATAAACTTTACAGTCACATATCTCATCATTCCACCTGGAACACCACCCTATTTTGCTTGTTTTGTTGTTGTTATTGTTTTGTTTTTTGTCATTTGTAAGTTCCATCAAGTCAATTTCAACTTATAACAACCCTATGCGAAACAGAACAAAATGGTTGTAAGACATAACCAAACAAGATGGCAGATAGAGTGGAAGTGTGGTGAGGAGCTCCTTCAGCAACAATACAGAATACCAGACTAAACAGGCTCAGGGGATGATCCCAGAACTCTGAACCAATTATTAAGGAATAGTTAGACATTTGGAAAGCTTATAGCCAATGGAATTTTTAGCAAAAGCAAGAAATCCAGTGCTTTCTAGTCCAAGGCACTCAGCTGCTCCCTGAGCGGCCATCTTGGGCAAGACCAAACCTGGGAAGGATCAGAGCAGCCACGGACGCCTGACAGAACCACAGAGATAAAGGTGTGGACATTATTTTTTTTTCATATCTGTTTATTGGCCTCTTGCTGTCTGTGTACCTCCATTCTGGTGACTAGAGGGGGTGCCTAAGCAAGTGGACACCCCACCGCCACCCCCAGAGGGTTCTATTATGCATGCACACAGATCTCCTTAAAATTCAAAGGGACTGTTTCCACTTAAAATCAAATGGTTGTGCAAAAGAGCCATATCTGGCCCTGAACTGTTTATCACTAGGAAAAGGACTGAAATGGGGTTGTGGAGCAGGACAGGCAGACTAAAAAGGAAACAGGCTGAAAATTAAATCCTGAGTTACATCATAACAATCAATAGTGGCATCTTGAAACTTCTCAGGAAGAAGAGTGAAAAGGGAAGCCCATCTCCTGATCACATCTACCTGGAGGCAATCAGAAAACATAAAAATACCAAAACACACACCCATCTAAGTTTTAAGGCCACAGCTAACCACTGAATATGTCCAAAAATCAGAAACAAATGACCATATCAGCACATGTCCAGAAACAAGATAAAGTGACTGAGACAAATGAGCTGGAGGTAGACCTACACTCCATACTGGAAGGAGAGCAGGCTTTGGAAATGTCTGAAGAAGGAATTCAGAAAAATTATTATAAAATGTATCAAAACACTTTACAATGGAGTTGAGAAAAATAAGGTAGAAGTCAGGAAAGCGCTACAGGAACAATCAAATAAGATAGATACCACATTGGAAACAATTCAAAACCTACAGGAAAAGATCCAAATGATTAATAATAGAATATCAGAAATGGACAATACACTGAAAGGGCAAAGGAGTAGAATTGAATGGAAGCCAGAACTAGTGAACTGGATGATAAATCTCTCAATACCACTAAGATAAGGAGCTCTGGTAGCGTAGTGGTTACGAATCGGGCTGCGAACCTTAAGGTCAGCGGTTCGAAACTACCAGCCGCTCTGCGGGAGAAAGATGAGGCTTTCTACTCCCGTAAAGATTTACACCCTCGGAAACCCTGTACAGGGTCGCTATGGGTCGGAATCGACTCGATGGCACTTAACAACAACAACAACCACTAAGATAGAAGAACAAACAGAAAAAAGGATTAAAAAAAAATCTGTAGAAGGTCTAAGATTCATGTTGGACAACATGAAGAGGAATAATTTAAGAATTATCAGCATTCCAGAACAGGAAGAATCAAATAAGTCCACGTAAGAGATAGTTGAAGAACTTCTGAAAGAAAATTTCCCTAATATCCTGAAAAGTGAAAAGATAAACATCCAAGAAGCTCATCGAACCCCAGGAAGGTTAGACCCTAAAAGAAAAACACCAAGACATATCATAACCAAGCTCTCCAAAATCAAAGATAAGGAAAGAATCCTAAAGCCAGCTAGGGAAAAGAGAAGTGTAACATGCAAAGGCAAGCAAATCAAACTAAGCTCAGATTTCTCAACAGAAACCATGCAGGCAAGAAGGCAATGGAGAGACATATACAAAGCCATGAAAGAAAAAACTGCCAACCAAGAATCCTCTAACCAGCATAGCTGTCAATCAAATATGATGGTGTAATCAAAACATTCCAGTATAAACAGGAGCTAAGGGATTTTGCCAGAGCCAATCCTGTAATGACAAACATCCTCAAGGGAGTTCTGTGAACAGAGAACTAATAAGAATAGACAACAACCATAGATTGACGTACGTGGCAGCATCACCTGGAAGTCAATCAACAAGAAAAAGTCAAGAACAGAATAAAACTATAAGAACAAATTCAGGAGGATCTAGGAAGTCAGTCTATGATCAAAACAATTATAATATGAAGGAAGTTAAACACAGAGGAACAGAGATCTAGGTGTTAGGAAGGTCAGGTTAATTACAGGACAAAATAGGCTGTTTTAAATGGAGGGAAAAGTTAAAGGAATATAAGGTAACCACAATGGTGGGGTTGGGGTCGGGGGGTTCCGGAGAGGTGGAGGGAGGCAACGGTAGAGCACAGGGTAAAGGCAGACACATCATAGTTTGTGTGTTGGGGAGGGAAATACAAGAAGGGGGAGAAGGTGAAAGAACAAGGTAGGTAGAGGAACACTGAGACAGGTTTGCATGGACTAAGTGAGACAGAGTTAAATAGAGATGCATGCTCAACCTTGGAACAACAGGGCTCTGTGATACAGGGCTCTAGGCATAGTTTGAAGAGAGGAAATAATACTAAGATGCTTGACTGTCTTTTGAATATTGGTTTTCCTTGCCTACTGTTGTAAAATAGTTACTTGAGTGGGATAGAAAGGAATGTCATGAAACATGTTACAGAAAATTGTAAGCCTGTCTTCAGCCTATAACTGATTGGAATACCTAAAAGGGGTTCTAGAACTTGCCCAGTGAAACAGGCCTCTTGCAAAGACTTTGCAGAGTGTAGGACATTAGGAGGAATCCTGAGTCCCATCCAGAACCTTCTGACATGGGACATTCCCCCTAGAAAAGACAAGCAGAGCAGCCTAGAATAGCTAGAGCAACAGGAGATTCATCTTTAAAGAAAGATCATCAGGAAAAACCCAAAACATAAATGGCAGTATGACTGGTTACTGCAAGAACGAATAAGCAAGCTATTCTTCAGGAAGCCATCAAAGCAAACAATCAAGTTACTTCAGGACAAACTCCCCTCTAAGACTGAAACTCAAAGGGATCACATGAGCAGGCATGTAAGCTTGCTGGCAGGCACGTTGGTTTACTGGTGAGTAGAAGACGGGAAAGGCAGCAATGAAGAAATAGGCTGAGTTCAACCATGGTCGTCCATTGACTCCCGTTGACCTGGAGATGAGAGAGACAAGAGGAAGGGTTGGTTGTTCCACAGTTTGGTGAGACCTGGGGACACCTGAGCCCATGGACAAGGACATAGCTACAGAGGGCTAGGGCTGAGAGTGAAGCACCCAACTGATATGAAGTGAGGGGAGAGGCACGGGAATGCCCAAATTTTCAGATATTACCCATTTGACCTAGCCTCGGTAGTTTGATAATCAGAACTCAACTAGAGGACGATAACAAAACAAAATAATTAAAAAAAAAAAAAAAACACCCCACAATTTTTGATAAAGTAAGCTAGGGTAAATTGCTATAATTTGATGAACTTGACCTTTACTCATGGAGGTAGTAACTCTAAATACCAACAGAGAGGGAAGGAGTCTTCACATCAAGTATCAATGATCTCCCTTCTGTACACAGGTTATAAAGGGATGGGCAACTTGGACATTGGCTACATAAAATGAGGGGACAATAAAGGCACTAAGTGACTGGCTTACAAGGTTTCAAGACGGAGTTTAATTTAAGAGTTTGTGGGGGAAGTAAGAGTCCCCACTGAATAGTTGGCATCTTGTCTGGATGGGTCCTGTGAAAAGAGATGGGGTTAAGATTCTTATGATTCAACAGTGAGTAATTGTTACCATGATTAATTGTGACTGTTATAATTGTAAAAGTAGAAGTTTTATAACAAAAATGGGGGAGTAGTTAATCTTACAGTCCAGAACAAAGGATCCTAGGACCATCAACGGAGAAGAGCACAAGCAGAATGCAGGACCTTATCCAGAGAAGCAGCAACACCAGAGATGGAGGCAGAGATGTAACATGTAGAGGGGGAGTGGCTGAGGACTCTAGATTCATGGGAAGAGAGGTACTAAGAGATGATGGCCAGGAGGCAGACTTGCAGAATGTGCCCTTTAGTGGTATAAATTATTACATATGCCTGAGTGTTTAAAAAGAAAAAAAGAGCTAAAGTAAATAGAGAGAAATATTATTAACTGATGATGCATGGAGGGGAATGTAATCATTGTGATGAAACAAGGTGTATGATTTGTTGAATGTAAAATGATGATCTGCCCTGTAAACATTCACTCACTCCACAATACAAACTTATAGAAAAACAAAACAAAACAAAAACATAATGAAACACTTGCAGGTCCTGTACCATCTTCACAATTGAGCCCATTTATGTCAATTTATCTCATTCAGGATCTTCCTCTTTTTCATTGACTCTGCTTTATCCAACATGATGTCCTTCTACAGGGACTGGTCCTTCCTGATAATATGTCCAAAATACTGTCTGTATGTCTTCCAAGACATTTGTGCATTCTTCAGCAGTCTATTGTATATTCTTGACAAACACCATACTTCAAATGCATCCATTTTACTTAGGTCTTTCTTACCCTTTACCAGATTTTTCATGCAAAGGAGGCAATTCAAATATCAGGTGCACATGACCCTTCAGAGTAACATTTTTGCTGTACACTCTTTTAAGTGACCCTTTGCAGCACATTTACATAATGCAATAAGACATTCGATTTCTTGACTGCTGCCTCCATGGATGTGGATTGTGGATCCAAGTAAAATGAAATTCTTGAAAACTTCTGTCTTTTGTGTTTTTATCATATTGCTTCTTACTCCAGTTGTGAGATTTTTTATTTTCTTTATTTTCAGATGTGATCCATACTGAAGACTTTGATCTTTGATCTTCAACAGTAAGTGCTTAAAGTCTTCTTGGCTTTCTGTAAGCAAAAATATAGTCATCTACATATTGGTCCAGTGGTAAGGATTTTTGTTTTCTTTACATTGAGGTATACCTGATACCAAAAGCAGTGGTCTTTGATCTTCATTAGTAAGTATTTTAAGTCTTCTTGGGTTTCAGCAAGGTTGTATCATCTGCATATTGCAGGTTGTTAATGAATCTTCTTCCAATCCTGATGCCACATTTTTCTTCATAGAACCCAGCTTCTCGGATTATTCGCTCAGTGTACAGGTTGAATAAGTATAGTGAAAAAAAATACAACCTTGTCACACATCTTTCTTAGTTTTAAATCATTCAGTATTCCCATGTTCTGTTCAAGCAAATGCCCCTTTGTCCAAGTACAGATTCCTCACGAGCACAATTAAGTTCTGGAATACACATAATTTGCAAATGACTATGTAGGGCTGTGTATAGGGGCTCTGGTAGCGTAGTGGTTACGAATCGGGCTGTGAAACTTAAGGTCAGCGGTTCGAAACTACCAGCCGCTCCACGGGAGAAAGATGAGGCTTTCTATTCCCGTAAAGATTTACACCCTCGAAAACCCTGTACAGGGTCGCTATGGGTCGGAACCGACTCAGTGGCACTTAACAACAACATGTAGGGCTGTGTAAATGTGAGGTGTTTGTGGCCTCCCAGGAAGAATGGATAATTTTCTAGCAATGTAACTAAGGTATATGGCTTTCTTGTGAGGTGGAGCTGTGCAACTGAAGTGTATGGAGCCTAACGTGGGGATTGGTCAGTTTTGTCATGCCACAAAGTTTAAAATGAGATATCTAAGAAACAGAAAGAATAATCTCACTAAGATCAAAGAATAAAAATTGAGGGGTGGAGAATGTTCTTTGGCCTCCAAGATTGTTGCACTGAAGCTTCTCAATCCAGGAGACAGAGACCTGTGACACCAGAGACAGTAAGAGATGGCAAAGAAGTGACAGAGAAGTAGCTGAAGCAGAGGTAGCAGAATTAAGAGTATGAGATATTGCTTCCTGTTCCACATAAAGCTTAGTGCCTTTAAGCAAAAGGCTTGCTGTGAGAGTGAGTTGCCACCAGGTGCCTAATTGGGGAGGTTGTAATTAGGTGCTGTAGAGGGAGGTGCTTCTGACTGATAGTGAAATCCTGTATATGGTGTCCAAGGAGTGGGTATATGCTGTGCTAAACCTTGTAATTGTTGAACGTCAAACAATTCTTTTAGGTACAGTAGCTTTGTGCATTCCTTGGTACACTGACTCTGTACATTTCCTTCATTCTTCTTTAGAAGCTTTCTATGTTCACTATTTTGTCCTTAGAGTCCTTCAATATTGTAACCCAAGGCTTGATTTTTCTTTTCCTCTTCTTTCAGATTGAGAAATGCTGAGTATGTGCTTCCCTTTTGGTTTTCTAACTCCAGGTTTTCACACATTTCATTAGAACATGTTACTTTGACCTCTTAAACCACCTTTTGAAATCTTCTGTTCAGCTCCTTTAGTTCATCATTATTCTATAGTTGAACCCCAATTACCTCTAAATCTACAAATGTGTAATATGCATTTAATTGTCCAACAGTTAATATTTATGTTTATCTCTTTCCCCTGCTTAAGTTACCTCTCTTGAGTTGTCTCCCAAGTAAAATTCTACTCATCCTTCATGACTTAGATCAGTTTCATATGAAAATTTGTCTGTTATTATCATTCTCAAGAAGCTCTGATGGCACTGTGGGGTAAGTATTGGACTACTAACCACAGATCAGCAGTTTAAACCCACCAGTTGTTCTTGGAGAAATACACAAAGCTATCTCAGCTTCTCATAAAAATTTGAAATCTCAGAAATTCTGTATAGGGATAAATTGGGATGACTTAATGGCAGTGAGTTTTGCTTTTGGCTGATTAGCCTTTTGTGTGCTTTCTACACCTGCTTAAGTATGACAGAACAGGACCTAAAAGGAGCCTGGGTCTGTATGATAGCCTTGAGTACCAGACTTACCTTGGTCTGCCTATCTCTAGATTCACTGTTACATGAGGAAAAAACAACAACACACTCTCTGTTTAAAGTAATAGTACTTGGAGTCTATCATTTTCTATCTGCATTCCAAATTAATAAAATATGAATGTACTACATATACTAGGATATGACTGGATTAGTACTCTATAACCATTGTAACAGATGATTACAAACTGTGGTTTCAAACTGCATAAATTTATAATTTGACAATTCTGTAGTTTGAATTTTAACTCAGCTATCTCTGAGCTAAACTCAAGTGTTGGCAGACCTCTATTTCTTTATGAACCTTCTACAGGAGATTTTATTTGTCATCTTTGGTGGCTACACATTTCTTGGCTCTTGGATCCCTTCATCTTTCTTCAAAATCATTCTTAGATAGTCACATCTCCCTAATATGGCAAAAGTTCTGTTTTTTAAGAACCCATATAATTTGTCTGGACCTTGATAATTTTGATAAGATTAATTTCTCCATTTCAAGATCCTTAATTTAATTTCATGTGAAGAGTCCTTTTTGTAATACAGAGAAACATATTCACAGATTCTGGGAATTACGATATGGACATATTTGAGAACCCATTATTCTGTCTACCAAACAGTATAAAGAAAAATATGCAGATTATCAATGGAATGTCCTTGTTTTCTGGTATAGCTCTAATTTCCTGTATACCATCAGGCAAATAGCATGAAGAAAATGAAAAAACAAAACCAACTACCTTACTAGACATGAGAAGTGTTTTACTATGTTTAGGGATTTCTTACTAAAGTAATACTATTATGTCAGCAATAATCCACCTTACCAGGATGGATAATGAGCCTGAACTTCCATCAAATTGGGAATGCTAAAAATTGAATTTGGCAGGAATAATGAAAAATTTCTATTATTCACACATGGGTTGTTGCCATTTTTCAGCAGGACAGATTACAGAGGTAGAAAATTTTATAGAATAAACGACTGCTTCTAGGAAAAAGAAGTACTTTTAGAAATCACAAAGTGGAAATATATATAAAACCTATATAATAACAAATATTTAAAGCTCTTTTACAATTTAGAATGTGAGTTTTCACATACATTATCTGATTTGATCTTACATTTCCCTTAGTATTGTTGTTGTTGTTAGGTGCCGTCATGTCAGTACTGTACACAGCGACCTTATGTACAGCAGAATGAAACAGTGCCCGATCCTGGGCCAACCTCACTACTGTTGCCACGCTTGAGTCCATCGATGCTGCCACTTGGCCAATCCATCTTGTTGGGGGTCTTCCTCTTTTTC
>NW_006408522.1:28441130-28456094 GCF_000296735.1 Chrysochloris asiatica | reverse complement strand
CATGGCTTGGGTCAGGCGCACCTTAGTCCTCAAGCTGACATCTTTGCTCTTCAACACTTTAAAAAGGTCTTGTGCAGCAGATTTGCCCAATGCAATACGTTGTTGGATTTTTTGACTGCTGCTTCTGTGAGTGTTGAATGAATTCCTTGACAACTTCAATCTTTTCTCCATTGATAAGAAAACTTCTTGTCTTCTTCATTTTAAAATCTGGACCCTGCCCAATGCTTTGACTCTTTTTCAGAGAATCTTTTATGTTTCCAAACCCTTGCCATGCCCTTTGTCAACACTGGTGCCCTGGTTCTCTTACTTTAGTGTTTAGATTACCTACTTCATTTTATGCTAATTGTCCCTGTATTATAAATCCTATATAATGTTGCCAGAACAATCCTAGAAACAAAATTTTATAATTATCTAGATTAACAATGGATAAACTTATTTAAGGGAATTTTGAGAAGTAGTTGTCCGTCCTCTGATTTGTTATTCTTACGTGACCTCAGTTTCTACTAACTCACAGCAATCCTGCATATAGTTTTCGAGGCTGTACAAACTCAGCCCTGGTGTGTTGCTACAGATTAATGCACTGGATTACAAAGTCGGTTTGAACCACAAGGTAGAAACTCACCAACGTTTCCTCAGAAACCCTGTGATGGTGGCGGTGGTGGTGGTGGTGGTGGTGTGCTATGGAGTCCATTCTGACTGATAGTGACCATGCATAGGGTTTCTGAGGCTATAAATCTTTATGGAAGCAGAAAGCCTCATCTTTCTCCATGGAGTGGCTGGTAGTTTTGAACTGCTGACCTTGAGGTTAGTAGCCTGGCTTGTAACCAATACACTACCAGAGTTCCTTGGAAACCCTATACAGGGTCGCTATGAGTCAGAACCGCCCCCATGGCACTTAACTACAACAAGAAGCAGAAAACCTCATCTTTCTTCCTCAGAGTAGTTGATGGGTTAGAACTGATGTTGGCTTTTTAGTTAGCAGTCTAGTACTTATCCTAGAGCTCCACCACACATTGGTTTAGTACTTCCAATAACAGTATTTTATAAGGCACCCCATACTATATAAAATTGAATCTGGACTATGTCCTGAGAAGAAAACTGTAGGATGACTGTGGAGTTCACCTATGCTCTTCTTGTCTCAAAGATCACAGACCCCACACCCTGACTGCACTGATTGCTTTACAATGCCTTCAAATAGATTGGTTTTTGTTTTTTTTTTATGTTTTTAATGTGAATTGAGTGAAAGTTTACAGGGCAGATCATCAATTTTATTTTCAACAAATCATACACCTTGTTTCCTTACAATGATTATAATCCCCTCCATGTGCTATCAAGTTAACAGTATTTCTCTCTATGCATTTTAGCTCATAAAAAAAAAAAAAAAAAAATACTCAGACATATATAATCATTTACACCATCAAAGGGCACATTCTGCAAGTTTGCCTCCAGGCCGCCAGCTTTCAGTCCCTCTCTTCCCATGAATCCAGAGTCCTCAGCTGCTCCCTCTCTCCAGGTCCCCATCTCTGCCTCCATCTCTGGTGTTGCTGCTTCTTTCTGTGGATAAGGTCCCACATTCCGCTTGTGCTCTAAGACCTTGGTGGTCTTAGGGTCCACTGTTTCTGGACTGTAAGATTAACTACTTTCTCATTTTTGTTATGAAACTTCTACCTTTACAATTGTGACAGTCGCAATTAGTCATGATAACAATTACTCACTATTGAATCATAAAAATCTTAGCCCCATCTCTTTTTACCAGACTCAAGTACACAAGATGAAAACTATTCAGTGGAGACTCTATCTTCCCTCACACACTCTTAAACTAATTCAAATAGGCTTTTGTAAAATAACTTATTTTGCAGAGGTTTTACAGAAACATGAATCAGAAACAAACTATTCTTCCAGCACCAAAACTGCAGGCCCATGTGTTTCATTCACATATGGCGTAAAAGAACCTCAGGATGAGGAAACACAACATATACTTCTAAAATTCTCAGCTTGTCTAATTCATTTCTCACTTCACAGTTCATGTGCTGAATGGCATTTTAAACTAATTCATTTCAACTTAATTAAGAGAAAGAAAAAACAAATTGCAGACAAGTTGAGTGAATCACTGTGTGCTAGTGAGAGCATCTCATTCCAATGCAAGATTTGGGTAGAAAGGGACTAACCAAGGATCTCCACCCAGTAGTTAGAGCAGAGGGAGAACTATCTATCCTTCAGTGAATTCTGATCCTCTAATTCCTCTGTGTGCATCTTTCATCGGGCAGTGTGGGACAGTAATCCTAATTCATTTTGACACTGCATTTATGAAATTGTAAATAACTTGTATAAATGGTATATGAGGGGTTTCCAAAGATTCACGCAAAAATTCCATTACCTTTTAATTCCATTTTTCCACAAAACTTTTGAAGCCTCATATTTTCTTTCAGTGCTTCAAAATACTTTATTCATAACAGATGAAGAAACTAAGAAGCAGAAAAGATAGCAAAAGTGGAGAATGAAGCCAACTTTTATTGGTATTCCTAAGAATCATTGTGCAAGTTTCTTAAGCACAATGTGTTTTAATTCTCATGATAATCTTTGGGGTAGATGATTGTTAATGCTCAGAGAGATTAAATTGTTTAATGCAATCTCTCAGGTAGTAGTGACATGATACTGGAAGGTCAATGCATTACCGAACTCATCTTCATTCCTGGTTCATATACATCACTATGTAGTGTCTAGTCACCATAGCAAGAGACCCTCAAACAGCTCTTTCATGTCAGATGTGAGAGGAGTAGGAGCACATACCTAAGAATAAAAAAGCTGTTAACTGAAAGCAAATTAGGCAGCTCTTTGTTCTTGGAGGAAGCCCTGGTGGTGCTGTAGGATAAGCCCTGGACTGCTAACCACAAGTCAGCAGTTCAACCTTGCCAGTAACTCCAAGGAAGAAAGATGAGACTTTCTGATCCTGTAAAGATTTGCAGCCTCAGAAACCCTATACAGGGTCAATATGAGTTGGAATTGACTTGATGGCAGTGGATTTGATTTTAGTGGTTTTTGTTCTTGTGAGATAACTCAGTCAGTTGGCATAACATACCTCACAAAAATAATGTTCTACATCCTAGTCTGGTGAGTTGCAATTGGGGTCTTAAAAGTTTGCAATTGACCATCTAAGGTACTCATCTGGAACAAAATGGAAGAAGAAGCCAAAGATACTAGCTAGTCTACAGTGCTAATAATCTATACAAATCATGACCTCATCTACCTTGAGACCAAGAGAAATAGATAGTGCCCGTCTGCCACTATTGATCATTCTGTCCAGTGACAATAGATGGCCTCAGATAGGATGGGAGAAAATGTAGAACGAGATTCAGATTCTCAAAAAAGGGCAGACTTACTAGACAAGCAGAGACTCAGGGAAGCCTAAGATTGTCACCTTGGGATATCCTTTAAACTTGGAACGCAAACCATTCTCAGTGATCACCTACCAGACAAAAGACAGAGTGCCTCATAAAATATATAATAAAACCCATAAGTACATTAAATCTAAGGGTCAACATTTACCTAGGCAAAAGATGAGAAAGCAAGGAAGAACAAGGAAGCTTCATTAATGGAAACAGAACAACTAGCACAGATATCATCAGAATGTTAACACGTTGGAAAATGCAGTAACCGACGTCACTGGATAATATGTGTGTTGTTGGTGGTGAGTACCATAGAGTCGGTTCTGACCTATATCAACCCTGTATATGGTTTCTGAGGAGCAGATGGTAAGCTTGAACCGCAGACGTTGCAATTCAAACTGACCTTGCAATCCAGTACATTAACCCAGAGCACCACACCAGGAATCCAGAATAAATATGTATAGAAATTATTTAATGATAACCTAATATGTTATGTAAAATTTCTCCAAAGTCATAATAAAATATTTTTTAAAAGAATTTCTTTGAGATTGTTGTTGTTGTGCCAATGAGTCAGTTCTGGCCCATAACGACCCTGTACAGGATTTCCTAGGAGCGACTGGAGAGCTTGACTTTGAGATTCAAACCGACTTTGCAGTTCAGCATATCAACCCACAGTGCCACACCAGGGCTCTCTCTTTTTGATGAAGAGCAATTAAATACCCATGTGTACTTGGGAGTAACTTTCTCTTTTCCGTATGGTCCAAACATTACTCAACATGCAGCACTGAAGTACTGCTTGTGGGACTTAAAGATTCCTTGAAGATTGACACCAAAAAAATCGACAATATAAATCTCATACAACATGCTATCCAAATTTCTCCTTATGTTTTACGTTACTTAAACGGAAATTGTTCCCATCTGACCTAGGCCAGGTCTGTGGACTACAGAAGACACTTTCCTTAAAGCAGTTTAAATACCAAAGATAAAACTTATTTGCAGTCTAAAACTATGTGTATGGAAGTAAAGGATTTATTGTCATCACATTCCTTAATGTGACATTGGAACAAAATTAAAATAGATAATAATATAAGAAAAAAATTTACAATGCAGAAAATGATTTTGATAATTGTAGATAATGGACTCAGTAGGGTTTGTATTATTTGATTTTGAAGTAGCATAAGGAATTTTGAATTCCCCACATGAGCCTCATCCACAGAACTAGCCTTTGAGATTTGTGTGAGAAAGAGCCCTGGAGAGGGCTAGACAGAGGAACTGCAGAGTTGGTCACATTCAGGTCCTCAAGGCTAATGTGTTCCTCTATGATTAGCAAACACTGTGTGATAAGAGAAACACCTTCACCAAGCAACCTGAGCACATTGTTGTTGTCCTTGCCCTTGAGTCCAACTCCAAATCACGGTGACCTTTTGTATAACAGAATGAAACATGGCCTCTCTGTGCACCATTTCCATGACTCTTGGACTGTTTCAATCCATTGTTGCAGTTATTTTGTCAATTTCTCATATTGAGAATTTTCCTCTTTTGTTGTCCTTCTGCTTTACCAATCATAATGTGTGTTTCTAGTGATTCATCTTTCCCAATGATATGCCCAAAATAAGCAAGTTAAAATCCGGTCATTCTCACAATCGAAGGAACCTGGGCACAATTAAGACTTTAACTTCACTAAGTCAAGCAAGCAACATTGGCTTTTAGCAGAGAAGGCTTGATTTTACTGCCACTTTTTCTTCTAAGACTTAAGACTTTTCTGCTAAGATATACCACTACCTATCCAAATGTGTTGACCCTGAACTCCCTCCTGGAGCTGATTGTAGCTGCAAAAGGTCTAAGATGATCATAAGCAAATGAATGCCAAGAAAGCCTAATTTAGTAAACAATACCAAAGATTTATATAGTGCTTTGTTCAGTGAAGTACAAATTATCTAGCATATAGCTTCATTTATCAAGACACACTTTAATAGAAAAAAAGTGTTCTGAGGGAGCAAATACAAAAGCGTTCTTGCAAACACATTAAGTATTTATGTAAATTCGAGACTACAACATTTTCTATAATTCTGTTTTCAAATAATTTTGAAACATATCTTTTTGAAAACTGATAATAAGATCTAGTGCCATCTTTATTTTTTCGAGATAACTGCGGTTTGTTTCTTTTTCCTGTGATTTAGCTCATATTTTAGTTCAACACTTCTTTTGGGGGTTGATAGTACCTAAAATTCTTTTGAGTTTTATAGGTATCACATGCTTAGTTTTTCTTATTAATACTTTTTTTCTTTTAGAAGTAATTTTAAGATTGGCTGTTCTTAAAATTTCAAGCTCTATGGCTCTGGGAATTAACCGTAGGTCTGCTAACTGAAAAATCAGTTGTTTAAAAGCACTAGCCTCTCAGTGGGTGAAAGATGAAGCAGTCGACTTCTGTAAAAAATTATCACCTCAGAAACCCTGTGGAACAGTTTTACTCTTTCATATAAAGTGGCTGTGAGTTGGCATTGACTCAACAACACAAGTTTTGATTTTCTTTTTTTTTTTTTGGTATTTTCTTGTTTTATGTCTTTGGGTCTTTCAAATCTTCCTCAAAATGCTCCTCTAGTCACTTGACATTGAATCATCTACACATTATTGTCTTAATATATTTTCTCTTCCACCATAGTGACCTCGTTCCTCTGAAACTCTCCCCTGTTGTTGTTGTTGCTGTTAAGAGCCATTGAGTCGGGTTCTACGCACAGTGACCGTGTGTAGGGTTTCTAAGGAGTGGCTAGTAGGTTTGAACAACCCACCTTGCAGTTAACAGTCCAGTGCTATCCTAAAGTGCCACACCAGGACTGTTGCTTACCTATTCATTAAATCTTTCTTCTGATCAAACTTTCTGAACGCTTGGCTTATGTACATTATTTTCTCACTTCTTCAACTCCCACACATTTCCAGTAGATTTACTCTATACTTATATTTAGTTGATTTTTATGAGGTCAGTAATAGTCATTTAATTGCCAAGAACAATTCTGTTATTGTGCTCACAGACTAAACTATCTCTTCATCAAGAGAAATCTGGTTCCCTTGGCTTCTGGCAGAGTATCTACTCACTGCTCTCTTCACTTCTGTGACAATTCTTCTGCCATCATCTTCTCAGAATACTCCATTTTCTCCTGTCCACTTAAGATTTATCTTCTAGAGAGCAACATTGTTGATAGCACTTTTCAGCAAGTGACCTTTTCAAGTTCTTAGTATATGAAATGTTGTTCTTGTTATGTGCAGTTGAGTCTGTTCAGACTCACAGTGATCCTACATACAGCATTAGACATTGCCCAGTTCTATACCATACTCACAATCACTGCTGTCTGAGCCCATTGATTTTTCTTTTTTTGCTGACCGTCTACTTTACCGAGCTTGATGTGCTTCTCCAGAAACTGGTATTGTAAGCAGATACCTTGTGAAAAAAAATTATTCCCTGCATCAACTTCTCTGTTAAGCTCCAGTTGTGTACCAGAAGTCTTTATTGTAATAGTTCATATGCATCTCCAAATTAGCAATTGCCCTAGAAAGCACTCTATTCCATGGTCTTTATATTTTCTCTATAATTATCAAATATGCGATATATTGCAGTCAAAGTGCATTCACTTTCACTAGTGTTTCTTTCCACTTCATCACCAGTGAAAGTTTTAGCAATTGTACACTGCCTCGTAGCAGAGGCTCTCCATGTTACATGTACTACCAGTGTTGTGAGCTTCCTTGCTGGCCATTCAGCAGATTACCTAGTTCAAATGCCCATCCCACACCCTTCCTTTCAGACTCTGAAAACTGTTGCCAACCCACTTTCAGCTGAACAAACACTGAGACAGAGATTTGTGCACAAGACACTTAATATGGAATGCTCTCTGGACCAACATTTGTGGGAGACAGTTGAGCAAACATGGTTGTACAGAAAGAGAAACTAAACTGTAATGCATATCCAACAAAGGCTTTAGCCCATTCGATGTTTTCTAGTTCTGGAAAGGCTCTTCAAAGTTTCCTGGATGGGGAACATTTTAGCAAATGTAATTGACCTTTTACTTCTACACTGATTTTTTATTAGATGACAACTGTCTCCAAGAATGTGATAGGAGCTTGAATAATGCAGCTCTTTTCAACTAATGGCAAGTCCCAAAAAGGGATTCAATTGAGATCTGTCAACTGACAACACTGCCAAAAGCTGAGAATTTACACCATAACATTCATATCTTCCCCTAAGAGAACGTTTGTCTCTCCTAAATAAACTACATGAAACATATCCTCAAGGAATACTGATGGTCAGCAGCTCAAACCCACCAGCCTCTCTACAGGAGAAAGATGAAATGTTATGCTCACATAAGTATTTAAAGTCTTAGAAACCCTAAGGCACATGTCTACTCAGACCTATAAGAGTCAGAATTACCTTGATGGGAGTGGGTTTATGCTTAATACACAAACATCATACCAATGACCAAGTAGATGGTGGTGTTGGTGTTGATAAGTGCTTTAGAATTGATTCTGACTCACAGTGACCTGTATAGGGTTTCCAAGGAGCAATTGTTAAGTTTAAATCATTGACCTTGTGGTTAGTAGCTCAAGGCTTACCCTACAGTCCCATACCAGATGGTCTAGGAGTGGGTAATGTTTCATTCTGTTATACATAATGCAACCAACAAACCATATTCTTATATAATAATTTACTTCTGAGGTGATATTGTATAAAATAGTTCTATTATATATTATGAAACAATCTTAAAATGTCTGCAATTAATCTGACTAGCATTACTAAATATGCAGCGTAATGCAGTAGAAGGTGTCTGGAGTCAAAAGCTGGGTTAAAGTTGGCTCTTTAACTGCTTGAACTTCAGTAAAACACCTAATCTTGCTGAGCATCACTTTTCTTAGCTGTCAAACTGGAAGTAATAATAATTCATATAAGTCTTCCTCATGGAGACACTATGTAATCAAATGAGATAACATTTTGCACAGTTTTTTTTATATTGCAAAGTGCTTCCAGATATTATTTAAACATTAAAAGCCATTATAGCAAATTCTCTGAAACAAAATAGGAATTTTTATTATAATTTTGTTAAATGAGTGTCTGTCATAAATTCTATTTCCACAAAATATAGAGATACCATGAGAGCCTTGACATCTTGGAAGAAAATTTAGAAATAGAAGGCTTTGTTGGAAGTAAAATAAGAAAATTATGTTTAAATCTAAACTCTATCACTTTGTAACTGACCTTTCAGAAAATCATTTAGCTTCACAATGTCCAAATTTCCTCATTTTTAAAGAGATAAAAATAATTTTAAATATAAATCATGCTTTCTCTGGAATACAAGAAGTGTTCCAATTGTTAGCAATTTGTTCAGAGAGTATTTATTAAGCACCTGTCATATACAAATCATTGTCCTAGGTGGTATTAGCTATTTTTGTTATCATTATTGTCTTTATACCTACTGCTCATTTACAAATAAGCTCATTCTCCAATCTTTCACCTTTATGAAAGTAGTCAAAAATCTATTATCTGACAATTTTGCACATTCACAGGGTATGTCTGATAGTAATGAACACTGAATTGTGAGGTGAGAGTTAAACTGGCTGTGATGGTTAAGGTTATGTGTCAACTTGACTCTTAGTTATTTGGCAAGTATGTGATGATGTAACTCAGAAATTATGGAAAGATATAACCATCCTCCATTTGTTTAATGCTGGTTTTTGCATAAAAACCATGTCTTCAGAGCCCAACCATGTCAATAAGTGAAGAATATTACTGTCATTATTATGTCGTGTTGCTGTTGTTGTTAAGTGCCATTGAGTCAGTTCTGACTCATAGCAACCCCATATAGGGTTTCTAAGGAATAACTGGAGGATTTGAACTGCCGACTTTGTGGTTTGAAGTCCAGTGCTGATTGTACAGTGCCACACCAGGAGTCATAGGAATTGGTTAAAGTAAAAGGAAAATATCACTTACTGCTGTTTTTATTGTTGTCAAGTACCATTGAGTCGGTTCCCACTCATAGCAATCCTTTATAGGGTTCCCAAGGAGTAGCTGGTGAACTTGAACTGCCTACTTTGCAGTTCAAACTGACCTTGCAGTCTAGCACATTAACCTATAGTGCCACATCTATGGGTCTTGGCAGTTTATTTTCTGCAAATTTTTTGCATTTTATTCCAGTAGAGCCATGATATTCTATGAAATTAGATAAAGTTTCCTTTGGAGTGCTGTAAGATAAGCACAGGACTTGTACCCACAAGGTTAGCTCAAAATCATCAATTACTCCTCGGAAACCCTATACAGGGCTGAGATGAGTTGGAACCAACTTGACAGCACTTAATGGCAGCAAGAATAACACAATTAATTAATAAATATTTAGACTGACAATATGTTACATTTTCCTTTTGTCTATTTTTTGTATGTTTGTTTTTCTTAAAACCCTGGTAGTAAAGAATAAAGACCTGGAGATGGGAACTAAATGATTTGATTTTAAGTCCTCTACGGTGTGTCCTTGGAAAAGTCAATTTCTGTCTTTCTGCTTTAATTTATTTTTCTGTGAAATGGGAAGGAATGTTAGTAATTTCTAGCACTAATTTGTCAGTTTGTCGTACTATGGTGGCTTGCATGTTGCTGTGATTCTGGCAGGTATGTCACTGATATTTTAAATAACAGAAGAGTCACCGATGGTGGACAGGTTTAAGCTGAGCTTACAGACTAAGACAGACAAGGAAGAAGGAGAGATGGAAATCCTCTGAATATTTAGTCACTGAAAATCTTACGAATATTAGTGGAACACTGTCAGATAGCTCCAGAATACTGAATACTGAAACATGATGAAGAACACCCAAATATTGCCAGATGTAGTGCCACAAGATGAGTCACTCAAGTTGGAAGGCACTCAAAATACAACTGGGGATCAGCTGCCTCTGCAGTGTAGAATTGACTATGATAATGCAAATGAAGTCTTGGAACCTTCATTTGCTGATGGGACACAACTCAAAAAGAAGAGAAACAGCTATAAGCATACATTAATAATTAGAATATGGAATATATGAAGTATGAATCTATAAAAATTGGAAATTGTAAAAAATGAAGTGGAACACATAAACATCAATATCCTAGGTATTAGTGAACTGAAATGGACAGGCACAGATGGTTTTGAATCTGATGATAACTTAGTTTACTTTGATAAGAATGACAAATTGAAGAGGATTAGCATCACATTCATCAGCAAAAAGACCATTTCAGGATCTATCTTGAAGTACAACGTTGTCTGTGACAGGATAATATCCATGTGCCTACAAAGAAGACCAGTTAATAACTATTATTTGAAATACTATTATTCAAATTTGAAAAAAAAAATATTATTAAAATTTACTCACCAAACACTAATGCCAGTTATGATGAAATTTAAGAATTCTGCCAATTTCTTCAGTCTGAAAAAGATCACACATCAAGATGTATTGATAATTACTAGCGATTGGAATGTAAAGATTGGAAAGAAAGACAAAGGATCAGTCATTGGAAAATACCACCTTTGTGATAGAACTGATGTTGAAGATTGCATGCTAAAGTTTTGCAAGACTACATTCTAAGGTGCATTGAAGGAATTGGCAAAGAACCAGGCATCATAAATTGACGGAATAAAAATTGAAATCTTTCAAGAAAGTGAGGCAGCACAGAAGGCACTCATTCATCTATGCCAAGAAATTTGGAAGACAACTATCTGGTCGACTGATTGGAAGAGATCCGCATTGTGCCCATTCCAAAGAGAGGTGACACAATGGAAAGCAGAAATCATCGGACAAATCTTTGATATCCCATGTGAGCAAAGTTTTACTAAAGGTACTACAGAAACAGCAACAAGCATATATTGACAGAGAACTTCCAGAGGTTCAAGCTGGATTCAGAAGAGGTTGTGGAATGAGAGATATCATTGCTGATGTCTGACGCATCTTGGCTGAAAGCAGAGAATATCAGAAAGATTTTTACCTGTGCTTTATTGACTACACAAAGGCTTTTGATTGTTTGGATCATGGCAAGCTATCTATAGACAGCATTGCGAAGTACGAGTATTCCAGAACACTTAATTGTGCTCATTAGGAATCTGTACCCGGACCAATAGGCAGTTGTTCAAACAGAACATGGGAGTACTGAATGGTTTAAAATTTAGAAAGGTGTGCAACAAGGTTGTATTCTTTAACCATACTGATTCAACCTGTGTGCTGAGCAAATAATCCAAGAAGCTGGGTTCTATGAAGAAAAACGTGGCATCAGTATTGGAGGAAGTTTCATTAACAACCTGCGATATGCTGATGATACAACTTTGCTTGCTGAAAGTAAAGAAAACTTAAAATATTTACTGATAAAGATCAAAAAGCACAGCCTTAGGTATGGATTGCATCTCAATGTAAAGAAAACAAAATTCCTCACCACTGTGTGTGTGGGGGGGGGGAGGGGCTACAAAGGCAAGAAGTGACTGGCTTACAAGCTTTCAAGAGGGAACCTAGATCCAGAGGGCATGAAGGAAGGTAGAATCTCCACTGAGTAGTATCCAATCTGTCTAGGAGGGGCTGATGAAATGAAATACAGATAGGTCTCTTGTGAGACAATAGTGAATAATTGTTATCAGGACTGATTATGAGGGTTGGAAAAGTAAAGGCAGACATTTTGTAGCAAGGAGGGGAGTGATTAACTTTTCAATCTAGGAGCAGAGGTCCCTGGGACCATCAAGGAAGAAGAGCAGAGAGCAGCATCCTATGCAGAGAAGCAGTGATGCCTGAGATGGAGGAAGAGATGATAACATGGAGAGATGGAGCAGCTGGGGACTTTAGAAACAGAGAGAGAGAGAGGCTGTGTGCTGATGACTGGGGGTGGGGGCAGGCTTGTATTATATACCCTTTGGTTGGTTGATGATGCAAGGAGGGGATTGTAACCATGGCAATGAAATGATATACGATAGGACAAATGTAAAATTAATGTTCTCCCATGTAAACTATCACATAATTCACAATAAAACATTTTTAAAAAATCCTCACCACTGGACCAATAAACAACGTTCTTATCAACGGAGAAAAGATTGAAGTTGTCAAGGACTTTATTCTTCATGGACCAACTATCAGCACTCATGGAAACAGCAGTCAAGAAATCAAACGTCGTATTGCATTAGACAAATCTGCTGCACAAGACCTTTTTAAAATGTTGAAGAGCAAAGATGTCAGCTTGAGAAATAAAGTGTGTCTGACCCAAGCCATGGTATTTTCAATAACCTCATATGCATGTGAAAGCTGGACAATGAGCAAGGAAAACCGTAGAAGAATTGACGCTTTTGAGTTATGCAAGAATGTGATCCATAGCTTGTCGTGATCCACAGTCAAAAGACTGTGTAGTTAATGAAGCACAAGTAAACATCTTTCTGGTATTCTCTGCTTTCCACCAAGATCTATCTGATGCCAACAATGACATCTCTCATTTCACGTCCTTGTCTGAATTCTGCTTGAACCTCTGGCAGCTCCCTGTTGTTGTACTGTTGCAGCCATTTTTGAATTATCTTAATACCATATGCAAGTAATTATTTATTTCTTTTTACTTGCATGTGATATTAGTGACATTGTTCAATAATTTTCTTCATTCTGTTGGGTCACCATTCTTTGAAATGGGCACAAATATGAATGTCTTTTAATATGTTCACCAGGTTAGTTTCTTCAAAATTTCTTGGTATATTTGAGTGGACGATTCCAGTGATACCTCAGTTTGTTGAAAGATTTAAATTTGTATTCGGTCAATTCTGGAGCATTGTTTTTTCCCAATACCTGCAGTGCACATTGGACTTCTTACCTCAGTACTGTTAACTCCTGATCATATGCTACCTCTTCAAATGGTTGAACATCAAACTTTTCTTTTTGGTACAGTGACTCTGTATATGCCTTCCATTTTCTTTTGATACTTTCTTCATCAATCATTATCTAAAGAATCTTTCAGTATTTCAAGTAAAGGCTTGAATATTTTCCTCAGTTCTTTCAGCTTGAGAATTGCGAGGGTGTCATTCCCTTTTCATTTTCTAACTCCAGATCTTTGCACATGTCATTATATTTGACATTGTCTTCTAGAGCTACTTGGAAATTTTCTTTTCAGCTCTTTGCCTTCTCATTGCTTCCATTTATTTTAAAAAGCAAGTTTAAGAGTCTTTTCTGACATCCATTTTGGTCTTTTCTTTCTTTCTTGGCTTTTTATCTTTTTCTTTCTTCCTGTATGATGTTCTTGATGCCATCCCACATTTCTGGTCTTCCGTCTTTAGTGTCAAAAGCATCACATCTGTTTTTCAGTTGATCTCTAAATTCAGGTGAGATTTGTTCAAGGTCATTTTTTGCTTATAGTGAACTTTTAAAAGTTTTTCCCTATTTCAGTCTGGATCTGCATATGAGCAATTGATGATCTGTTCCAATTCTGCCCCTGATGATGTGGTGTTTTTCTGCTCTCTTTCTACAGATGTAGCCAATTTGATTTCTGTGTATTCAACATCTGATGAAATCATGTGTACAATAGTATTTTATGTTGTTTGAAAAAAATATTTGCAACGAAGAAGTCATTGGTTTTACAAAATTCTATCATGTGATCTCTAGCATCATTTCTATCACAAAGGCCATATTTTCCAACTACTGATCCTTCCTTTTTGTTTCTAATTTTTGTATTCCAAGCACCAGGAATAGTTAATGCATCTTGATTGCATGTTTGATCGATTTCAGATTGTAGAATTTGGTTGAATTTATTAATTTCATCATCACTGGCTTTAGTATTTGCTGCATATATTTGAATAATAGCGGTTAACTGGTATTCCTTGTAGCCATACGGATATTATTTTATCACAGACAGTATTGTACTTCAAGATACATCCTGAAACATCCTTTTTGATGATGAATATGACACCATTCCTCTTCAGTTTATCATTCCCAGCTTAGTAAACCACGTGTTTGTCAGCTTCCTAATGGCCAATACTAGTCCATTTTAGCTCACTAATACCTAGGACATCAATGTTCATGCTTTCCATTGCATTTTTGATAACTTCCAATTTTCCTAGATTCGTATTTTACATTTCATTTTCCAGTTATTAAAGTGTGTTTGCAGATGTTTCTCTTCATTTTGGGGAGTGCCCCACCAGCAAATGAAGGTCCTGAAAACTTTACTCCATTCCAGCATAATTGCTTCAATGCTTCTCTAGTTGTACTTTGAGTGCCTTCCAACCTGAGGGTTCATCACCCAGCACTATATCTGGCAATATTCTTATGCTAGTCATCATGTTTTTGTATTTCATATTCTGGTTCTGTCTGACAATGTTTTACTGCTATTCATAAGGTTGTCAGTGGCTAAACATTTGAAAGTATTCATTCATAGCATTTATAATTTATACTTGTATGTTGCTTGTCCTTCCACTATATTACAGCACCCTGGATGAAGAGACTTAGTCAGTTTTACTTATCCTTTTTCCCCCCCATCAAAGTGTCTGGCATTGTATGCAATGGATTGGGTTCTGACTCATAGCAACCCTGCATAGGGTTTCTGAGGCTGTAAATCTCAACTGAA
>NW_006408522.1:28437494-28439870 GCF_000296735.1 Chrysochloris asiatica | reverse complement strand
TGAATTTGAACTGCCAACGTTTTGGCTCAAACCTACCTTGTGGTCAAGTCCTTATTCTATAGCACTACACCAGGACTCCAGGACTCATAATAGGTAGGTACTAAATAAATATGTATCACACGAATAAATGGACTCTAACTGTAAGATTTATTAGTGCTTTACAATTGGCATCTGAAGAAGCAGGAATTCTTTACTTCCATTGTCTATCTAAAGGAATGATGTTATATGCCCTTTATATTATAAACAGATTCAATTTTCCCCCTCTATATGAAAACAGAGTATTGCTATGAAACTTACACAAATTGTGCTGGTATAAAGTGAATTAATTTATTTGGAAAACGTTTTTGAGAGTTCCCATAACCAATGAATAACCTACTAAATCCTACCAAATAACACATAGAATCTAAAATAGTACTGGCATTTAGTGTTCACAGATACAGTTCAAAGGATTTGTGAGTTAATGCTGAGATATTGAGTGTGGTTACCAAGGAAGAAGCGTGGTGATGGGTGACGCCACTCTTGCTGTTCCGGGTGTACACTGCTTCTTTAAAGACTGGCTGAAAAACAAATGCAGAATGCTAGTTTCACTTGCTGCCATTTTTCCTTTTTTCCATAAATGCAAAAATCCTCTTTGATACATTTTACTTAGCGAAACCATGTACTAACGTTGGTCTTTTTCAAAAGTGAAATGGCAAGAGCAGGCTTTCTAACACAGGGGCTAACTGTATGACATCACATAAGAAGTCAAAGATTTACTTGTTTAAAAAACTTTATTCTGAAAAAAAAAAAAATATAGACTCTCAAGGAATAATAAAACTAATACATCGAGTCACGTGAGCTTATTTTTAATAATACCTTATATATGAACACTGAAAGGAACTGAGGGCACTGAAAGATAAATGTTGGACTGCTAACCACTTGGTTGTCAGTTCAAATCCATCACGGAAGAAAACAAAACCTCGTGTTTCTGCTCCCATAAAGATTTACAGCCTCAAAAACCCTATACAGGGTTGCTATGAGTCAGAATCTACTTGATGGCACTGATTTAATGGTTATGTGACCATTGTAAGGAATTTAAAGAAAAATGGACACAAGAAAAATGGACACAAGCCAAAATAAAAATTTTCTCCATAAAGACAATTATTCAGCAGTAACCCCATAGATATTTTAGTGCATTGCCTTCCACCAATGGCAATGTATGTGTTTTTCTAAATCACTAGAGTCTTTACATTGAGGTGCAATCCATATTGACGGCTGTAGTCATTGATCTTCATCAGTATTTTAAATCCTCTTGGTTTTCAGTAAACAAGTGTGTATCATATGCTCTTTATAGATTGTTATTGAATCTTCCTCCTTTCCTGAAGTTGCTTGTTCTTCATATAATCCAGCTATTCTAATTTTTTTCTTTATATACAGACTGATTAAGTATTGTGAAAAAAATACAACCCTGGTACACACTTTTCCTGATTTTAAACCATTCCGTATACCCTTGTTCTGTTCAAACAACTGCCTCTTAGTCTGTGTATGGGTTTCTTATGAGCACAATTAAGTATCCTTGAATATCCATTCTCTGCAATATTATCCATAACTTGTCCTGATCCAAACAGTCAAAAGCTTTGCCTAGTCAATAAAGCACAAGTAAACATCTTTCTGGCACTCTCTGCTTGCAGTTATCCATCAGACATCAGCATGTCCTCATCATGTCCTCATCTGAATCTGGCTTGAATTTCTGGCAGTTCTCTGTGGATACACTGTTGCAGCTATTTTTGAATTATCTTCTGTAAAATTTTACTTGTATGTTATATTGATGATTTCCACATTCCATTGTGTCATCTGTCTTTGAAGCAGGCACAAATATGGATCTCTTCCAATCAGATGGTCAGGCAGCTGTCTTAAAATTCTCTCGGCATAATTGAATGAGTGACTCCAGTGCTGCATCAGTTTGTTGAAACACTTCAATTTGTATTCCATCAATTCCTAGATTCTTGTTTTTCACCAATGCCTTCAGTGCAGTTTGGACTACTTCCTTCCATGCCATCGTTTTTTGGTTGGTGGTGGGTTTTTTTGTTTGTTTGTTTGTTTTTATCATATGCTTCCTCTCGAGAGGGTTGAACATCGACCATTTCTTTCTAGAACCGTGACTTCCTTCCTCTTTTTATGTTTTCTACATCATTCAATATTTTGCCCTTGTTGTTGTTAGGTGCCATTGAGTTGGTATCGACTAATAGTGACCCTATGCACAACAGAATGAAACACTGCCTGGTCCTGGGCCAACCTCACAATTGTTGCCATACTTGAGCCCTTTGACGCTACCACTTTGCCAATCCATCTCACTGGTGGGTCTGCCTTTTTCTCTCTGACCCTCCACCTTACCAA
>NW_006408522.1:28432635-28436759 GCF_000296735.1 Chrysochloris asiatica | reverse complement strand
TTCCCATGTTCTGTTCAAACAACTGCCTCTTGGTCCATGTACAGATTCCTCATGAGTACAATTAAGTGTTCTGGAATACTCATACTTCACAATGTTGTCTATAGCTTGTCATGATCCACACAATTGAAAGCCTTTGTGTAGTCAATAAAGCATTGGTAAACATCTTTCTGCTTTGCCTTAGAATCCTTTAATATAGCAAGTTGAGGCTTGAATTTTCTCTTCAGTTCTTTGTGCTTGAGAAATGTGTTCTTTTCTCAAGTTAGGAAACCAAATGGCAAGAGTGTGTTCTTTTCTCAAGTTAGGAAACCAAATGGCAAGAGTGTGTCAAGTCTTTGCACATTTCATTATAATCCTTTGCTTTGTTTTCTTGAACTGTCTCTTGAAATTTTCTGTTCAGTTCTTTAACTTTTTTATGTCTTCCAATTGCTTTGACATCTCTAAGCTAGAGAACAAATTTTTAGCTATACCTTATTACTATTTGGTGGTAGCATTAAACATTATACTCGTCATAAACTTATAATTGTCTGCTTAAAATTAAAATTGTAATTGCCTTTACAACAGTAAATAATTAACAATTCAAATATTATTTCTGTAAAGATAAGTTGTTCACATATTATTGTTTGACTTATTTATTTTTTGGTGATTTATAGAAGTTATTTGTATATTTTATATATTAAACCCTTTCTTAGTGATTTTGTTGCAAAGATCATTTTCCAGTCTGTGCTCATTTATATGTATCTTTTGGCATATAAATATTTTAACTTTTCATGAAGTAAATTGAATCAGTCTTCAATTTGTCCGTTGTTTCTTTTTGCAGTTAGAGAATTTTTTTTCTGTTTAGAAAACACTGCATAAACTAAAGTTCTAAGTAAAATAAAGTAAAGAAAACACTGCATAAAGTCAAGTCAAAGTTTTCCTTTGTTTTCTTTCAGAGGTCTTATATTTTACCTTTTCATTTAGGTATATGATTATGAATAATCCCTTCTTAGTTTTTTAATAATGATATGAGGAGGCCTTTTTATGACTATCTGATTGCAATAGTGTTGCAGATTGTGCAGACCAGGTCAGGAGTTTGAGGCCCTGTGGGCCCAAGTGTTGCAGACCGTACAGGCCACAGGCTCTGAGGAACAGACTCTAGCCACCTAGCAGTTATAGCAAATTGTTTTTCATCTTAGTGCTCAGTTATGTTTATTATTAAATGCAGACATGAAGCCCTGATGTCCACAGATAAATGTGATATTTTCCTACAAGCCAAGACTGTAAAATTCCAAACAGGCAAAATTCTTCCCTCAGAGAATTCATTCAAAGTAAATTGGGTGGCTCCCCAGTCTCTGTTCTAAGGACAATAGAACTGCTCTCTGTAAAGTGTTTCCAGGTGCAGCCCATTCACACAGGCACCTCTTTTCCTGAAGAACCTGGGCTGGGCAGCCGACACAATGGGAATCCTCCTTTTCCTCCCCCCATTTGAGGCTAGGTGCTAAAAGGTATGTTAATTAAGCTTGAGAAACCTAGTTGCGGTTGTGAGTTTCGAACCTGCGAAGTACTATGTAAAGCTGCCTGAATGTCTGGAAAAGTAAGATTGATAGCTGTACCTTGTCTTAGTCCCGCCCAGGTTTGTGTAAAGTACCTCCCCTAAATAAAATGGAGGCGCAGACCGACCCAGGTGTGCATTACAGCTTGGAGGGCATGCAGAACAGTTTGCAGAGCAGTGCGTTGCTGACTGCAGAGGCCACAATGCCTGTGGTCCAAAGTCTGCCCGCCGGTGATGCATCCACTCTGGTTTCGGTGTGTCTCTTTGTCTCTCTCTTTGCATCTCTGTGTCTCTTTTGCTATCCCTATCGCCGCCAGGTATCCCCTCCTTGTGAACCAAACACCTATGTGGAGGCCAGTCCCCGGCACAATAGCACTGTTTGTTGAAAGGACTTTCCTTTCCCCATTGAGGTACACAATCCCTGCAGATCAATTTTTGGACTTTCTGATTTTCTACATTTGCCTGACCATCCTTGTGCCCAAGATCAGGCTGGTTTGACTGTGGTACTTTTGCGATAGTCTTTAAATCTTGTACCATTTCCTACATTTAATTTTTCTTTTTTGTGATTAATTGAGTATTTTCTTTTATATCAACTTTATTACAGTATAATTTGTATGTCCCACACTTTCATAGAGAGTCTGGGTCTAGAGGATCTCTGCTGGATCTCTAGTGGAACCATGAAATCCATGCCCATTGGGGTTATGAGCTTTGCTCATTAGCCTAATGTTCCAAGTAGGTTAAAAAAACAGCAAATGTTTTGAGAAGGGAAATTGTTATAGACAGTATGCCCTTGCACTAAACTTTTTCTTGTAAGCACTTTACATGTGTCAGTCATTTCACTCTGAGGTTTGATACTTATAGCATCTCATACTACCTCAATGGTCAGAAAATGTTTGGTTGGGAAAACTGGCTATGGTTTGAGAAATTTTCTTGATTCCAAACAACCATGTTGTTGTTGTTGTTATGTGCTGTGGAGTCAGTTCCGACTCATAGCGACCCTGCACAGGGTTTCCGAGGCTGTTAATCTTTACGGGAGCAGAACGCCTAATCTTTCTCCCGTGAAGCAGTTGGTAGTTTTGAACTGCTGACCTTGCGGTTCGCAGCCCTATTCGTAACCACTACGCTATCATACCAGCTAATATGTTGAGAAGTTTCTATCTCTCTTTACATAATAGAATCCCTCTGTTACAGATGAAAGCTAATTCTCAACTTATTTTAAAATGGATAAATGTCCCCAGCAAAGATAAAAACAGCAAGCAGGAATTTACTCACTGAAGGCTTTTCTCTCTGAACATTTAATTATTCTAATATTCCTTCTTTCCATAGCTTTGACATGCTAAAAGTATGACTTTTAATTAATCCATTTTATCTAGATTTTACATGGGCGCTATAGTCTATTTTTTGTTAGTACACTCTAACAGCACCGGTGGCATGTCTTAGTATTCACTGTTCTTCTTTGATTCCTATACATTTATATATGGGTTTATATTTCTTATATATGTGTTTTAAATTCTTATTTTTCACAATTGACAGTGTCCTAATTTGGAGATAAAAGAAACCAATGATGCTATTTTAAGAGGGAAAATTTAAAGATATGCGTTCTTGTTGTTGTTATTAGGTGCCCTCAAGTTAACTCTGACACTATGCACAACAGAAAATCTATTGCCTTGTCCTGCATCAGCCTCAAAATTGTTAATTTTGAGTCCATTTTTTGCAGACATTAGGTCAGTCAATCTCATTGGGGTCTTCCTCTAAAGAGACCCTCTTTTTTAACCAAGCATGATATCTTTTTCCAGGCACTGGTCCCTCTTGACTACTTGATACAAAGTGTCTCTATCCTAGTTCCCAAGGAGCATTCGGACAGTATTTCTTCCAACACAGATTTGCTTGTTCTTCTGAAAATCCATGATATTTACAATATTCTCCCCCAACACCATAATTGAAAGGCATCATGTTGTTAATGGTTCAGTTTTCATGATTTATGTTTTCTTTCCATTGAGTTGTAATCCATACTGAATGCTGTATTCTTTGATCTTCATCAAGTGCTTCAAATAGTATTTGCTTCCTGCAAGCAAGGTTATCTGCATATTGCATGTTGATAATGAGCCTTCCTCCAATCCAAATTTCACATTCTTCTTCATAGAGTCCAGCTTCTTGGATTCTTTGCTCAGCATACACATTGATTAAGTATGGTGAAATGATACAATCTACAAGTACACTTTTCCTGATTTTAAACCATGAAGTATCCCCCTGTTCTTTGCCATGACTGTCTTTTGATGTATACACAGGCTCCTCATCATCACGATTAAGTGTTCTGAAATACTCAATATTCACTACATTATCCAATTTTTTATGATGCACACAGTCAATGAAACATAAGATTTTGCACAGTCAGTAAAACACAAGTAAACATCTCTCTGTTACTCTCTGCTTTCAGCTAAGATCCATTTGACATCAGCAATTTTATCTATTTTTGTTTGTTTGTTTTATTGTGAATTATATGATTGTTTACATGAGAGAACTTTAGTTTTACATTCATTCCATTGTATATCATTTCATTGTCATGGTTCCAGTCCCCTTCATGCATCATCAA
>NW_006408522.1:28424154-28425103 GCF_000296735.1 Chrysochloris asiatica | reverse complement strand
AAAACAAGACTAAATACAGCAGTCTTTAATCACAAAAAGGGGAGAGTAGGGTGGAGAAGAAAAAGAGGAAGAAGAAAGAAAGAAAGAAAAAATCTGTAGCTTAATATAAATATTCCTTTAATGTCCTAACTCTCTTTCAGTCACCTTTGCCCTCCTCTCCCTACTGTTAGGTGCTGTCGAGTCAATTCTGACCCGTAGCAACCCTGTATAGGGTCTCTGAGGAGCGGCTGGTGAGCCCGAACCACTGACCCTGCAGTTCAAAAGGCTTTGCAGTGTGGCACCTCAACCCACAGTGCTATGCCGGGACTCCTCCCAAACCAGTGGGAAAAAAAAAAAAATTAAAAAAGCAGACCAAATGGGATGCACATCCGCATCTCCCGTATAGGGTTTCCATGGAGTGGCTTGTTAGCTTGAACCACCGACCTTGCAGTTCAAAAGGCTTTGCAGTGGTGCCTTAACCCATCAGTGCTATGCTGAGACGCCTCTCAAACCAGTCAGAAAAAGCCAACCAAATAGTATGCACATCTGTGTTTCCTGTATTGGCTGGTGAGCTGGAACCACCGACCTTGCAGTTCAAAAGGCTTTACAGTGGCACCTTAACCCACCGAGCTACGCTGGGAGAAAAAGCCAACCAAATAGTAAGTACATCCACGTCTCCCATATAGGGTTTCCAAGGAGTGGCTGGTGAGCTTGAACCACCGACCTTGCAATTCAAAAGAATTTGTGGTGCGGAGTCTTAACCCACAGTGCTACACCAGGACCCCTCTCAACCCAGTACAAAAAGGCCAACCAAATCCACCTCTTAGTGTGTGAGTTCTTGGCAGAGGAAACTGCCAGCGGTGAGGGTAGATCATGGCCACTTGGCTAAGCCCCTACCTCTATTCACCCAAATGTATGTGGGCAAACCATGAGCGCACCTATTACCCGACACCAAAGAAAAAAATAAAAT
>NW_006408522.1:28421687-28423593 GCF_000296735.1 Chrysochloris asiatica | reverse complement strand
AATTATCTTTAGCACAATTTTATTTACCTGTGTGATATTAATGATATGTTCAATGATTTCTACATTCTGTTATGTCATATTTCTTTGGCGTGGATACAGATATTAATCTATCACAATTGGTTGGTAGTCTGAATTTCTTGGCATAGAGCAGTGAGCATCTCCAGTGCTGCATCAGACTGTTGAAACATTTCAATTGTTAGCCCATCAATTTCATCTTTTTGCTAATGTCTTCAGTGAAACTTGCACTTTTACCTATACAATTCACTGTTGATTATGTGCAACCTCCTGAAATGGTTGGAAGTCGACTGATTCTTTTGGGTGTGGGGATTTTGTATTGCTTCCATCTTCTTTTGCTTCTTCCTGCATTGCTTAACATTTTGTCCATAGAATCCTTCAGTGTTGAAAATATATACCTGAATTTTTTGTTTGTTTGGTTCTTTCAATCCATGAAAAAAGTAATCATGGTTTTCTCCTAAAGTCAATAAATTGATGACTTATATAGAAATATATATATACATCGTTTAAGATTTTTTAAATAATGAAATGGAACATTAGAAAATGAAAATGGGAATACAATGTGAGAAAAAGCAATCTCAGGTTAAGGGTGCAGAAAAGTTAGTTAGGGAAAATGAAATATCAACTAAGAAGAGTATTGGAAATTGTCCAGTAAATTGTGCAGCTACAAGTTGAAGCTTGAAAGTCTAATATTTCTGTGAAAGGGAGACAGGTGGAGGACAATCAAAAGCAAAGCAGATTGAGGAGAGAACAGGAGATGGAAAAATAATTGCCAAACTTGATCATCTCATTTGTTTACCTCTAACTCAGAAGTTTGTTTCAAGAGAGAGAATAAAACTTATGCTATTAACAACTCTACCTGCTACATCTTAAACGCCACACACCTACCCACACACATCTCACAAAAAGAAAATGTTCCTTCATCTCTCTAAAATAGAATATACTAGAGCGTTATTGGGAGCAAATATTTAGCTATCATGCTTGACTATCATCTATTAACTATCACACATTGCCATTGATTTTAAAAACACATAAATTTAAGGCATGCTTCAAAAGCAGCTTGTTTTTATATTTCATTGTTATTTTATAAAATAAACCTTCAGGTAATGGCCTTCAGGTAGAGGGATCACATCTGTTCTTCAGATGATCTCTAAAGGTGAGACTTGTTCAAGGTCAGTTTTTGCCTATAGTGAACTTCTTTTAGTTGTTTCAGTTTCAGTCTGAATCTGCATATAAGCAGTTGATGAACTGTTCCCAGT
Organism: Chrysochloris asiatica; assembly: GCF_000296735.1. Taxonomy (NCBI): domain Eukaryota; kingdom Metazoa; phylum Chordata; class Mammalia; order Afrosoricida; family Chrysochloridae; genus Chrysochloris; species Chrysochloris asiatica. The sequence continues at coordinate 28,422,319 of NW_006408522.1, read as the reverse complement.
CTGGCCCTGCACTTGTTTGGGCTGATGATATGGTGATTCACAAATAATATATCAATGTGTCATAGTCTTTCTTTCTTTTATAATTCCTGCCCTAATCTCTGTTTATTCATTTTCAAGACTGGTGCATCACATATTTGAAATGATATAACAAAATAAGTGAGAAAAGGTCAGACCACACATATTGTACCTAAAGGTTTACTGCACCTATCAGTGTCTTGAAAGAACTAAGTACTTAATGTGTCTTTAAACTAAAACGTGAATAGCCATGGCTTTTCTTATTTTTAATTTTTTTATGTAATGGAAATAAATTTTTCAATATCCATTCATTGTGGAAAATAATGTTACTGGTAGAATACTATAGGTCTAGAAATAGATACTTTGTGACTAATTAATTTCTTTTGTTGCTGTTCATAGATCTTATTGAGTCAGTTCTGACACATAGAAACACTATGTAGAACAGAACAAAACACTGTCCTGTGATAAACCACTTTCAGTCATTGATAAGCTTGAATCTATTTTCAATCTAGCTCACTGAGGTTCTTCCTCTTTTTCAATGACTTCCATTTTACCAAACAAGCTGTCTTTTCCCAGGGACAGCTCCCTTCTGATAACATGTCCAAATTACACAACAT
>NW_006408522.1:28382949-28420892 GCF_000296735.1 Chrysochloris asiatica | reverse complement strand
GTACTTGAATACCCATTCTTGGAAATATTACCCATAATTTATTTTAATCCACAAAGTCAGATGCATTTGTTTGGCTATAAGACACATGTAAACACGTTTTGATAGTCTCTGTTTTCAGATAATATCCATCTGACATCTGACATCTGTCATGATGTCCCTTGTTCCAGGTTATCTTCTGAATTCAGCTTCAATTTCTGTTTCCTGTAGATATATTGCTCCTACCATATTTGAAATATCTTCAGCAAATTTTTACTTACATGTGATCTTATTGTTGTTGTCATGTGATAGTGTTAAAAATTTTCTGCATCCTGTTGGGTCACCTTTCTTTGTAATGGGCACAAATATGAATTTCTTCAAATCAGTTTGTCAGGTATCTGCCATAAAAAAGAAAAAAAAAAAAATGTCTTCGAGGAAGTGTAGTCAGAATGCTCCTTAGAAGAAACAATGGTAGTTGTAAGAGAATGAAATAAGGTGACCTGCTGATATGACAGTGGGGCTGAAGATGAAGTGCTATTCCATTTTGATTGATCTGTTCTCTCAGCAGGGATAAGACTCCATGATTGATTCCCTTGAGCCAGATGAGGATCATGTGGAAGAGAAAGCCTCACTAGACAAATAAACATCATTCAGAAGTGGGATACTTGCTATGTAGCTAAATAGTGAGACACTTAGGAAATATGCAGAAGCAAGATGTAATCCAAATACATTCTCCTCATCTAGAAAATACAAATAAGTGTTCCATGAAAGTTAGGCAGCGTGGTAGAGAGAAAGAAGGTGAATAATGAAGGCCCATTGAAGCACTCAAAAATGAAAGATTTCACATTTTAAGGTAGTCCGTTTTCTATGTTCCTGAAGACTGATATGTATGGATTACATCAAGACTCTAACTGGAGATTGGAGGATATTCTGCCATCTAAAGCCAAGCTCTTGATGGGTGACACTAGGGATGATGGTGATATTTAACTCTCACCACTATTTTACCTTTCTTTTGGAAAAACAAAAAACAACCCATTTTATTAAATTCTTAGTAATAACCCTGCTTGGAAATGGCATCTGTTTCCTTTCAGTAACTTGATAGGCACAGATATTTATCATTCTTTTACAGTACCTCTTTACTCAACTTCCTTAAACTCTGAAGACTTGAGAAATAAGATTAAGAAGTCACAGAAAGTAGAAACTTGGGGCACATACACACAGAGGCAGTGGAGGGGAAGAAGACCAAACTCCTCTATCCCAACATTAGACATCCCTCATGCAACCAAGCTGGATATGGGGAGAAGTTTTAACGTCAAATCAAGTATGGAGCTTTGACTAGTATATGGGTCTGTAATTATCCCATGGGTCTGAGAAACTTACAAAATTTTAGACATTATTTAGTCAGTCTAAATAAACATAGAACTTTTGACTGGCCAAAGACACTAAGAATTAAATTTGCCAATCACTTTATTTTATTTATTTATTTATTTTGAAGCAGAGTTTCAGATTTTATTAAGCTGGCTGGCTCAGAGAAGCTAATTTCTCCAGATTCTGAGCCTTGCCAATCACTTTAGAAGAGCTAATACCCAAACCATCATTTTTAAGGGACAAGGAAGATATATGAAGTACCTTCATGACTAAAGCTCATCATGTGTACTTGGCTAAATAACCAATTATATATAAAAGCAAAATGTAAATCTTAATGATGGTTACACGTGGAGAAGAAGTGAGAATAATGAGCTAGTTGTTGTTGTTAAGTGCCGTGGAGTCGGTTCTGGCCCATAGCGACCCTGTACAGGGTTTCCAAGGGTGTAAATCTTTACGGGAGTAGAAAGCCTCATCTTTCTCCTGCGGAGCCACTGGTAGTTTCGAACCACTGACTTTAAGGTTCGCAGCCCGATTCGTAACCACTACGCTACCAGAGCTCCTTCAATGAGCTAGTAGACAAACGTAATTCAACATTTTTATATTTATCTGCTTTATCAAAAATAGCTAAAGGAATAGTCAGAAATACCACCATAGAAAGCTTGTAAGTCTGTCTTCTACCTATAACTGATTGGAATACCTAAAATGGGGCTACAATGTGCTCAGTGAAGGAGGCTTCCTGTGGAGCCTCTACATTACACAAGACCATCGGTGGAATCCTGAACAGCATCCAGAATCTTCTGAGGGGAAATTTACACTTGAAAGGACACACAGACCAGCCTGGAGTGGCCAGAAGAACAGAAGATACTTCCTGAATGAAAGGCTGACAGGAAAAATACAAAACAATATAGGCAGACTAACTGATTACTACAAGAACAAACAAGTGGCTTGCCCAGGAGACATCAAGGCAAGTTGTCGGGTCCCCCTCAGGGCAAACACCTTTCTAAGACTAAGTCTCAATGGGAATACATGCCCTGATTGGTGACCATGTTTGTCACTGATAAAGGGAAGTGAGGGAAAAGCAGTAATGAAGCTGCGAGCTAAGACCTACAATGTCCAATAGACTCCTGTGAACCCGGATGGAGACCTGGTTGACCAGCAGTGTGGCAAGTCCAGGGGACTCTTGGACCCAGAGTTGGTGACATAGCCACAGAGGACTAGAGTGGAGAGTGAAGTGTCCAGCTGATAAGAAGAGAGGGCACATGCATAAGTGCATCCACACTTGCAGATAATACCCACTTGACCTGGCTTCAACAACTGGATGATCAGAGCTCAACCAGAAGAAGAAAGAAGAGGGGAAAAAGAATAATCTAATACAATTTGATGAACTTGACCTATACCTATGAAAGCAGTAGCTGAAAACAGGGAACAAATCTTCACAGCAAGGATCATTCCCATCCCCCTCTTCACACTGAGAGGACAGTGGTGGGCAACTAGGATATTGGCTACCAGGAAGGGGTGTGGGGGACTACAGAGACAAGAAGTGACTGGTTTACAAGCTTTCAAGAGGGAACCTAGATTCAGAGGGTGTGAAGCAAGGTAGAATATCCATTGAGTAGTATTCATTCTGTATAGTTGGGGCTGATGAAAGGAGATGCAGATAGGTTTCTTGCGATACAATAGTGAATAATCGTTATTAGGACTGATTGTAAAGGCTAGAAATGTAAAGGTAGACATTTTGTGGCAAAGGGAGGGGAGTGATTATCTTTGTAGTCTAGGAGGGGAGAACAGAACCATCAAGGGAGCGGAGAACAGGACCCTACCCAGAGAAGCAGTGATGCCAGGGATGGAGGCAGAGATGGTGACATGGGGAGATGGAGTGGCTGGGGACTTTGGACCCAGAGAGGAAGATGGCCTGTGTGTGGAAGACTAGGGGGCAGGCTTGTGGAGTATACCCTTTAGTTGGTGGTATGATGATACATGGAGGGGATTGTAATCATGGCAAGGATATGATATATAATGGGATCAATGTGAAGCTAATGTCCTCCCATGTAAACTATCACATAATTCACAATAAAGCATTATTTAAAAAAATCTAAAGCAGCAATGTTAATCTTTTTAAAAACTTACAGATGGTGGATACATACATTCTTATTATAATATTCTTGGTATTTTTTCTCTGTATCTTTTTTCATTTGGGACTCATACTGATAATCAATGTATTCACAACTTCCCAAATCTTACTTTTGTTTAACCCATAAAGACAAGATGATTCATACATCTAGGCTAAAAATGGTCCTACTGAAGTACTGGTTATTTTTTAGTTTACAATCTGCTTTTCAAACATTCTTACAAAGAATGGAATTCAAAACTCCACAGCAACGATATAAGTACTAATCAGCAATTAAATGACTTTGTTAGCTACAGCTCATTTTGCAGTTATAATTAGGGGCAGTCAGACATGGGCCCGTAACTCAAGAACTTAATGGGAATTCTTGAAGCAGAACTATTGAACTGACAAGTAAATCTGTAAGAACTAGACAAAACACACCCCCAACAAGGATCTTTCACTATAATAACTTCTACATTTAAAAGTTGACACATATCTGTTGTATGGCTATTGTTTGGAAAGAGATTTTCTATAGTTCACAAACCATTCCAAACTTTTCAATCAATATTATGTTGTTCTCCAATTTTACTGACAAATTCCTGGAAGCTTTTTTTGCCTTTCGACAAGAGAGTTCTCTATACTCCCAAACTGGTAAATGTACATTGTACTTTGATTAACCTAAATTGAACTGAGCTGTTAACTAGCCTATTCCAACTACATATAACAAATAAACAAAAAACAAATCGAACATTGCACCCTAGAAGAGTAATGTAAGCATTTTCTGAATCCTAATGATGAAGCACCAAAAGAGAAATTAGGTTGTACAGCAAAAAGCAAAATTTTATAAACATTGACTTTGCCCAATTCTATCCTAAATTCCTCTCTAATATATCACCCACTCTCAAAACTCTATTCTTTCTCTGCCAAAGGTCCAACCTACCATGACACTCTCTCTCTGCCTTGTTCTTCTTATTGTTGTGCCATATTCTACTTTCCAGATCTACTTTGTCTTTCAGAAAAGAGCTTTATGTCATTTCTACTCCAAATAAGGAGTTCTTGTATAGCACTGTAGGATAAGCATTAGACTGCAAGTTTGATTTGAATTGCAAGGTCAGTGGTTCAAAGTCACCAGCTGCTTCTCAGAAACCCTATACAGGAGCTCTATGAGTTGGCATTGACTCAACAATGCTTAACAATAAGTCCAAATAAATACACCCTCCTTTAGTAATTTTTTTTTTTGTTTTTTGTTACCTAATATCCATATATTAAGGGGCTCTGGTAGCATAGTGGTTACAAATCGGACTGAGAACCACATGGTCAGCAGTTCAAAACTACCAGGTGCTCCGTGGGAGAAAGATGGGGCTTTCTGCTCCCGTAAAGTTTTATAGCCTTGGAAACCCTGTTCAGGGTGGCTATGGGTCGAAACCAACTCGATGGCACTTAACAACAACAACAACATCCATATATCAGGTAATAGATCTGTTTTGGAAAAGTGCAGCCAGACTGCTCCTTGGAGGCCAAGATGACCAGACTTCGTCTCTCATACTTGGGACATATTGTCAGGAGGGACCTGTCACTGGAGAAGGATATCATGTTTGGTAACGGGGAGGATCAGAGAAGAATACCCCCAGTGAGATGCATTGGCCAAGTAGCAACATCGATGAACTCAAGTGTGGCAGCAGTAGTGAGGTTGGCCCAGGATCGGGCAATGTTTCATTCTGCTGTGCATAAGGTCATTATGTGTTGGTACTGACTAGATGGCACCTACAAACAACAACAACAATGTCCATATCAGAACAATAAAACCCCAGGATATTGGTGGTGGTTGTGTGCCACTACATTGGTTCCGACTCATAGAAACCCTATATAGGGTTTCCAAGTCTGTAAATCCTTGGAGGAGCAGAAAAATATAACTTTCTCCCATGGAGTGACTGGTAGATTCAAACTGCTGACCTTACGGTTAGCAGCCTAGCTTGTAATCCACTATGCTACCAGGGCTCCTTCTAAGCTGTGGTTGTTAAGTGGTGTAGAGTCAGTTCTGATTTACAGTGACCCTGCATAGGGCTTCTGAGAAGCAACTGGTGAGTGAGTTTTGAACCACTGACATTGGGAATCAAACCAAGCTTATAATCCAGTGCTAAACCTACAATTCCACACCCAAACTCCATGGTATTAGGAAATCATGAAAAAGATATTTCAAGATGTCAAAGGCAAGATGGTAGAGTAGACAGAATCACTGAGCAAACCCTCTACAACAAACACGTGGGTGACCAAGTGAAACAGCTCTAGGTGATGATTCTGGAAGCCTGTCAGATGATAAGATAGAGAGGTGAACTGAGTGTTAACCATAAGAGGAAGGTGAACAGAAGAAGCAAGAAACAGGCTGTTAACTGTTATGGAGTGACCATCTTGAGCTTTTGTGAGCAATGCTCTGGTAGTGTAGTGGTTACGAATCGTGCTGTGAACCGCAAGGTCAGCAGTTCGAAACTACCAGCCGCTCCACGGGAGAAAGATGAGGCTTTCTGCTCCCGTAAAGATTTACAGCCTCGGAAACCCTACATAGGGTCTCTATGAGTTGGAACCCATAGCACTTAACAACAACAACAACATCTATTCTGCAGCCTATTGGCAGAGGATGAGGCTGGAGGTTGGTGGCAAGAATGGGTACAGTTATTCATTATTCTGTGCCTTCCTGGTAGCTGGGAGCATGACCAGTCCCCTACCTCACCAACCCAGTGGCACTGTCTCCTGCACAACTTCTACTCAGCCTGGGGCCAGGTGCAAGGAGGACCACCCCTGCTTCTGGAGACCCATAAACTCACCCTGAACTATCTGATAAAGGAACAATCAGAAAAAAATAATTTTAAACACCTAAGAATGTCTAAGATTTATATGGAGTATTATCAACAGGAACAACTTATATGCGATTAGAATTCCAGTAAAGGAAAAGACAAAATAAAAGAAACAGAGAGAGAAAATTGTCCAAGAGTTGTTGGAAGAAAACTTGTATAACGTATTGAAAGACAAGAAGATAGTCATTCAAAAAGTTGAATGAAGTACAAACATGAAAGACCTCAAAATAAAATCATCAAGATATAATCAAACTTTTCAAAACCAAGGACAAGAAAAGAATCCTGAGATCAGTTCAGGGAAAATTAAAAATTACCTACAAAAGAAAATGAATACGTCTAATCTCTGATTTCTCAGCAGAGATCATACAGGCTAGAAGCAAGTGGGATGACATTTATAAAATCATGAAAAAAAAATGCCAACTAAGAATCGTATTTTTGTTGTCAGATGCCATTGAGTTGGTTCCAATATATAACAATCCTGTGCACAACAGAACAAAGCACAAATGAGTTGTGCACTTTCCTCACAATTAAATTTGAGCACATTGATGTTGTCACTGGGTCAATCCGTCTCATTGGAGGTCTTTTCTCTTTTTTCTGACCCTCTACTCTGCCAAGCATGATGGCTTCCTACCAGGAATGGTCTCTTCTGAAAACATGTCAGAAGTATGAAAGACATAGTCTTTCTATCATGGATTTTAGAAGTAACATTCTGGCTGTATGTCTTTCAAAATAGATTTATTCGTTCTCCTGCAGTCCATGGTACTTTAAATTTTATTCTCCAACATCATAATTCAAATGCATTAATTCTACTACAGTTTTCCTTATTTGTTGTCTAACTTTCACATATATATCAGTGATTGAAAATACCATGGCTTGGGTGAGGCACACCTTAGTTCTCAAACTGATCTCTTTGATCTTTGACACTGTAAAGCAGTCTTTTGCAGCAAATTTACTTAATGCAGTATATCACTTGGTTTCTTGACTGCTGCTTCTATGAGTGTTCATTGGACGTTCAAGAAAAATGAAGTCTTTGACAGCTTTAGTCTATTCTCCATTTATCATGATGTTAATTATTGGTCCAGTTTTAAAGATTATTTTTACATCAGGTGCTGAAGACTGTAGTCTTTGATCTTAATCAGTAGTATTTCAAGTCCTTTTCACTTCTAGCAAGCAAGGTTGTATCATCTGCATCTCACAGGTTGTAAGTAAGACTTCCTCCAATCCTGATGCTTCATTCTTCTTTATATAATCCAGATTCTCAACGTATGTGATCAGCACACTGATTGAATAAGTAAGGATTCAACCCTAGTGCACATCTTTCCTGATTTTAAACCATTCAGCATTCCCTTGTTCTGTTCTAATAACTGCATCTTTGTCTGTGAATGAGTCCCTCATGAGCACAATTAAGTGTTCTGGAATACCCATTCTTCGCAATGTTATCTATAATTGTCATGATCATTACAGTCAAAGCATTTGCATAGGCAATAAAGCACAAATAAACATGTTTCCGATATTTTCTGCTTTTCAGTCAAGATCAATCTGACATAAACAATGATATCCCTAGTTTCACATCCTCTTCTGAATCCTTCTTGAATTTCTAGCAGTTCCTTTTTAATATACTGTTTTTTACAGTATATTTACAAAATATACATTTGTATATTATCTTCAGCAAAATGTTACTTGAATGTAATGTTCATGATATTGCTCAGTGATGTCCACATTCAGTTGGATCACCTCTTTGGAATGCACTCAAATACGGACCTGTTCCAACTAGTTAGCCAGGTAGCTATCTTCTAAATTTCTTGGCATAGATTATTTGAGGGATTCCAGTTCTGCTGACCTTATTGTTAGCAGTCCAGTGCTTATCCTACAACACCATACCAGGAATCACTAGTTTTCTCAAATAAAAATTCAGGAGAATTGGTTCAATATGAATTTTAATAAGCAATATTTTTTTAATGTAAGAATTTTCCAAAAAATAATTGGACATAATAATACTAAAATATATTTGTTGTCAATTTAAACTGCAAATAGAACTGTTGTTCTATATTTTATCTTTCAAAACTTGAGGGGGGAATGTAGACATGTTAATTTTATTATATTTTTTTATCTCATATATAAAATACAGAGTTTCAAGTTATACTCTTAGTTATTTACCTCAGCATGTCATGATGTTAATAAAGTATATGTGGTAATATTACTTCTAATTCATTGGGCACCCTATCATGATATGAGTCAGTTTCCTAAACTTTTTAATGTTAGTTTTTCTTGCTTGATGACCATGAAAAGACCCTGAAAGTTAATCTAGGAAAACATTCCCATTTTTGAATGTTCATTTTCAACAAATATTCATTCACAGGAATGTGTAATAAATATCACTCAAATCATCCCAACCTTGAAAGGAAGGACTGTCATAATTATCCTTGCAGCCAAATCATCCATTATTAATGCTAAGCTCTCCTTAGACACTACGAAAAAAAGAAAATAAGATGGGCAAATTCAATTTCCAGTATGCCTTAAAACTGAGCTTCAGCATCATTGATGTGGTTCAGAATGCTTTTCAGATTCAATTTCTATGTTGAATTAATGTATTATCCAATTTCCCCCTTAATCCTTCATTCTTTAAAAAAAAAAAAAAAAGACTCTTTTCATTACTTAATAATAAGGATTTTAAAGCAGTGACTTTTGTGCTTGGGCCAAATTACTTAAGTTGTAAAAATATGGACTCAGGACAAATGTACTGTTGTTACATGTCATTAATAATTTCACAGACCATGTGCACTATTAATTAAAGGGGTCAAAACACATCTTATTGCAAAATAGCACAGCACATTTGATTTTGTAAATTGATTATATAAATATTGAGTAAAAACTGGGTGTGTGCTGACTTCTTTCACTAATGATATGTTAGCTGAAAAGAAAAAAAGCATGGGAGAGAAGTCACTTGTCTTTAGCATGCTCTATCACATGTCTGGTGTGGCACTGTAGGATAAGCATGGGACCCCAAGGTTGGTTTGAACCTTAGGCCATTGGTTCAAACTCACCAACTGCTCCTCAAAATCAGGGTTAGTATGAGTCAGAACCGACTCAAGGACACTTAGACAACAACATCACAAGAACAATTTATTTGGGAAAACAAGGGGGCTGTACAGATGAAAGCTCTCTAAAGACACAAGATAAAAGAATATTTTATGAGTTTAAGGTACTGTTTTACAAACTAGAACATATCCCATAAAATAGGAGTCAATATGTTCTATTTTCTCCAAATGAGCCCAAGTGCTACAAGAAGACTTGACTGGCTTTTCTTACTATTACTCCTACTAACCCCATTGAAGAATTAATATATTAATGTTCCCATGTAACTGACCTCAATGAATTTGAAAATACTAGAGACCCAGGGAATAATATTTAATTAGGAAATACCAGCATTGTATAAGATATCTGTTATTGTAGTTAAGTGCTGTTGAGTCATTTCTGACTCATAAGGACCCTGTATAGGGTTTCCTATCTGTGTGCTACTAATATTCCCTTATTTTACTTTGTTCATAATGGTAAACCAACATCCAGAGAAGGAATCACTTTACTGCTTAGTGTGACTGATCACGATTACCGGAAGTAATTGAAATACTGTTATGTAGTCCTAGTGTGACACTGTGGGATAAAGCACTGGACCACAGTGGGTTTGACCCACAAGGTCCGTGGTTCAAACTCACCAGCTGTTACTTGGAAACCCTATACAGGGTTGCTATTAGTCAGAAACAACTAGATGGCACATAATAACAGCAACAAAAGACATAAGGAACATTGCTTGGAGCCCAGGGAATTCATAGTACATCTTCACACAATAGTTACAGTGAATGGAAACGTGCAGAATACTACTATAGTGAATGGAAAGAGTACTATTAAGGATTCAAATCATGTAGAAAAGAAGTGCTTTGTCACCCAGCTTGTTAAGGAACACCATTCAGCGGACTGACAGATGTTAAAGGCAGCATGGAATGAGTGTTGGAAGAATACAGCTATGACTGCCCAGGAGGAGCATCTCATCACCAGATACAGAACCACTGAATGGTTTGTGTAGTTGCAGCTATGGTTTATGTTAATTCACTGTTTTATTACCTCTCACTTCTTCCCCTTATATGAACAAGATGGTTAAAATTTTAGGCTTTTGAACAAAGTGTGACCAAATTTGGATTACTTCACAATGCTATGGTAATTGATATTATTTCATATTTCCTTTATGTTAGAGACAACAACTTTTACCTGCATAAAGGATGAATACACAATAAAGGAAGCATGAGTGGAATGTGATTGATAATACACATTTGCTCTCCAGATTCACTTTTTACTCTTCTTCCTCTTGCTAATACTTTAAACCATCTAGTATCTCCTTGTTTTGTTGTTCTAACATCTGTCTTTTGGTCTACATACAGGTTACTCATGAGCACAATTATGTGCTCTGGAATTCCCATTCTTCACAATGTTATCCATAGTTTGTTAAGATCCACACAAGAAAAGACTTTGCATAGTTAATAAAACAAAAATAAACATCTTTCTGGTATTCTCTGCTTTCAGTCAAGATCTACCTGACATCAGCAATGGTATCATTCATCCCACACACTCTCTGATTTCTGTTTGAATTTCTGTTAGTTACATGTCAATGTACTGCTAAAACGTATTTTTAAATTCTTCAGCAAAATTTTACTTGCATATGATATCAATGATATTGTTAGATGGTTTCTGAATTCCATTGAATCACCTTTCTATGGAAAGGGCATAAGTAGGGAGCTCTTCCAATTAGTTGGCAAGGTTTCTTGGCATAAACTAGTAAATGCTTCCAATGCTATATCAGTTTGTTGAAATATTTCTATTTTGATTCCAGCAACTCCTAGAGTCCCATTTTTCCCTCATGCTGTCAATGTAAGTTGGACTTCTTTCAAGATGCAATAGTGATTATATGCTACCTCTTGGAATGATTAAACATAGACCGATTACTTTTGGCACAGAGACTTTGTGTATCCCTTCCATAATTTTTGATGCTTCCTGCATCATTCAATATTTTGCCCATAGAATCCTCCAATATTGCAAGGTGTGGCTTAAATTTTTCATCAACACATTGAGCTTGAGAAATGTTGAGTATGTTCCCGTTTGTTTTCACATTATGTTGTAATACTTGGCTTTGTCTTCTCCTGCTGCCCTTTGAAATTTTCTCTTCAACTCTTTCACTTCATCATTTCTTTCAGTTACTTTAGTTCTACATTCAAGAGCAAGTTTCAGAGTCTCTTTTGACATCTATTCTGGTGTTTTATTTCCTATCTTTTCAATGACTTTTTGCTTCCTTCCTGTATAATGTTCTTGATGTCATTCCACAGCTCTTCTGGTCTTTGGTCATTAGTGTCTAATGCATCTGATCTGTCCTTGAGATGGTCTCTGAATATAGGTGGTATGTGCTCAAGATCATATTTTGACTCTAGTGGATTTGTTTTAATTTTATTCAACTACAGACTGAACTTGCATATAGCAATTTATGGCTTGTTTTACACTCATCCCCTGACCCTTTTTTGGCTGATGATACTGAGCTTCTGCAACCTCTCTTCTCACAGGTAAAGTCAATTTGATTCCTGTGCATTCTATCTGGCAAGTCCCATGTGTATAGTTGCAGATTATGTTGTTGAAAAATGGAATTTGAAATAAAGAAATTATTGGTCTTGCAAAATTCTACCATGTAATCTCCAGCATCCTTTCTATGACCAAGGCCATATTTTCCAACTACCAATTATACCTCTTTATTTCCAACTTTTACATTATAACCATCAGTAATTATCAAAGCATCTTGATTGCACATTTGATCAATTTCAGATTGAAGAAATTGGTATAATTCTTTAATATCTTCACCACTCATCTGTCAGGATTTTTTTGTCCTTTGTGACTTTTTTATTTCACTTAATGTGTTTGTTTGTTTTTTAATGCTTTATTATGAATTATGTGATAGTTTAGATGGGAGAACATTAGCTTCACATTGATCTCATCTTATATCATTTCCTTGCTATGACTACAATCCCCTCCATACATCATCCACCAACCACAAAGGGAATACCCCACAAGTCTGCCCCCAGGTCGTCAGCACACAGCCACTCTCCCTCTCCGGGTTCAAAGTCCCCAGCTGCTCCATCTCTCCACGTCATCATCTTTGCCTCCATCTCTGGCATCACTGCTTCTCTGGTTAGGGTTCCGTTCTCCGCTCTTCTCCCTTGATGGTTCCAGGGACCTCCACTCCTAGACTGCAAAGTTAATCACTCCCCTCCCTTTACATTTCTAGTCCTTACAATCATCCCTGATAACAGTTATTCACAATTGTATCACAAGAGTCCTATCCACATCTCCTATCATCAGCCCCGCTTACACAGATTAGATACTACTCAGTGGAGATTCTACCTTACTACATGCCCTCTGGATCTAGGTTCCCTCTTGGAAGCTTGTAAGTCAGTCACTTCTTGCCTATGTAGCCCCCCCCCCCCATGGGTAGCCAATGTCCAAGTTGCCCATCCCTGTCCTCTCCATGTGTGGAGGGGGTGGGAATGATCCTTGCTGTGAAGATTTGTTCCCTCTTTTGAGCTACTGCATCCATAAGTGTAGGTCAAGTTCATCAAATTGTATTAGATAACTTTTATTTCCCTCTTCTTTCTTCTTCTAGTTGAGCTCTGATCATCCAGTCACTGAAGTCAAGTCAAGTGGGTATTATCTGCAAGGGCGGCTGCTCTTGTGCATATGCCCGCTCTTCTTATCAGCTGGATGCTTCACTCTCCACTCTAGTCTTCTTTGGCTATGTCACTGACTCTGAGTCCAAGAGTACCCTGGACTTGCCACACTCCTGGTCAACCAGGTCTTCAGCTGGGTTCACAGGAGTCTATTGGACATTGTAGGTCTTAGCTCGCAGCTTCATTGCTGCTTTTCCCTCACTTCCCCTTATCGGTGGTAAATGTGGTCACCAATCAGAGCATGTATTCCCATTGAGTCTTAGTCTTAGAAGGAGGTTTGCCCTGAGAGGACCCAACGACTTGCCTTGATGTCTCCTGGGCAATCAACTTGTTTGTTCTTGTAGTAATCAGTCAGTCTGTATATATATGTGCGTGTATGTGTATAGTGTTTTATTGTAAAATATGTGATAGTTTACATGGGTGAACATTAGTTTTATATTCATCCTATTGTATATCGTTTCATTGCCATGGTTGCAATCTCCTCCATATATCATCAACTAACCAAAAGGTATATACTACAAGCCTGCCCCCCTGGTTATCAGCTCCTCCCCCTCTCAGTGTCTAAAGTCCCCAGCTGCTCTATCTCTCCACGTCATCGTCTCTGCCTCCATCTCAGGCATCACTGCTTCTATGGGTAGGGTCCCGCTCTCCGCTCTTCTCCCTTGATGGTCCCAGGGACGTCTGCTCCTAGACTGAAAAGTTAATCACTCCCCTTCTTGCTACAAAATGTCTACCTTTACATTTCCAACTCTCACAATCAGTCCTGATAACAATTATTCACCATTGTATCACAAGAGACCTATCTGCATTTCATTTCATAAATCCAGGAAACCTGGAAGTCAAAATGAAATGGAATGCATTAAGATCAATATCCTAGGCATTACTTAGCTAAAATAAACTGGTGTTAACCATTTTAAATGGTACAATCGTATGGTTTACTGTGTAAGGAATGACAAATTCAAGAGAAATAGTGTTGCATTGTCAAGAAGAGCATGTCAAGATCTATCTTGATGTGCAGTGCTGTCTGGGATATAATAGTATCCATACACCTATTTGGGATACTAGTTAATATGACTATTATTCAAATTTACAATGCCACTATATACTAGCTTGAACATTTTAGGCAAGATGCTCAACTTCTCACATTTAAATATTAAGCTCTATGTGCTATTTTGTATATTTTAAAAGATGTAACATTTACCTAAGTTTTGAATCATAATTTTTAAATTGTCATCATGAGTCCTCTCAAATTAAAAACCAGAATATTATCAGAATTCTGAGACTGTAACTGTTATTCCTTTATTTCTGACTACTTACCAAATATTTTATTATGTATAAAAGTGATAAAAATGTATTTATCAGCAAATGCCACTGGTTCAGTCTTGAAAATATATTTAGGATATGATTTTACCTTACCACCTACACCACCAAATCTACTAAAATTCATAGCAAATCACTGTGAGCTCTTGTTTGAAATATTGCTCCAACTTCCTAACTGGTGTCCCAGAGTTATTCTTTGCCCACTTCCCTCTATTCTTTGCATAAAAGAATAGACTTTAAAAACATAATAAGTGGTGAGTGGAAGAGGGGGAAAGGCAGAAATGAAGAAATGGGCTGAGTTCAACCATGTTCCATAGACTCCGGTTGATCTGGATAAAGGAAATGAGGGTAAATTGCTGCAATTTGATGAACTTGACCTATACTCATGGAAGTAGTAGCTCAAAATACCAACAGAGAAGGAAGGAGTCTTCACATCAGGTATCAATGCTAACCCCTCTGTACACAGGGTAGATAAGGATGGGCAATTTAGACATTGGCTACCTAAACTAAGGGAGTGATAAAGGCTTGAAGTGACTGGCTTACAGGGTTTCAAGAGGGAGTTTAGTTTAAGAGTGTGTGGGGCAAGACAGAGTCCCCACAGAATGGTTTTCATCTTGTCTAGATGGGTCTGATAAAAAGAGGTGGGGATAAGATTCTTTTGATTCAGTAGTGAGTAATTGTTATCATAACTAATTGTGACTGTCACAAGCATAAATGTAGAAGTTTTGTAACAAAAACAGGGGAGTGGTTAATCTTATGGAGGACCAGAGGACCAGAAGACCATCAAGGGATAAGAGCACAAGCAGAATGCGGGACCCCATCCAAAGAAGCAGTGACACCAGAGATAGAGGCAGAAATGGAGACATGGAGAGAGGGAACATCTGAGTACTCAAGATTCATGGAAAGATATGGACTGAGAGCTGATGACCAGAAGACAGACTTACAGAATGTGGTTTTGGTGGTATACATTATTATATATGCCTGAGTGTTGTTGTTGTTTTTTTTAAAAAAGAGCTAAAATGACTAGAGAAATACTGTTAACTCATGATACATGGAAAGGATTATAACCATTATAATGAAAAAAAGTATATGATTTGTTGAATGTAGAACTGATAATCTGCCTGTAAAATTTTCTCAATTCACCACAAAAACTTTCAATAACTAACTAAATAAAAACTTATTTAAAAATTAGGGGGGGAAATGCCATAATCAGATCATGATATGTCTTTGCTCCATTCCTGTATTCATTTTCCACCTACTTAAAATGAAATCTTAACTTTTCACCATAGCTTAGAAGATGCTATATAGTTTTGTTCTAACCTGTCTTTCTATCAATTCTTCTCAGTCCAACCTCATTTATTCTAGTACTTCAGCCAATATGGTTTTCTTCTTATCTCTCAAATATCTGTTAACACTTTCACTTTTATACTACTGCTCCCTCTAACTGAAATGGTCTTTTCTCAGATATCTACAATAGCTGTGTCCTTACTAAGTTCTGTTTGGTTTTTTAAAACACCAACTTTTCAGAGAAACTTACCATATGACATTACTACAAAAGGCAACCACTCATACCATTCTCCCATAATTCCTTATTCCTTTTCTCAACTCACACTCCAAAGGCTTATTATGCATTTATTCATTGTGTGTGGTTCACCTTAGAATATAAATACAACAAAACAGGAATTTTAATTGCTTTTGTTTTTTTCCCACTGCTATATTTCCAACATATAGAAAAATGCCTGGTGCAAAATTTGACCCTTTGGATGGCTACAGACCCAGAGTAGTCATCTTTTTGCTATGAGCAGCCTTTATGTGTTTAATCTTAGTGTGTTATACTAATATTATCATTTTCGGAGTGTGCTGTACCATGCAAAATGTTGGGAGAGTTTTTCTATAGAGGATAAAATAAATACGAAATAAAAAATAAACTTATGCAAAATACATTTGTGCTAAACTTATAAAAACATACAACATGAGTAAATACAATCCAAAACACATTGTGTCAACATATGTTTAATTCATGAATTAATATCCCTGAAAACAAGAATGCTCTAGGCATTTAATTTGATGGTAATGCACATGCAACAGGAAGCAATCACAAAGTTTTCTGAACGGGAAAAACTGACACACAAATGCCAATATCAAGATAAAAATCTATGAGATATTGAACCTCTTAATGATAACAGAGAAAAAGATTTGAAAACAATGGAAGATATTTCTGAAGATATTTTGTTCTTATGCTGTTGACTTCAATATACTGGGGCTCTACAGGAATAGAACTGAAGACACAATGGGCAGAAATGCACTACTTTCGTTTATTTGAAGCTATAGACTTACTATCTGATTTGCACTCACTCTAAATGTAAGCTCGGCAGACAGATAAAATGTCTAAAATGATTGAAGATATTATAAGCACAGTTTCCATATAAGGATTATTTAGTAAGAGCACCTAGATAAATAGTTCCTCAGAGAACCAACTCTATACTGTCAAGGATAATTAGGAATGTTTGTCTCTTTTTAAAAAAACCTTTTGAGAGTATTCATTTGCTGCAAGACAGTCATATTTTCATATCAGTGTAGGGTTTCTCCTATTCTGAAGTCTCCACAGTGTAAAATAAAAGTGGTGATATCACTATCAGTATTTGTTTTCTCATCTGAAATAAAAAGCAGAAAAAAATTAAAATACTATAAAAATAAGAAATAAAAATGATGGTGAACAGATAGAGAAGCAGATTATGGCTTGAAATACAGTACTATACTATATGTGAAGTTCCCAGAGAAGTGGATTCTTACATGATCCTCTGTGTAACTTCAAATACTATGATTCTTTGATCTTCACTGAACAAGAAAGAGCTGAGACACTTGAACAATTGATAATAAAGGAGCAACATGTTTGTATGTGACGCACACAATATCATCAGTTTCTTAAACTATTCATAAATGGAACTGCAACATGTTATGTTAATGTGAAGCTAGTAAAATTATTTTTTTGTTTGTGGACTTTTTTCTGCATTATTAGTAAGGCCTATAAGTATTAGCATCATTGTCAATGACTCTCCATGGATTTCAGCACAAAATGAAGCATAGATGATACAGTCATAAATCTATCAAGTAAACAACAAGCAGTATCAATGCTGTCCACATAGCCCATTATATCACTGTCCATATACATTCCTAAGAAACTTCAAGCAGTGTGTCAAGGAAATTCGGACACAATGTGTACTGTTTTACAATGAAAGAATACATATATGTCATTCCTAAGACAGCCTTGCTAGTATAGGTGATACAGAGGTGCTATAGTTGTGATGAATATTGTTGTTGTTGTTGTTGTCAGGTTCCATCGAGTCGGAACCGACTCATAGCGACCCCATGCACAGTAGAACGAAACAATGTCCGATCCTGGGCCAACCTCACTACCGCTGCCACACTTGAGTCCATCAATGATGCCACCTGGTTGATCTATCTCGTTGGGGGTCTTCCTCTTTTTCTCTGACCCTCCACCTTACCCAGCATGACATCCTTCTCCAGCGACTGTTTCCTCCGGACAATATGTCCAAAATATGAGACACGAAGCTTAGCCATCCTGGCCTCCAAGGAGCACTCTGGCTGCACTTCTTCCAAAACAGATCTATTGGTTCTTTTGGCAGTCCATGACACTTTCAGTATTCTCCTCCAACACCACAACTCAAAGGCATCAATTCTTCTACGATCTTCCTTAATCACTGTCTAGCTTTCACATCTATATGAGGCTATTGAAAACACCATGGCCTGGGTCAGGCGCACCTTAGTCCTCAAGCTGATATCTCTGCTCTTCAATACTTTAAAAAGTTCCTGTGCAGCAGATTTGCCCAGTGCAATACGTCGTCTGATCTCTTGACTGCTACTTCTGCGAGTGGTGATAGTTGATCCAAGAAGAATGAAGTCCTTGATAACTTCAATCTTTTCTCCATTGATAAGAATGTTGTTTATTGGTCCAGTGGTGAGGATTTTTGTTTTCTTGACATTAAGATGTAATTCATATCGAAGGCTGTGCTCTTTGATCTTCATAAGTAAATGTTTTAAGTCCTCTTCACTTTCAGCAAGCAAGGATGTATCATCTGCATATTGCAGGTTGTTAATGAGTCTTCCTCCAATCCTGATGCTACATTTTTCTTCATAGAACCCAGCTTCTCGTATTATTTGCTCAGCATACAGGTTGAATAAGTATGGTGAAAGAATACAATCCTGTCTCACACCTTTCCCAATTTTAAAACCTTCAGTGTTCCCATGTTCTGTGCGAACAACTGCTTCTTGGTCTAGGTACAGATTTCTCAGAAGTACAATTAAGTGTTCTGGAATACTTCTCAATGTTGTCCAGAGCTTGTCATGATCCATACAATCGAAAGCCTTTGCGTAGTCAGTAAAGCACAGGTAAACATCCTTCTGGTATTCTCTGCTTTCAGCCAAGATCCATTGGACATCAGCAATGAGATCTCTCGTTCCACAGCCTCTTCTGAATCCAGCTTGAACCTCTGGAAGTTCTCTGTCAATGTATGATTGTAGCTGTTTCTGTATTACCTTTAGCAAAACTTTACTCGCTTGAGATATCAAAGAGATTGTCCGATGATTTCCACGTTCTGTTGGGTCACCTGTTTTTGGAATGGGCATAAATATTGATCTCTTCCAATCAGTCAGCCAGATAGTTGTCTTCCAAATTTCTTGGCAGAGATGAGTGAGTGCCTCTTGTGCTGCCTCACTTTCTTGAAAGAATTTTCTTGATGAATCACTTTCTTGATGAATATTATATAGTAAAAATCCCTATGAAATTATTCTAATTCAAAATTCCTGTAGCAGTCACTCAATAGTAGTTTTATTACATATTGTTTATGTTTCAAAAAGATGAGAGGACCTATTTAAACTATTCATTTTGGGGGAGGTAGTTATTTGAGTTTGTTTTCAAGACACATTTAATATTCAATATTTTGACTTTTCTTCTCTATTGTAATCTCAAACATTTTAATAATATCCTTCAAAAAATATACCCACAGAAATTTCAGTACAGATTAAAATAGCAAAGAAGAACTTTGTGCTCAGAGGAGAAAATGGACAAGCATAAGGTATGCTCAGACACTTCTTCCCTTTTTTTATTTTTTTAATGTTTTTTGAGATTTGGAGCATTTTTCCTTGTTTATTTCAGAAGTCTGAGTAATATCAATATTTGATTTTTTAGAATCACAAAATATAGCCAATGGAACAGTTTTCTTGTATGTGGCTCGTTTTAATCAACAGAGTGTTTAAGTGGTCTGTCTATGCTTTTACATATGTAATAATTTAGTTACTTTCAATCAATAAATACTATTTATTGCATGAATATGTCATATTTTGTTTGCATAGTCTCCTGTTATTGGACAACTGATTGTTTCTAGTTCTTGACTATTGTAGATAAAATTTGAATGCAATTCATAGAGCTCTTTTTGTGGACAGATATTTTCATTTATCTTGGGAATACAACTAGAAATGGAATGTTCTAGCATGATAGAAATGTTCTATGTTTGTTGGAGTGTCAGCTAAAGAAGTATGTGCATTTGTCATCTACATGTGATTTTACCCAGCCTTATGTACTCCAATTATACCCTGAAGATCTGTGTGTTTTACCGTATATAATTATTTTACTGTATATCATTATATCTTTAAACAAAAAATAAGTTGGAATGTATTTCCCATGTTTTAATTCACACATTTACTAGTTTATTCATAATAGCCAAACTGAAGCACAATAAATTATCATCCTCAATTTATACAATAATTTAGAATTTTGTGTACGTAATTATATATATTCTTTTATTTTAACAACAACTCTACTTGCTAGCAAGAGGAAATATTATTAACTTGAAGTGAGACACACAGGGACTAAATGATCTGACAAGGTCATAATAACAACTGATCTTAGGGGAGCTCAGAGCTTTTGGGCAGTGTCTGACAGCAACGAATATTTCATCGAACTGTTTTAGTAGAAATCACTCTGTATCGTGTTTATGTTCTTGCAGTTGTTAAATGCCATTAAGTTGGTTCTAACTCATAGTGAGCCTGTGAGAGTTTCTGAGGAATGATCACTGTGGACTTTACAGTTAGGAATCCAGTACCTCTCCTATAGCTCCATGGCAGGATCCATTAAGTTGGTTCTAACTCACAGTGACCTTGTGAGAGTTTCTGAGGAATGATCACTGCGGACTTTACAGTTAGGAACCCAGTGCTTCTCCTATATCTCCATGGCAGGGTCCCGATCATGTTTATAGCATTCTCCACATAAACAGCTTCAAAAAGGCTTTCCAGTTACAAACTAATGTATTGCAACTTCAGATTGGATGCTATGGTGTGAAATATTGTCCTTTAAAGGTTCCTGAATGTACTTAGAATTACCAGTTCCATTTGTTGTCTTAATTTGTTCATTGAGGTTGTTCTAGAAAAGAAAATGTTTTCATTTGCTTACCCACCATTGGTTCCACACCATAAAACTTTAAGGAGGCTGAAGCAGAACTGGTAGAGATTGTTGAATTTACTAAACCAAAGAGAATAACAGCATCCTACTCATAAACCTCTACTCAGATTAGATGACCATCTTCAGTGCAAACAGCACTTCTCAATGTAATGCATTGTTTTTGTTTTCCTTTTGAACATTTCACTGTGGTTTGACTGAATGTTTACAGAGCAAATTAGTTTCCTGATCAATAATTTATACACATTGTGCTTGATGACACTAGTTGCAATCCCCTCAAGGCAACAAGGCTCTTCCCACTTCCTCTCTGCTTTCCCTGTTTCCATTTCCCCATTTTTCCTGTCCCTCACTGACTTCTAAGCTTTGTTTTTGGGCAAATTCTGCCCTATTAATCTTGCATGGTTGATTGTTCGGAGGAATACATTCCTCACAGATACTGTAATTGTTCACTTTATCATCCTGTCTATTGTTTGTTTTAAACGTGATCTCCAGGAGTGAGTTCAGTTTCATGTTTGAACAGTCTCAGGAGTTCCATCAGTAAGTTTGATCATTTTTCCAAGAGTTTAAATTTTGCTTTCTATTTCCTCCCCCCCCCCAACTTTTTCCAGGGCCTTCTAATGTGATCCTTATCAGAGCAGTTGGTAATGGTAGCTTAACATTATCTAATTCATATCTCAGGTTAATGGAAGTTGTGACCCAGGTGGTCCATTAGTCCATTGGAATAATTGTGAAGCTGTCTTCAGCTTTCTTCACTCCTCTTTGCTCCAGAAGCTCAGTAGACTCTTTCCTCAAGGCATGTAGTTAATGGAAAAAAGTTTTCGTAACTTTGTCAGCTGTATGCTCATGACTGTACTCATTGGTGTGTATATATGTGTTCCTGTCAAGACTCTTATTTCTCTAGGAAATATACCTAGTCGTGGGATTGTTGGATCATATATTATCTCTATTTCTAATTTTCAAAGAAATCATTGTAGGGTTTTCCACAGTGATTGTTCCATTGTATAAAAGTTGTTCCCATCAGCACTGTAAGAGAGGTACAAACTTTCCACACTCTTGCCAGCATTTGTTTTCTGTTTATTAGTAGTAGTACTATTATTGTCATTATTATTTCTTGGGTGAGATGCTATCTCATGGTTGTTTTAATTTGTACTGGAGGATAATGCACTAGACTGCAAGGTGCATTTGAACTGCAAAGTCAGCAGTTCAAACTCACCAACCACTGCTAGGAAACCCTATACAAGGTCACTATGAGTCAGAATGGACTCAATGGCACTTAGCTAAAACAACTAGTAGGTAATGGGAATTCTGGTGTGGTGTTATAGATCAGTCCTGGACTGCAAACCGAAGTTGGCAGTTCAAACGCACCACTTGCTCCTCAGAAACACTACTCAGAGTCACTATGAAGCAGAACCATCTCAACGGCATTTAACAGCAACAACAACAGCTAATGGAAAAGGTATCAAAATTGTATTCTTTTACTAAATTTGTTCAATCTGTATGCTAAGCAAATAATCAGTGAAGCTTGATTATATGAAGAAAAACATGGCATCACTATTGGAGAAAGGCTCGTTAACAACTTGTGATATGCAAATGATACAACCTTGTTTGCTGAGAGCAAAGAGGACTTAAAATATTAACTGATCAAGATTAAAGACCACTGACTTCAGTATAGGTTGCACCTAAATTTAAACAAAACAAAAAACTGGACCAATAAATAACATCATGATAAATAGAGAAAAGATTGAAGCTTTCAAAGACTTCATTTTCCTTGGATCCACCCTCAATGCTCATGGAAGTAACAATAAAGAAATCAACCGATGTATTGCATTAGGCAAATCTGCTACATAAGACCTCTTTAAAGTGTTGAAAACTTTTGTTTTAATTTTTTGTTTGTTTGTTGTGCTGGTGATTTTTTTGTTCTCTATATTATTCTGCAGGAGTTCTGGTGTGGTTTTGTTGTTGTTGTTAGATGCCATCAAGTCAGTACCAACTCATAGTGACCTTATGCACAGCAGAACGAAACACTGTCCAATTCTGGGCCAACCTCACTATCATTGCCACGCTTGAGCCCATTGATGCTGCCACTTTGCCAACCCATCTTGTTGGGGGTCTTCCTCTTTTTCTCTGACCCTCCACCTTACGAAACATGATAACCTTCTACAGCAACTGGTCCCTCCTGACACTATGTACCAAGTATGAAAGATGAACTTTGGCTATCCTGGCCTCCAAGGAGCACTCTGGCTGCACTTCTTCCAACACAGATCTATTGGTTCTTTTGGCACCCCATGGCACTTTCAATATTCTCCTCCAACATTATAATTCAAAAGCATCAATTCTTCTATGGTCTTCCTTATTCACTGCCCAGTTTTGAATGCATATGAGGTTTTTTTAAAATACCATGGCTTGTATCAGGTGCACCTTACTCTTCAAGCTGACATCTTTGCTCTTCGATACTTTAAAAAGGTCTTGTGCAGCATATTTACCTAATGCAATACATCATTTGATTTTTTGAGTGTAAATAGTTGATCCTAGAAGAATTAAGTCCTTGAAAACTTCAATCTTTTCTTCATTGATAATAATGTTGTTTATTGGTCCAGTGGTTATGATTTTTGTGTTCTTTACATTGAAATGTAATCCATACCTAAGGCTGTATTCTTTGATCTTCATCAGTAAATATTTTAAGTCTTCTTCACTTTCAGCAAGCAAGGCTATATTATCTGCATATCGCAGGTTGTTAATGAGTCTTCCCCCAATCCTAATGCCACGTTTTTCTTTATAGAACCCAGCTTCTCGGATTATTTGCTCAGCATACAGGTTGAGTAAGTATGGTGAAAGAATACAACCTTGTCGTCGCACACCTTTCTTAATTTTAAAACATTCAGTGTTCCCATATTCTGTTTGAACAACTGCTTCTTGGTCCATGTACAGATTCCTCATGAGCACAATCAAATGATCAGGAATACTCATACTTTCATACTTTGCAATGCTGTCCATAGCTTATCATGATCCACACAATCGAAAACCTTTGCGTAGTTAAAAAAAAAAAAAAAAAGCACAGGTAAACATCTTTCTGATATTTTCTGCTTTCAGCCAAGGTACATTGGACATCAGCAATGATATCCCTCATTCCACAGCCTCTTCTGAATCTGGCTTGAACCTCTGGAAGTCCTCTGTCAATGTATGCTTGCAGCTATTTCTGTATTACTTTTAGTAAAACTATACTCACATGGGAAATCAAAGATATTGTCGGATGGTTTTCATGTTCTGTTGGGTTTCCTTTCTTAGGAATGGGGACAAATATGGATCTCTTCCTATCAGTCGGCCAGATAGTTGTCTTCCAAATTTCTTGGCACAGATGAGTGAGTGCCTCCTGTGCTGCCTGACTTTCTTGAAATATTTCAATTTTTATTCCACCAATTCCTGGTGTCTTGTTCTTTGCCAATTCCTTCAATGCACCTTGGACTTCCTCCTTCAGTATCATTGGCTCTTGCTCATATGCTACCTCTTGAAATGGTTGAACATCAACCATTTCCTTTTGGTACAGTGATTCTGTGTATTCCTTCCATCTTCTTTTGATGCTTTCTGCATCATTCAATAATTCCCAGAGAATTCTTCAATAATGCAAGTCAAGGCTTGAATTTTTCCTTCAGTTCCCCAAACTTGAGAAATGCTGAGCGTGTTCTTCCTTTTGCGCTTCTGACTCCAGATCTTTGTACATTTTGTTGTAATATTTGGCTTTATCTTCTCAAGTTGATCATTGAAATTTTCTGTTCAGTTCTTATATCTCCTCACTTCTTCCATTTGCTTTAGTATCTCTATGCTGGAGAGCAAGTTTCAGTGTCTCTTCTGACATCCATTTTGACCTTTTCCTTCTTTCTTTTCTTCTGAATGACTTTTTGCTTTCTACCTCTGTGATATTCTTGATGTCATCCCACAACTCTTTTGGTCTTTGGTCTTTAGTGTTTAATGTATCAGATCCATTCTTCAGATGATCTGGTGCTGTGGGTTAATGCACCAGACTGCAAAGCCATTTGAACTGCAAGGTCAGCCGTTCAAGCTCACCAGCTGCTCCTCAAAAACCCTATACAGGCTCACTATGGTTCAGAATCAACTCGATGACACTTAACAACAACAACAACATTCTATTCTGCACTGAGTTGCTTTTTTGTATATGGATTTTCTTTTCATTTCCTTCATTGCTGTTGATTTTACGTTGACTGAGTGTTTATGATTTTCTTTTTTTTTTTTATGACTTGGTGAGGTATATTATTTTCCATTGTGATTATCTTGAAATTTACTTTTATCTTCCTAAGGCAAACCAGCTTCTAAAATTATCTTTAAAGTGCTAAAAAGAAAACATATCACTTTGAGGACTAAAGTGAACTTGAGTCAAAACATAGTATTTTCAGTCACCCCAAATACATAAAAAGAAGGTGGACAATGATTTTGGAAGACTAAAGAAGAATTGAAGCAATTGAATTAAAGTACTGCCAAAGAATACTGCCAGCAGGATGAAGAAATCTGCCTTGGAAGAAGTAAAACAATATTGTTCCTTAGAAGTGAGGATGCTGAAACTCCATCTTACATTCTTTGGAGATGTTGTCAGGATGGATCAGTACCTAGAGAAAGACATCATGTTTGTTAAAGTAGAGCATCCACGGAAAAAAGACCCTCAATGAGATGGATAGCCTGATAATAACAGGCTAAAATATAGCAACAATTGTGAAGCTCTTGCAGGACTGGGCAATGTTTCATTTTGTTGTACTTATGAATGAAACTAGCTTGATGGCATGTAACAGTCTGCTCTGTGTTGATATTGCCTTTGTGTCCTTTCTATGTGAAATATATCACTTATTCCTTCTTTTTTTGCTTGGAGGTCCTTGTCATTCACAGACTAACTTCTCTGTTTCTGTGTATCTAGTCTTGTAACTCTAAGTTATTTTTCAAAATTCTTTATCTAGACTGGTTTCTGGGTGATGTTTTCATATGTCTTAATCTCGGTTGTTGTCTGATGTTGGTTCTGTATCTGAACGTACTATTTCTTGTAAGTTGGTACATTTTTTACGAATTCTATTAATTTCTGTTCATCTGGAAATTTACTGATTTTTTTCCCCATCATATTTTAAGTACAATTTTGCTGGTTGTATATTTATTGGTTGACACTTTTTTTTTAATCTTTTAGTGCTTTATGTATGTCATCACATTGCCTTAATCTCACCTGCATGGTTTCTGCCAATATCATCTTGCATGATACTAAGAACATTTTCTGTCAGCAAACCATTGAAGGTTTTCTTTTTACTTTTTTTGGTCTCTGTTGTCCTGGAATTCTGATTGTAAATTATTCCTCTTGATGATGTACCACATAACTTTTAGGCTTTCTTAATTTTTCTTTGTTCTCTTTTTTTTTTTCATTCTATCTCTAGCAAATTGGCATCAATGGGCTTACCCTCTATTTAGCTCATCCTGACTCCCATTGATTCCATTGTACTCTTTTGTCTTCCAATGCATCTGATATTTTTGAAATATTAGTGTTTCAGAATGGTTTCAAATTATCTTATTTATTTTGACATTTTATTTTTGTAATTTGTTTATGAATTCTTTTAGAGTTTTGTCTGTGATTTCCTTTATTTGTCTGGCTTCTTTGATCTTTCTTGATCTCTTGAATGGCCCTAATTATAGGTTTTCTGAATTCTCTGTCATGTAGTTCTACTAGCAATAGATTTCCTCTTTCTTTGTTTGGTTACTGCTTGGAGCCATCTTGTCTTGTTTTTTTAAGTTTTTTTTATATTGTCTATTATTTCTGAGTCATCAAGGTGTTATAATATTTACTTTTTAATTGCATGTTTGTTGCATTCTTCTTATTATCATTGTTTTGATATATCCAGGCAGGTGGGATAGGTGTGGTACTCTGGTCACTAGTCTAGAAAACTTAGAGGACTCCTCACCTGGAGTTCTGGTGTGGTGCTGTGGGGTAATGCACTGGACTGCAAGGTTGGTTTGAATTGCAATGGTGGCAGGTCATGCTCACCAGCTACTCCTCTGAAACCCTATACAGAGTTGCTATGAGTTAGAACTGACTTGACGACACGTAACCACAATAACACCTCTCTGCAGGTGGGTAAGGTGAATTTTTGTTTCCTGGTCTTATGAAGTGCCATGCTATCACCACATCTCACCAGACAGGGTGAGAGGCGAGAGCATTCCGCTGGATCCGTGGGAGGGAGCAGTATACCAAATGGACTGTGCTACTTGGCTAGGTCAGCAGGTTGGAGAGGAAGAGCAAGTGGCTGCTGCTGCTTCACTGGAATGGCAGGAGGAAGGGTGAGGTGGGTGGTCTGGGCAGGAGTGACCTGTTACCATGCTGTGACCTACTCCTGAGCCGTTGGGAGAGGGTGGTTGGGTAAGCTGCCAGTGTTTTACCAAAGCAGTCTGATGCCACTCAGTGGGGTTAGGTAGGAGGAGGGGTGGCAGTCAGACTGAGGGGAGGAGGTTTTCATATGTTGGTCCCAAGTTTTGTGCCTCCTGTGCTGCCTCACTTTCTTGAAAGATTTCAATTTGTATTCCATCAGTTCCTAGTGCCTTGTTCTTTGCCAATTCCTTCAATGCACCTTGGACTTCCTCCTTCAGTATAGTTATACATGATATAAATTAATTAAAATCATAGTTAAGTAAAATCTAGGACTGTAGATGAATAAGGAAGGATGAAGAAAAAGGAAAAAAAAATGGCATATTCAAAATAGAAAAAATTTGAACTAGGTTCATTTAAAAAGAAAATTTGTGTTGTGTGAAGGTACATAAATCACAAAGAATAGGGCAGTAAACAAGATTAATACCCGTAGTCCAGAAAGAATTAGGGAACAACACTGCCAAAGTTGGGGTCCTGGTGTGGTGCTATAGGATAAGTACTAGACTGCTAACCAAAAAAATGGCCGTTTAAATTCACCAGTCACTCCTCAGAAACCCTATACAGAGTCACTAGGAGTCTGACTTGACAAGACTTAACAGCAATAACAACAAATACCCAAATCCAGGAGCCAGCACTATGGAGAATTAGTAATTATGAAAGGAACAGTGACTCTAGGTCAAGGGACACTTCCTCATTCTCCTTTCTTAATCCTGTTTCCTGACAGGGTTCATTATTGGCTGTGCCATTCATTATCCTGCAGCTCCACAAAAGGACTCCAAACTGTATCAAAAAATGAAAATAGCACACTTGTACTTAGTAAAAGAAGACATTCAGACTGGTATTACATTCTGTTGTACATAGTGTTGCTATGAATCAATACAGACTAGATAGAACCTAACAACAACCGTAACATATAGAAAACGGCACTGTTTATCCATTTTATAAGACCCAATCTAAAGCAAAGTGAATTGGAAAAGTAAATAGAATCATTTTGATGATAATGTTAATAAAATGTAAACAAACACAGCAGTGAATGGTCACAAAACATTTTCATTACAGAAGTGGTTCAATGAAACAAAGAAGGCCAATTACAACCCTTTATGAGTAAAATTCACAGTGAAGATGGAACGGATATGGACAGCAAAGCATATAACATCAATGGTCATAAAGCAACTATTAGAGGAGCTAGCAGAGCTGATAATCAAAGAGAAATGAATACAGCAAAATATTTCAGCTCACTAGTCTCAGTCTGAGCTCTGGGTAGCACAGTGAGTTTCATGTCAGGCTATTAACCAAAAGGTCAGCAGTTCAAACCCACCAGCTCTCTTTGGGAACTCAATACAGGGTTTCTATGTCAAATGGACTCAATGATACTTAATAACAACGTATATAAAATTTAAGCACCCTCATGGTGTAGTGAGCCAAGTATTGGCCTGTTAACCATAAGGTCAATGGTTCAAACCCTCTAGCCACTTCCTAAGAAAAAGATGTTGTTATTTGCTCCATCAAAGATTTACAGACTCAGAAACGCTAAAGAGAAATTCTACACTGCTAAGAATCTTTACCCCATGGCAGCGAGTATGTTTTTATATATGTGTGTGTGTATACATGTGTGTGTATATGTATATGTATGTGAACATGTATATGGATGTGAGTATGTATATGTATGTGCATATACATGTATCTGTGTATGTATATGTATGTGTGTATACATGTATGTGTGTATGTATATGTATGTGTGTATATACATCCATGTGTGTGTGTATGTGTGATTAATTGGAAAGTGTCTATCACGTTAATTGGGAAGTGTTTATAAATATTAAATTATAAATTTATATATGTTAATATACTAATATAGATTAATTTACATTTGGTATGGTGCTGTAGGAAAAGCACTGAACTGATAACTGCAAGGTCAGTTGTTCAAACCTACCAACTGCTCCTAGGAAACCCTATGCAGGGCCACTAAGAGTTGGAAAAGACTTTGTTGTTGTTGTTAAGTGCCGTTGAGTCGAGTCCGACCCATAGCGACCCTGTACAGGGTTTCCAAGGGTGTAAATCTTTACGGGAGTAGAAAGCCTCATCTTTCTCCCACGGAGCAACTGGTAGTTTCGAACCGCTGACCTTAGACAGCACTTAATAAGAGCAACATATTAGTATATTAAATTATATATGAATGCATGCCAATATTTTAATTTATAGATATTAATAGCGTTCTTATGTGATGATGTAGGGTAAGTACTGGAGTGCTAACTGCAAGGTTGGCAGTTCAAAACTACCACTGACTCCTTGGAAACCCTATACAGGGTCACTATGAGTTAGAACAGACTAGACAGCAGTTAACAACAACAATTTCTGAGGAGTAGCTGGTGCATTTGAATCATCAACCTTGTAGCAGTGCAGTGCTTATCCTATAGTATCATAGTAAGACTCTATATACTAACGTATGTTATATACATTAAGATGATCAGGAAATGTTTCTATTATCCCTTTAGTCTGAAAAGTTGGTGTTATTTTATCCTTAATGGTTCAATAGAATTCATCAGCATTGTTGTAGCCATTATGCACCATCGAATTGATTCCTACTTATAACAGCCTTATATAGAGTTTCTGAGAGTGTCTGGTGGGTTTGAACTGCCAACCTTGTGATTAATAGTCCATTACTTACCCTATGGAGTCCTGAAATGGCACTGTGGATTAACGCACCAGACTGTAAAGCCCTTTGAACTGCAAGGTTGGCAGTTCAAGTTCACTAGCTACTCCTAGGAAACCCTATACAGGGTCACTATGGATTGGAATCGACTCGACGGCACTTAACAACAACAACTTATATTACCACATCAGGGCTTGTACTCTTTAGTGGTGGTGGTGGTGGTGATGGTCATGTATCATAGAGTCGACTCTGGCTTATAACAATGTTTACAGATTTTCCAAGGCTGTACATCTTTATTTACAGTTCCAGAAAGCCTCATGTTACTTCCTAGCTGTTGGTGGTGGATTTGAACTGCTGGCCTTTTGTTTTAGCAGCCCAATGAGCAACCCACTACGCTACAAGAACTCTTAAACTCATCAGTTAAGTGCTGTCGATTCAGTTCTGACTCAAAATGACCCTGTCTAGGGTTCCCAAGGAATGCCTGGTGGCTTTTAACCATCAACCCTGTAGTTCAAACTGACCTTGTGGTTCAGTGCATTTTTTCCTAAAGTGCCACACCAGGACTCTGTTGTTGTTGTTAAGTGTCATCGAGTAGGTTCCAACTCATAGCGACAATCTATAGGGTTTCTGAGGAGAAACTGGTGTGTTTGAACTGGTGACCTTCCCAGTTTAGTACTGATCCTACAGTGCCACAACAGGAGTCTACCGTCTCATTCTAGAAACTAAATGTAGATCAAAACTCACTGTAAAGCAAAAGATAGTCAGAAAATACAACTATGAACCATAAAAATATATCAAAGGGCTACACCACCCAAAATCAATAGGTTAAGACACTTTTATTTAAAAGTGAATTGAGTGATAGTTTACATGGGAGAACATCAGCTTTAAACTCATCCTCTCATACTTCGTTTCACTGCAATGATTACAGTATCCTCCACGTATCATCATTAACAGTATTTGCTTCTATTCCCTCTGGGTGTTTTGTTGTTGTTGTTGTTTTGGGGGGGGGATGTAAACCAAGCACTCCGAAATATACAATCATTCAAACAACTAAAGAGCTACCCTGCAAACCAGCCTCCCAGGCACCATCAGCCCACAGCCCCTCTCCCTCTATGAATCTAGAGTCCCCAGCCAGTCCATCTCTCCACATCATCATCTCTGCCTCCATATCTGGCATGGCTGCTTCTCTGGATAGAGTCCCACACTTCACTCCTGCTCTTCTCCTTTTATGGTCCCAGGGTCCTCCACTCCTGGACTGCAAGATTAACCACTCCCCACTTTTTGTTATAAAATGTCTACCTTTACATTTGCAACAATCTCAATCAGTCCTGATAATATTACTCACTATTGAACCACAAGAGTATTATCTCCATCACCTTTCACCAGCCCCATCTAGACAGGTCAAAAACCACTCAGTGGAGATTCTACCTTCCCCCGCACTGTCTGTAACTAAACTCTCTCTTGAAAGCTTGTAAGCTAGTTACTTCATGAATAGGCTAAGACATTTTTAAGAAGAGGTGTACAACATCTCTCAAGATGTTGTACCAGAAAAGGCAATGCTGTTTAAATTTTTCCAAAGTACAGAAAAGAAAAGCTTCTTTTATTTATGTGATGTGAGGATAACAACATCAGTTGTTATCACACAAATAATATAGTACAGATGATCTTATTTATGATGATACACAAGCCATGGTATTTTCAATAGCCTTGTATACATGTGAAAGTTGGACAATAAGTAAGGAAGACTGTGGAAGAATGTATACATGGAAATTATGGTGTTGGTGAAGAATACTGAAAGCACCATGGGCTATCAGAGAAACAAAAATTATGTCTTGGACGAAATACAACCAGAATGCTCACTAGAGCTGACGATAGAGAGACTTTGTTTCTCATTTTTTAAACATGTTGTCAGGAGGGATACGTACCTAAAGAAGAACATCATGCTTGGAAAAGTTGAGTGTCAGCCAAAAAGAGGAAGACTCCCAACAAGATAGACTAACATGGTGGCAGTAACAGTAAGCTCAAACATGACAACAATTGTGAGGATGATGAAGGACCAGTGGGTCTTTCCTTCTGTTTTGTATAAGGTCTATATGAGGCAGAATCGACTCTAAAGTACCTAACAACAACAATATGAAAATTGATAATAAATCATAAATAAAACATTAGCAATCATATTCCAGCAGTATATTAAAAACAATATTGCATGCCTAAGTGGCATCTTTCTAGGAATGCAAAGATGGAAGAAAAGAGAGGTAATTTGAATAATTAAACATATGTTAACAGTTTAATTTAAATGATTAAACATGCTAAAGTTTCAATGAGGAATAATAGCCAATTGTCACAGATAATTAGAGAGAAATTAATAATGTGCATGATCTATACTTGAAAAAAAAACTAAATCTTAAATTGTATAAATTAATTCCAAAGTTAGTAGCAAGGATTAATGGGAAAACACAAGAAATATACCCAGTAAAATCAGGAGCAAGGTGATTTTCCAGTGTCACTATTATTATTTAACATGATTCTTAGGGTATTATCACTGCAATTACAAAGTAGGGAAAGGATAAAAGGTGTTAAATTATCATTACTTTTTATAAGAAATTTCACTATAAAGGAAACCAATGAAAAACAACTGGATGATCCCTGTTATTTTTGTTAGGTGCCATCAAATTGATTCCAACTCATGGTGGCCCTGTGTACAAAAGATGAAAATCCTGCCTGATTCTGCATGAGTCTCACAATCATTGCTAGGTTTGACCCATTGATAGAACCAGTGTATAAATCTATCTCATTGAGGGTCTTCCTCTTTTTTGCTGATCCTGTATTTTACTAAGCATGATATCCTTCTTCAAGAACCGGTCCCTCTTGATGACACGTCCAAAGTAGAGAAGAGGAAGTCTCACATCCTCATTTTAAAGATTATTCTGGTTGTATTTCTTCCAAGACAGATTAATTCATTGCTTTGTCAGTTCATGGGATATTCAACATTTTTTGTCAACACTACAGTTCAAATCAGGAGCTCTGGTAGCGTAATGGTTACGAGTCAGGCTGCTAAGCTCAAGGTCAGCAATCAAAACTACCAGCCCTTCCTCAGGAGAAAGATGAGGCTTTCTGCTCCCATAAAGACTTACACCCTTGGAAACCCTATGGCAGATCAATAAGAGTCAGAATCGACTCCACAGCATGCCACCACCACCTCAGTTCCAATGCGTCCGTTTTTCTTCAGTCTTTCTTATTCATGATCAAACTTTCACATGTGTATGAGGCAATTCAAAATACCATACCTTGTGTCAGTTTTACCTTAATCTTCAAAGTGACATTCTTCTGATAGGCCCCCAATCAAACAAATGGAAATTCATATTCGATTTTCTTTTTAATGGGAAGATTATACATCATTTAAAAAAATCTTTAATTTTATTATGGTTCCAACTAAAATACCAACAGGATATACAAGCTAATTCCAAAGTTATATGGAAATTTTAAAAAGCAAGATAAGAGAACACAAGAAAAGAGGAAGAATATTGAGGAATAATTAGACTGAGTAGATATTAAAGTATGAATTTAAAGTAATTAAAAGAATGTGGGGTTTGTTCATTAAAAATACAGATAAAGCAATGAGACATAATACAAAATTTAGAAATAGATCCAATACAAATATATATCAAAATTCAAAGGAGAAATTTGTATTATTCAATAAGACATTATGGAAAATGAGTTGGAAAAAAATAATTTTCTGCTGATTAAGCTTTACATGGAGTCCTGGTATGGCACCATAGGGTAAGCACTGGAATGTTAACCACAAGGTCAGCAGTTAAAATCCGCAAGCCACTCAGAAAACCCTATACAGGGTTGCTGTGAGTCAGATTCAAGTGGATGGCTCACAACAACAAATTTCAAAAAATTCAAACACGAAGATGTAAATGCATCAATAAATGAAACTATGATATGTGAAGAAATGAGAGAATTTCTACATAATTCATAGTTGGAAAGATCTTTCTAATTGCAATGCAAAATCTAGAAGCTATAGAGTCCTGGTGTGACGCTGCAGGATGCTGTTGTTGAGTGCTATCCAGTAACTTCAGACTGATAAGGACCCTGTATGTATAGCATTTTCAGAAGAGTGGTTGGTGCATTTGAACTGCAATCTTGTGGTTAAGCAGTAGAGTGCTTGCCCTACAGCACACCACCAGGATTTATATATCATTGAAGTGATAAATTCTTTGTTTACATATATGTGTGTGAGTATGTGTGTATGCATATATGTATATATATATATGTATATATATATAAACATATACATACACACACACACACACACACACACACACACACACATATATATATATATCTCCTAAGCATCAGTTAGCTGAAATGGACTCGCATTTGCCATTTTTAATATGATAATCACATGGTTTACTATGCCATAAATTGAAAAGGAATGTTGTCACATTCATCATCAAAAAAAGCATTTCAAGCTCTATCTTGAAGTACATCCCTGTCTATGATAGGATAAGATCCATATGCTTACAAGGAAGACAAGTAACACAACTATAATTCAAATGTATACATCAATCACTAAAGCTAGTGATGATGAAATTAAAGACTTCTACTAACTTCTTCAGACTGAAATTGATCAAACATGCAATCAAGATATATTGATAATTACTGGCAATTGGAATGTAAAGGCTGGAAACAAAGCATCATTCATTAGTAAATAAGACCTTAGTGATAGATATGATGTTGAAGATAAGATCGCATGATAAAATTTTGAAAGACTAGTGACCTCTTCATTGCAAATACCTTTTAAACACGATCCATATAGACATCATCAGATGGAATACACAGAAATTGAATTGACTACATCTGTGGAAAGAGACAGCGGGAAAGCTCCATATTACCAGTCAAAACAAGGTCAGTTGCAGACGGTGGAACAGACCATCAATTACTGATATGCAAATTCAAATTAAAGCTGAAGAAAATGAAAACATGTCTACAAGAGCCAAACTATGCCACCTGAATTTAGAGATCAGCTCAAGAACAGACTTGATATATTAAACACTAATGACTGAAAACCAGAAGAGTTGTGGGATGATATCAAGAACATCATGCAGAAAGAAAGCAAAAGGTCATTAAAAAGACAAGAAAGAAGAATAAAAGCAAAATGGATACCTGAAGAGACTGAAATTTGCTCTCCAGCTTAGACATCCTAAATCAAGTGGAAGAAATGAGAAGGTCAAAGAGCTGAATAGAAAATTTCAAAGGGCACCTGGTGAAGACAAAGTCAAATTTTCTAATGAAATGCACAAAGATCTGGAGTTAGAAAACCAAAAGGAAAGAATTTGCTCAGCATTTCTCAAGCTGAAAGAACTGAGAAAAATTTCAAGTCTTGACATTCTATATGGAGCTGTAGCTTAATGTACTGGACTGCAAGGTCAGTTTGAACTTCAAGGTTGGCAGTTCAAGCTCACCAGCTACTCCTTGGAAATCCTATATAAGTCAGAACAGACTCCACGGCACTTAACAACAACAAGGACAACATCTTGAACGATGCAGAAAATATCAAAATCAGATGAAAGGAATACACAGGGTCACTCTACCAAAAAGATATGGTCAATGTTCAATCATTTCAAAATGTAGCATATGATCAAGAGCCAAAGATACTGAACTATGAAGTCCAAAGTGCACTGAAGGAATTGTCAAAGAACAAGGGTCTTTGATGGAATACAAATTGAAGTCTTTCAACACACTGATGCTACATTGAAGGTACTCATCTATGCCAAGAAATTTAGAAGACAAATACCTGGTCAACTGATTGGAAGAGACCCATATTTATACCCATTTCAAAGAGATGTGACCAATGGAACACGGAAATTACCAGACTATATAATTAATATCACATGCAAGTGTAATTTTGCTAATGATAACACAAATATGGCTGCAACCATACATTGACAAAGAACTTCCAGGGGTTTAAGCCAGATTCAGAAGAGGATGTAGAGCCAGGGTTATCATTACTAATGTCAGAAGCATCTTGGCTGAAAACAGAGAATATCAGAATGATATTTACCTGTGCTTTACTGACTATGCAAAGGCTTTCAGTTGTGAGGATTATGACAAGCTAAGGACAACATTGTGGAAAATGAGTATTTTGGAATACTTAACTGTGCTTAAGGAGCTCTGGTAGTATAATGGTTATGAATCGGGCTGTGAACTCAGGGTCAGCAGTTTGAAACTACCAGCTGTTCCGCAGGAGAAAGATGAGGTGTTCTGCTCCCGTAAAGATTTACAACCTCAGAAATCCTGTATAGGGTCTCTATGAGTCGGAATCGACTCCACGGCACAAAACAACAACAACAATGTGGAACCTGTACATAGACCAAAAGGCAGTTGCTTGAACAGAACAAGAGAATTCTAAATGGTTTAAAATGAGGAAAGGTGTGTGCCAAGGTTGTGTTCTTTCACCATATTTATTCAATGTGTATGCTCAGCAAATAATCTGAGAGGCCAGAATATATAAAGAAAAACGTGGCATCAGGATTAAGGGAAGACTCATTAACAACCTGTAATATGCAGATTAAACAACCTTGTTTGCTGATAGCAGAAAGGACTTAAAATAATTCCTGGTGAAGATCAAAAACCACAGCTTTCAGTATGAGTTGCATCTCAATGTATAGAAAACAAAAATCCTCTCCACTGGACCAATAAATAAAATCAAGAAGACTGGAGAAAAGATTTAAATTTTCAAAGACTTCATTTTGCTCAGATCCACCATCAACATTTATGGAAGCAGAAGTGAAGAAATCAAATGATATATTGCAGTAGGAAAATTTGCTGCACAAGACCCTTTTAAAGTGTTCAAGAGCAAAGATATCAGTTTGAGGACTAAGGTATGCCTGACCCAAGCCATGGTATTTCCAATACCCTTATACACAAGTAAAAGCTGCACAATGAATCAGGAAGGTCATAGAAGAATTGATGCATTTGAGTTATGGTACTGGAGGAGAATATTGAAAATACCATAGATTGCCAAAAGAACAAACCAATCTGTGTTGGAAGAAGTACAGGCAAAATACTCCTTGCAAGCCAGGATGGCCAGACTTTTCTCTCATACGTTTGACATATTATCAGGAGGGACCAGTCCCTGGAGAAAGACACAATGTTTGATAACATGGAGGGAAAATGAAAAGAGGAAAATCCCCATTGAGAGGGATTGGCACAATGGCAGCCGCAATGGGCTCAAACACAGCAACGATTGTGAGGTTGGCACAGGATCTGACAGTGCTTTGTTCTTTTGTGCATGGGATCACTGGGTATTGACTTGATAGCACCTAACAACAACAAAAACAACAATATGACATATGGGAGTGTGGTGGTTCTGAATGATAAGCACTGGACTGCCAAGCACAAACTCGGTGGTTTTAGCTCACCAGCTGCTCCACGGGGCCTATGAGTCTTTTTGCTCCCACAGAGATACACAGCCTCAGAAACCCTATACAGTGTCACTGTGTGTCAGAACCAACTCCATGGCACTAAACAACAACAACAACAAAATGACAAATGTTCTTTTATATGTTGTTCAGTGCCATCATGTCCATTCCGACACATAGTGACCCTGTATAGGGTTTACAAGGAACAGCTGGTGAGTTTGAACCACTGACCCTTCAGTTCAAACTAGCCTAGTGGTCCAGTACTTGTTGTAATTGCCACGCCAGGACTTCTTTCGATATATTTTTGTTGTTGCTGTCAAGTACCAAAGAATTGGTTCGGACTCATAGTGACTCTGTATATGGTTTCCAAGGAGTCCCTGGTGAGTTTGAACTACCATCCTTGTGGTTCAAACCGACCGTGCAGTACAGAGAGGACTCATTTTGTAATGTTGTTGTTAGGTGCCATCGAGTCGGTACCCACTCATAGCGAACTTTTTATGCACAGCAGAACGAAACACCGCCTGATCCTGGGCCAACCTCACTATTGTTGCCACGCTTGAGTCCATCGATGCTGCCACTTGGCCAATCCATCTCATTG
>NW_006408522.1:28362458-28380996 GCF_000296735.1 Chrysochloris asiatica | reverse complement strand
ACTGATGATATGGAGATTTTCTATCTTCTCTTTTTGCAGATGTAGGCAATTGGATTTCTCTGTATTCCATCTGGCGAGGTCCATGTGTATAGTCGTCTCTTATGCTGTCTAAAGAAGGTATTTGAAATGAACAGATGATTGGTTTTGCAGAATTCTATCATGTGTTCTCCAGCATCATTTCTATCACCAAGGCCATATTTTCCAACTACTGGTCCTCTCTCTTTTCTCCCAACCTTTGCATTCCAATCACCAGTAATGAGCAGTACATTTTGTAATATAGATATATATATTTAAAACAAACCATTAGTCATTTTAAAATTTTTTACATATATATATATATACACAATTCAGTGGTGAGAGTAATCCTTCATGCAAGAAATAAAGCAAAACAGTAGTCAGATATTTTAAGCGCATTATGAGCAAGCTTTCAACCACAAAAATCTGTGTTATCTAACTACTTACTTTAACTACAGATGCAGTTAAAAAAGATACTTGTTTTATAATGATCTGGTGTGGCACTCTAGGATAAACGCTGATATCAAACTGAAAGCTGGTGGTTTACACCCACCAGCTGCTCCTCAGAAACCCCAAACAGGTTCTGTATTAGTAGAATTGACTCGACAGTACTTAACAACAACATCATTTAACCCCAATGTGTTAGGAAATTTGAACATTCAGAATCTTCTGTTTTTATAGAAGGTTATAGAAGTTGACAGTTTTTATCTTCTTTGAATTGTTGTTGTTAATTGCCATTGAGTTTATTCCAACTCACAAACAACCAAAGAATCAGTAATATATTTAATATATTATATGAAAATTTCCATGAGCATAGAGTTTTGTGTGTTGATAATTTTATTTCAGGGACCTGGTTTTGGATGAGGACCAGTTATCATTGGCAGAAGCATCTGGTGATCTTAGCTGAGGTCCCATTAGAATGATGTGAGACTCCTTTGTGGATGTTTGCCTCTGATACTAAGCAGTGTTAAGCCAGAATAGATTTATGTGCACTGGCAGAGTCATGTAACAAATGGAACATGTTCTCACAGTATGTCTCTCCTGATCCTATGTGATTAAATTCTGACTTTGATGAATCCCAGACCTTCAGGGAAGAGAAAATAAAGTCAGAAGACAGTTGGTTAGGAAGAAATTACTGAATCAATTCAGCTCTAAGATGTAGTAGGAAAAGAGGCAATATTTAGTAAATACAGAGAAGTATATGGAGAAAAAAGTGGAGAATAAGGGTTATACTTTTGCAGAATTATAGTCCATCTTCCCCTCCATTTTATCCTGTGAAAGTCCAAAAAGAAAGGATTGGAGTTCAAAGAAAATGGTAATTTTGCCATCAAATAAAAGTAAATATTGGCTATATTAAGTAATAATATTAATTTTATGGGTTTAAGCTTTTGTATTGATTCAGAATATATTCCCCCAAAGCATATAAATTATAGTTAGCTAAATAGATTTAAAGGAGCTCTGATAGCATAGTGGTTATGAGTCTGGCTGCTAACCTCAAGGTCAGCTTTTGAAACTACCAGCCGTTGTGCAGGAAGAAGATCAGACTTTCTGCTCCCATAAAAATTTACAACTCTGGAAACCCTATGGAGGGTGGCTATGAGTTGGAACCGACTCCACAGAACACCACCACCTCCACCAAATGGATTTAAGGATTCTGCAGTTCTTGCTTTGTCATTAAACTTCTACATGCTCTAGCGTCCCTTGGTAATATAAATAGCTTGTGCTTAATTTTATTTATTCAGATCTATCCAATCTCATCATGGAAAAAAGATCTGGTGTGATGATTACAGTCAAGAGAACTCTTCAGAGCCCAGTCTATTCTGTTTCACCTGGGGCTGCCACAAGTCAAAAAGTACCAAATGGAAACAAGTTTATTATGTTTGTTATTTGATTTAATAGATTAAGGAGTAATGCTGTAATTTCTAAGGTAACCTTTAAATGAGTGATAAAGGAAATACATAACTACAAGACCAACATAGAGGAACCATGGAAATTAAAAAAAAAAAAAAAAAATTGATTAATCCAAAAAGAAGGCAAAAGAAAACAAGACTAAAGAAGTGATGAAGGAAAGAGAAAACAAGCAGCATTGCCCCGTAACCGCTGCTTGGAATCCTGGTACAGTGTCGCTCTGAGTCAGAACAACTCCTCAGTACTTGATAACAGTAACACGACTGAAAAACACCCAGATATATCTCTAATTACATTATATACAAATGGATTCAATATACAAATGATGTAAAACAACACAACAACGTATACATCATAAATGTAAAAATCCAAA
This sequence comes from Chrysochloris asiatica, assembly GCF_000296735.1. Classification (NCBI taxonomy): domain Eukaryota; kingdom Metazoa; phylum Chordata; class Mammalia; order Afrosoricida; family Chrysochloridae; genus Chrysochloris; species Chrysochloris asiatica. Next base: position 28,378,700 of record NW_006408522.1, on the reverse strand, counting down.
TTTGAAAAAAGTAGAATAATGGAAAAATATATTGCAAGAAGTCACCTTCCAAATAAAATTTTATGTTGTTCTTGTTGGGTGTCCTTGAGCCAATTTTTGACTCATAGCAACCCCGTATGACAGATTAGAGTTGCCTGAGAGGGTTTTCTAGGCTGTAATTTGTTATGGGAGCAGATTTTAAAGTCTTTCATCGTGGCAATGACGGTTAGGTTTGAACTGGCAACCTTTCAATTAGCAATCAAGTGCTTAACTATTGCACCATCAGGAGCTAAACAAATATCAGACACAATAGACATTCTTTTATTAGATAAAGGGCTATGCCAAGTAATGAAAGGATCAATCTAGCAGAAAGTTCTTCTAAATTTGTATGCACCTAATAACTTAGCATCAGAAATTTAAAGAGAAATATTGTTGTTAAGTGCCGTCAAGTTGGTTCTATCTTATAGAGATCTTGCATAGGGTTTCTGAGGAGCAGCTGGTAAGCTTGAAGCACCAACCTTGCGTTCCAAACCAACATTGCAGTCCAGTACATTAACCCGTAGCATCACACTAGGACTCCTAAAAGAGAGAAAATACTGAATCCCACACTCATTTGACAAAAAGAACAAAAAAGTCAATGAGGAAAATATCAGTATACATTTAGTTGTGAACAACACAATTAGAAGAAACTCAATCCAATTTAGAGATACAAAATATCACACTGAACATATTCTTTCCATAGAATAACTTACCAAGTGTAACTATCTATTTTAACATAAATAAAAATCAAGGTTGTTCTCTAATCAAAATAAAATTAAGATAAAAATCTTTCTGCCATTTAAAGATTTTAAGGAAATTCCCAAAGATTTAAAAACCAGGCAATCTACGTCACAATAACACAATAGCTAAGTAAGCACAAATGGCTGAAGTAAAGAACATCAGGAAATATTTTGATTGAATGATAATTAAATATTACATTGAAAACATTTTATGCAGTTATATGGTGGTTAGAAAGAATTATAAGGGTCATATGCATTTAAAAGACAAAATACTTAGAAATTAATAATGTGATTTTCCATTTTGAGAAGTTAATGAATAGGAGCAAATTAAATCTAAAGAAAATCAATGAATGAAAATAATAAAATAAGAGCAGCATATATATTTTTAAATGAACAGTACAGAAAATGGAGACAAAGTTTGGTTATTTGAATAGACTAATACAAATGATGACTCTGATAAAAGTACAGTAGAAAAAAGTATATAATCATGGATTAGTAATACAAAGAAAAAATATGATATTGCTAAATTGAAAGAAGTGGCAAAGAACAAGGCACCAGGAATTGATGCAGCACAGGAGGCACTCACTCATCTTTGCCAAGAAATTTGGAAGACAACTATCTGGTCGACTGATTGGAAGAGATCAATATTTATGCCCATTCCAAAGACAGGTGACCCAACAGAATGTGGAAATCATCGGACAATCTCTTTGATATCTCAAGCGAGTACAGTTTTGCTAAAGGTAATACAGAAGCAGCTACAATCATACATTGAAAGAGAACTTCCAGAGGTTCAAGCTGGATTCAGAAGAGGCCGTGGAATGAGAGATATCATTGCTGATATCCGAAGGATCTTGGCTGAAAGCAGAGAATATCAGAAGGATGTTTACCTGTGCTTTATTGACTACACAAAGGCTTTCGATTGTGTGGGTCATGACAAGCTATGGACAACATTGAGAAGTATGAGTATTCCAGAACACTTAATTGTACTTCTTAGAAATCTGTACCTGGACCAAGAGGCAGTTGTTCGAACAGAACATGGGAACACTGAATGTTTTAAAATTGGGAAAGGTGTGAGACAGGGTTGTATTCTTTCACCATACTTATTCATGCTGTATGCTGAGCAAATAATATGAGAAGCTGGGTTCTATGAAGGAAAACGTGGTGTCAGGATTGGAGGAAGACTCATTAACAACCTGCAAAATGCAGATGATACAACCTTGCTTGCTGAAAGTGAAGAGGACTTAAAAATTTACTTATGAAGATCAAAGAGCACAGCCTTTGATATGGATTACATCTCAATGTCAAGAAATCAAAACTCCTCACCATTGGACCAATAAACAACATTCTTATCAATGGAGAAAAGATTGAAGTTGTCAAGGACTTCATTCTTCTTGGATCAACTATCAACACTCGCGGAAGCAGCAGTCAAGAGATCAGACGACGTATTGCATTGGGCAAATCTGCTGCACAGGAACTTTTTAAAGTGTTGAAGAGCAGAGATGTCAGCTTGAGGACTAAGGTGCGCCTGACCCAGGCCATGGTGTTTTCAATAGCCTCATATGAATGCGAAAGCTGGACAGTGAATAAGGAAGATCATAGAAGAATTGATGCCTTTGAGTTGTGGTGTTGGAGGAGAATACTGAAAGTGTCATGGACTGCCAAAAGAACCAATAGATCTGTTTTGGAAGAAGTGCAGCCAGAGTGCTCCTTGGAGGCCAGGATGGCTAAGCTTCATCTCTCATATTTTGGACTTATTGTCTGGAGGAAATAGTCACTGGAGAAGGATATCATGCTGGGTAAGGTGGAGGGTCACAGAAAAAGAGGAAGACCCCTAACAAGATGGATTGGCCAGATGACATCATTGATGGACTCAAGTGTGGCAGCGGTAATGAGGTTGGCCCAGAATCGGACATTGTTTTGTTCTGCTGTGCATAAGGTTGCTATGAGTCAGTTCTGACTCGATGGCACCTGACAACAACAACAACAAAGAGTCTACAGACTTTCAAAAGATAAGAGTAAACGTTGAAAATTTATAGCCAATAAATTTGACTAATTCATTAGCAAACAGCACTCACCAAAATTGGCACAAGAAAAGATGCAACCCTGGTTAGTTTATTTTTTAAAGAAAATTGAAATTGTATATTTAAATGATCTTACAGATAAAACATAAGATCCAAGTAACTTCTCTTTTAAGTTCTTCCAAATTTTTAAAAACTAAATAGTCTCAATCTTATAAAAACTGAAAATATATAAGGCTAAATCAAAACGTATTATTAATTTTGTTTCAGTTTATATATGCCTGGGTATAACCCAAACAAAACTTATTTGAACACGTCTTTGTGGTCAGTGAATGGCTACAGGCAAATTCTATCCGTAGTACATTAGTTTTAGTCTGATAAGGGTATTTTAAAAAATTAAAGGATACTCTGTTTTGTTGAAAATTATTATGAGATCACAGTTAATAACCAATTAAAAAAAATTAAGTGTGCATCTTCCAAAAACATTGAAGTTTAGTAATAATTTATAGGAATGCTGTCTCTCATTTAGGTGAATCAAGCATTTAAGAAATTTTGAAAAGAGCTAAAAAATGAGCCAAAAAAGGGAAAACTGTCAGCATCAACAAATGGAGAAACGATGACTGACATTCAAAAAATGGTGGAAGAAGACTCTAGAATGACCACTGATGTGATAGCCACTGAAGTTAGCATCTCACATGGTTCAACATTTTCCATTTTAAGCAACATTCTTGGCCTTGGCAAACTCTTGGCTGTATTGGTACCAAAAGTGTTGAACTCAAGGAGCTGATCTTTCCATCAGTCTTTTAAGTAAGATCAAAGCTAATGAAAATGGTTTTATGGAATGAATTGTAACCAGGAGAGAGTGTTGGGTTTACCAATATGATCTAGAGAGCAAGATCCAATCAAAACAGTGACTTCCAGGACATCTTCTGTGCCAGATAATTTCAAGAGCAGGGTCAGTTCAGAAGATTATTATATCTGAGTTTTCTGATCCCAAAGAGGTAATCTTGATACATTTGCTAAAAGGATGTTCATTGGGACTTATTGAGAAGTGTAAAGAAAATTAAAAGCTGCATTGGTGAGGAAAAGTTCAGGAAAAATGTTTGGAGGATTTTTTATTTTTTCTTCTTCATAATGCAGCTGATCATTCTTCAAGGGTAGCAAAGACTGCCCTATGAAGATTTCATTGGAAGACATTATCCTATTCATTCTATAACCCTAATCTTGCTCCTTCAGTTTTCTTTCTGTTCTCAAACCTCAAAGAACGTTTCAAAAGAACACAACTTGAGTGTCTTAGGGATGCCAAAACTATTTTGACGTGGTGTAAATCAAAGGGTTCAAAGTATTTCAAGGAAGGGTTAGAGAGATGTAAACACACCTTCAGAAGTATACAAACCTAGATGAAGGATGTGTTGTCAATAGCTTCACATTTTTATACTTTTGTTTAATAAAGGCTTTTATGATTTTCTAGCAGTACTTTTTTACTTTGTTGTTGTTGTTGTTAGGTGCCATCAAGTCGGTACTGACTTATAGCAACCTCATACATAGCAGAACAAAGCACTGCCCAATCCTGGGCCAACATCACTATTGTTGCCACACTTGACCCCATTGATGCTGCCACTTGGCCAATCCATCTCACTAGAGGTCTTCCTCTTTTCTCTGACCCTCCACCTTACCAAACATGATATCCTTCTCCAGCGATTGGTCCCTCCTGACAATATGTCTGAAGTATGACAGATGAAGTTTGGCCATCCTGGCCTCCAAGAAGCATTCTGACTGCACTTCTTCCAACACAGATCTGTTGGTTCTTTGGCAACCCATGGCGCTTATATTATTCTGCTCCATCATCATAACTCAAAAGCATCAATTCTTCTACGGTCTTCCTTATTCACTGTCCAGCTTTCACATGCATATAAGTTATTGAAAATACCATGGCTTGGGTCAGATGCACCTTAGTCTTCCAGCTGACATCTTTGCTCTTTAACACTTTAAAAAGGTCTTGTGCAGCAAATTTGCCTAATGCAATACATCATTTGATTTCTTGACTGCTGCTTCCTTGAGTGTTGATAGTTGATCCAAGAAGAATGACTGTCCTAGACAACTTCAGTCTTTTCTCTGTTGATAAAAATGTTGTTTAGTGGTCCAGTGGTGAGGATTTTTGTTTCCTTTACATTGAGATGTAATCCATACTGAAGGCTGTGCTCTTTGATTTTCATCAGTAAATATTTTAAGTCCTCTTCACTTTCAGCATGCAAAGTTGTATCATCTGCAAATTGCAGTTTGTTAATGAGTCTTCCTCCAATCCTGATGCCATATTTTTCTTCATGGAACCCAGCTTCTCAGATTATTTGCTCAGCATACAGGTTGAATAGGTATGGTGAAATAATACAACACCTTTCTTAATTTTAAATCATTCAGTGTTCCCATGTTCTGTTAAGAAAAACTGTCTCTTGGTCCATGTACAGATTCCTCATGAGCCCAATTAAGTGTTCCGGAATACTCATACTTCACAATGTAGTCCATAGCTTGTCATGATCCACACAATCAAAAGCCTTTGTGTAGTCAATAAAGCATAGATAAACATCTTTCTGATATTCTCTGCTTTCAGCCAAGATCCATCGGACATCAGCAATGAGATCCTTCATTCCACATCCTTTTTTGAATCCAGTTTGAACCTCTGGAAGTTCTCTGTCAATGTATGCTTGCAGCTGTTTCTGTATTATCTTTAGTAAACTTTACCCACAAGGGATATCAAAGATATTGTCTTAGTATCATACAAAAAGAAGAACATTTCTCAACTAATTTTGGGGGAGGAACCAGCACTAACTTAACTTTAATACATGACATGAACCACTTACTTGGAATAATATAACTCATCAACATAAACAAAAATTCTACTCATGGTAATAATATTGAATCTTAAGCTTTATATAAAGTATTAAGTTTGGTTTAGTATTTAAACTATAAATAAATACATTTTATCATGTAAACAGAAAAATACAAGAAAAATCATTAAATTATTTCAACATATATCATAAAACATTGACCAAGTTCAGCATCTATTAAAAATAGAAACTCTTAGCAAACTATTAAAAAGGAACTTTCTTATTCAGATTATAGAAAAGATACCTTCTTTAAAGTTGAAAATTTGATTTTTATCTATCTGAGGAAGGACAAGACAAAAATTACTGGAATATCTACTTCTATTTAATGTTACATTAAAAATAAGAGAAAGCACAGCAGAGTAAGTGAAGAAAATAAGGATATAAGTGATGGAAAGTAATTAATAAACCTGTAATTATTTGCAGATGATAAGTCTGTATAGAAAATCAATTTGACTTTATAAGGACATTTATTAATGTCACCGATTAAAAGTAAATCTGAAAGCATTTTTGTATTTCTTTATATATTAAAAACAATTAGAAATTGAAAAAATAGTAAATGATATCACTACAATAGCATAAAAACATAGCATCAAGTTTGGAGGAAGATTCATTAACAATCTGTGATATGTAGATGATACAACCTTGCTTGATAAAAGTGAAGTGGACTTAAATTAATTCCTGATGAAGATCAAAGACTGCAACCTTCTGTATAGTTGCACCTCAATGTAAAGAAAACAGGTATCCTCACCACTGGACAAATAAATAACATCCATATAAATGGAGAAAAGATTGAAGTTGTCAAAGACTTCACTTTGCTTAGATCAACCATCAACTCTCATGGAAACAGCAGTCAAAAAATCAAACAATGGTTTGCATTGGACAAATTTACTGCACAAGACCTCTCTAAAGTGTTCAAGAGCAAAAATGTCATTTTTAGGACTAAGGTGTTCCTGATCCAAACCTTGGTGTTTTCAGTAACCTCATATGCATGTGAAAATTGGACAATGAATAAGGAAGACCATGGAAGAATCAATGCATTTGAGTTATAGTGTTGGAGGAGAATATTAAAAGTATCATGGTCCGCCAAAGGAACAAACGTATCTGTTGGAAGATGCCAGAGTGCTCCTTGGAGGCCAGGATGACCTGACTACATCTCTTATACTTCAGACAATTTATCAGCAGAGACAAGCCCCTGGAGAAAGAAATCATGTTTGGTAAAGTGGAGGTTGAGAAAAAAAGAGAAAGACCCACAGTGAGATGGATTGGCACAGCAGCAGTAGCATGCTCAAATGTACCACTGATTGTGAGGTTGGCTCAGGACTTGGCAGTGTTTTATTTTGTTGTGCATGGAGTCACTATGAGGCAGTACTGACTCTATGGCACCTAACAACAGCAACACTGTATGCATGACCAGGGCCCTGCACTGTTCATTCTGCTGGTTAAATGCAGATCCAGTGGAATGCGGAAAACATTAGACAATATCATTGATATCCCATGAGAATAAAATGTTACTAAAGGTCATACAAAAATGGTGGCAACCATACACTGACAGAGAAATTCCAGAGGTTCGAGCCAGATATAGAAGAGGATGTGGAATGAGGCATATCATTGTTGAATACAGATGGATCTTGGCTAAAAGCAGAGGATACCAGAAAGATGTTTACCTGTGCTTTATTGACTATGCAAAGGCTTTAAGTTGTGAGGATCATGACAAGCTATAGACAACATTGTGAAGAGTGAGTATTCTGGAACACTTAATTGTGCTCATGATGAACCTGCATATATACCATGAGGCAGTTGTTTGAACAGATCAAGAGAACACCAAATGATACAAAATTAGGAAAGGTGTATGCAAGGGTTGTATTATTTCACCACACTTATTCAATCTTTATGCTGAACAGATAATTCGAAAAGCTGGATCATATGAAGAAAAACGTGGCATCAGGATTGGAGGAAGACTCATTAACAACCTGTGATATGCAGATGATACAACCTTACTTGCTGGAAGTGAAGAGGACTTAAAATACTTGCTGATGGATATCAAAAACCACTGCCTTCTGTATGGGTTGCACCTCAATGTAAAGAAAACAAATATCCTCACCACTGAACCAATAAATAACATCAAGAAGATTAGAGGAAAGATTGAAGTTGTCAAAGACTTCATTTTGCTCAGATCCACCATCAACACTCATGGAAGTAGAACTGAAGAAATCAAATGACATATTGCAGAAAACAAATTTGCTGCACAAGACCTTTTAAAGTGTTTAAGAGCAAACATGTCAGTTTGAGGATTAAGGTGTGCCTGACCCAAGCCATAATATTTTCAATAGCCTCATACACTTTCACAAGTTGGACAATGAGTCAGGAAGACCATAGAATAATTGATGCATTTTAGTTATGGAGTTGGAAGAGACTATTGAAAGTACCATGGACTCTCAAAAGAACAAAGCGATCTGTGTTGGAAGAAGTAAAGCCAGAATACTCCTTGCAGGACAGGATGGCCAGACTTTGTCTCTCACTCTTTGAGAATATCATCGGGAGGGTCCAGTCCCTGGAGAAAGACATCATGTTTGATAAAGTGGAGGATCAGTGAAAAGGAGGAAAACCCCCAATTGAGATGGATTGATACAGTGGCAGCAGCAATGAGTCCAAGCATAGCAACGATTGTGAAGTTGGCACAGGATCGGACAGTGTTTTCTTCTTTTGTGCATAGGGTTGCTATGAGTAGGTACTGACTTGACAGCACCTAACAACAACAACAAATGAGATAGAGTTCAGATTCCTTCTGACTGGGGGCAGGTGTACCTGGCATCGCTTTGACTTCAGAAAGAGCTAGGACTGTGTTGGGGAGGGGAATGTCATAGTCACCAACTAGGTGAACGTGGGAGCTGGCCACATATCTGGTCACTATGAGGGTTGGGTAACAAGGAAAGATCCCAGCTTTCTTGTTGCCAGTCACAGGTGTGGTTTTTGTTGTCAGGTCTGTCTAGAAAAGCAGCTTGTATAACTTCAAAATGGTCCCACAGCATACGGCCAGCTGACAGTCTACCCATCTGTCTCCTCTGGTACTTTTGTTCAGTTTCTTCTTCTAGTCATTATTCAACCAACTTCTCTATCCTTTCCTCTGGAGCTTATGGTTCAGGATTGTTATTCATATCTGTTTCATTTTGTCTCTTCGCATGTTGTAGTGGGTCTGTGTCTACCTGGTCTGCCATTTTGCCTGATGTTTCTGTTCCTATTTATTTCTGGTAATAGTTCTGACACTATTTCCCTCTTGTGCTTAGGCTTAGCATGGATGGTGAATGTAAGAATGTAAGTATGGAGAACAGACATATGCCTGAGAACAGATGTAAGTACTGGGCTCTCTGCTTTTCTTTGGTTACATTTGAGATTTCATAGTATGCACTCTCAGCATGAACACACATATGCACACAGCATGAATACACATATGTCATAGCCCTTAGTCTAATTGCATGATGTTCCTCAACTCTGTTTCCTTTCACATGAAGCCCTAGCTGCCATGTGCCAGTTTCCTCCAGCTGGGAGGAAACCAGAACTGTAGCCTGTTATGTGGATTTATTTGTATTGCCTCCTCCTCTCATTGCTGCCAGTATAGAATGATGAAGAAAATCCATTCTAGGATTTCACACCAAAGTTCCTTAGCAGTTTTCAAGGGCAACAAAAGCACAGATTGTCACTATTTTTAATTTAAAGGTAGTTATATGTTGAAAAAAATTATATTTTTATAAAAGTATGAAATGAATAAATATTATATTAAACTTATAACTAGTCCTAAGTTAAATATTATCTTTATCAAAATGTTTCTATTATTCTTATTTTGTTCATAATATTTCACTAAAAATAACTATTATTAAAATGTGGGCATCATCATAAAGCATCTGCTATGTTGTTGTTTTTTGTTGTTGAGTGCCATTGCATTGGTTTCAACTCATAGCAACCCTGTATAGGACTTCCAAGAGGCGACTGTTGAAATTGAATTGCCTACCTTATGGTTCAAACAGACCTTGTGGTCCAGTGCATTATCCCACAGAACCACATCAGAACTCCTAAGCATCTGCTGTAGAACTTTCTAATAAGATATCAGTTGAAGAAAGAAAAGATTTTACTACTAATATTTATGTTAGATATTTAAAGATTCTACAGAAATTAAGTCCTGGTGTGGCTCTGTGGGAAAATGTACTGTCCTACAAGGTCAGTGTGAACTGAAAGTTTGCTGATTCAAGTTCCACTCCTTGGAAACACTATACAAGGTGGCTATGAATCAGAACCAACAGGAGGGCACTTAACAACACAGAAATGAAAAACACTCATATATACTGTTTAATGCATATAAGTTTATGAGTGTTTTTCATGTTTTTAATAATATAAAATCTTGCAAATGATAAATTTAAAAGACACATGTTGAAAAGAAAAAGAACAAAACTCTATCACATGTGAAATAAAGTACTGGTTTGACTCTGTAGGATAAACAATAAAATGCTAATCACAAGATTGGCAGTTTAAACCCATCAGTCACTCCTCCAAAACCCAATACTGGGTTTCTATGTGTAGGAACCAACTCAACATCACTTAACAGTAACAAGTAGCTGTAAATAGTTATGGCATTCACTCATCAAATCATAACACCAATAATTGTACATCATTTGTAATGTTGTTGTTGTTGTTATGTGCTGTGGGGTCAGTTCCAACTCATAGTGACCTTGTACAGGGTTTCCGGGGCTGCAAACCTTTATGGGAGCCTCATCTTTCTCCCGAGGAACAGCTGGTAGTTTCAAACTGCTGACCTTGTGGTTCACAGCCTGATTCATAACCACAATGCTACCAGAGCTTCTTTACTGATATATATTTTGATGATAAAATTATGCATAATTTGAGCTTTTTTTTTTTAAATTACAAAATTAACTTTTTTTAAAAATTTTGGGTGTTTATTTTTGTTGTTGTTTTTGCTATTTTGCCTAGATGTATGTTCACATGTGGGTAATGCAGGACCAGACACTATTTCATTTCGTTTAATTTGTTTATAGGATTATTATGAGTCAGAAACCACTTGACAGTACTTAATAACAACAACAGCATTTTCACATGAAATTTTCAGAAATAAATGAAGAGATTCCAAGTACGCTTTACCAGGCCCCAGCAAAGGTTTGTTGTTGTTGTTGTTAGGTGCCATCGAATTGGTACCGACTCAGAGCAACCTCATGCACAGCAGAATGAAACACTGCCCAATTTTGGGCCAGCCTCACTATTATTGCCATTCTTGAGTCCATAGATGCTGCCACTTGGCCAATCCATCTCATTGGGGGTCTTCCTCTTTTTCTCTGACTCTCTATCTTACAAAACATGATCTCCTTTTCCAGCGATGATCCCTCCTAACAATATGTCCAAAGTATGAGAGACGAAGTTTGACCATCTTGGCTTCTAAGGAGCACTCTGGCTGCACTTCTTCCAAAATGGATCTGTTGGTTCTTTTAGCAGCCATGGCACTTTTAATATTCTCCTCCAACACCATAACTCAAAGACATCAATTCTTCTACAGTCTTCCTTATTCACTGTCCAGCTTTCGCATCCATATGAGGCTATTGAAAACACCATGGCTTGGATCAGGCACACCTTTGTCCTCAAGCTGATATCTTTGCTCTTAAACACTTTAAAAAGGTCTTGTGCAGCAGATTTGCCTAATGCAATACGTCGTCTGATCTCTTGACTGCTGCTTCCATAAGTGTTGATAGTTGATCCAAGAAGAATGAAGTGCTTGACAACTTCAATCTTTTCACCTTTGAAAAGAATGTTGTTTATTGGTCCAGTGTTGAAGATTTTTGTTTTCTTTACATTTAGATGTAATCCATACCGAAGGCTGTGTTCTTTGATCTTCATCAGTAAATGTTTCAAGTCCTTTTCACTTTCAGCAAGCAAGGTTGTATCATCTGCATATCACAGGTTGTTAATGAGTCTCCCTCCAATCCTGATGCCATGTTTTTCTTCGTAGAACCCAGCTTCTCAGATTATTTGCTCATCATACAGGTTGTATAAGTATGGTGAAAAAATACAGCCTTGCCACACACCTTTCTTAATTTTAAAACATTCAGTGTTCCCATGTTCTGTTCGAACAACTGCCTCCTGGTCCAGGTACAGATTTCTCATTAGAACAAATAAGTGTTCCAGAATACTCATACTTTGCAATGCTGTCCATAGCTTGTCATGATCCACACAATCAAAACCCTTTGAATATTCAATAAAGCACAGGTAAACATCTTTCTGATATTCTCTGCTTTCAGTCAAGATCCATTGGACCTCAGCAATAATATCCCTTGTTCCACGGCCTCTTCTGAATCCAGTTTGAATCTTTGGAAGTTCCCTGTCAATGTATGAATGTAACCATTTCTGTATTACCTTTAGCAAAACCAAAGGTAGCATCTTACAAAATTATAGTACAATATCACAACCAGGAATATTAACAGTTATAATTCAAGATACACAACAGCTCCCTTGCCTCACTTAACATCCCCCTAAGCCAGGTGAAACAGGACTTACAGTAGTTCCATTTCTATAATTTTGTTATTTCAATAATTTAAGTATATGGAATCACACAGTATATAATTCTCTTGGATTGGCTTTTTTCACTTTGTATATGTCTCTGGAGATTCATCCAAGTTGTTGCATATGCCAATATTTTCTACCTTTTTATTACTGTCTAGTATTTCATGCTATGGATGTACCATAGTTTACTTAGCCATTCATCCATTGAAGAGTATTTGGATTTTTTTCCTCCAGTTTTGACCTTATTTAAAAAGCTGTTTGAAGGACTCATGTATTGATTTTTGTATAAACATCAGTATTTCTCTGGGATAAATGCTGAGGATAGTAAATTGTGGAATACATGGTAGTTGCTTGTTTAGTGTTTAAAGAACCTGTTAAAAACTTGAGAACATTATGTTGAGTGAAATTAGTCACAAAAGGAGAAATACTGCATAGGACCTCTACTGTAAAAGACTAATTAAAAAAAAAAAAAAACCATACTAAAGAGGGGGAGGGATTCTTTGATCGTTACCAGGATGTGGGGAATGGAGTGAGAGGAGGGAGGGGAAGGTGGACCACAGTGCAGGGAATAGACACAGGATAGTTTGGGTGCTAGGTAGGGGGCAATATGCAAGAAGGGGGAAGGGAATGGAAGAACAAAACGGATGGGAAAACAATTAGGCAGGTTTGCATGGGCTAAGTGGGACAGAGATAAATAATGATGTATGCACAACCTTGGAACAACAAGGCTCTGGGATACAGGGATTGAAGCATGGTTGGAGCGGGGAAAAGGGGCAAATAATGTTAAGATGCTTGTCTGTCATTTGAATCTTGGTTTCCCTGGTATAGCATTATAAAACTGACAATTAAGGGAGAGAGAAAGGAATAACCAGAAATATCACCATAAAAAGCTTGTAAGTCCATCTTCTGCCTATAACTGATTATAATACCTTAAAATGGGGCTACAACGTGCCCAGTGAAGGAAGCTTCCTGTGGAGCCTCTGCATTACCTAAGACCATAGGTAGAATCCTGAACCACATCCAAAATCTTCTGAGGCGGGAAATTTCCTCTTGAAAGGACAAGCAGATCAGCCTGGAGCAACTAGAAGAACAGAAGACATTTCTTGAAAGAAAGACCAACAGGAAAAATACAAAACAATATAGGCAGTTTGACTGATTACTACAAGCAAGTTGCTCACCCAGAATACATCAAGGCAAGTGGTCAGGTTCTCTCAGGGCAAATCCCCTTCCAAGACTAAGACTCAATGGGAATACACGCTCTGATTGGTGACCACGTTCATCACCAATAAGGGAAGTGAGGGAAAAACAACAATGAAGCTGCAAGCTAAGACCTACAATGTTCAATAGACTCCTGTGAACCCAGATGGAGACCTGGTCAGCCAGCAGTGTGGCAAGACCTGGGAACTCTTTGGCCTAGAGTCAGTGACATAGCCATAGAGGACTAGAGTGCAGAGTGAAGTGTCCAACTGGTAAGAAGAGAGGGCATATGCATAATTACACCCACACTTGCAGATAAAATCCACTTGACCTGGCTTTAATGACTGGATGATCAGAGCTCAACTAGAAGAAGAAAGAAGAGGAAAAAAAGCAATCTGATACAATTTGATGAACTTGACCTACACCTATGGGTGCAGTAGCTCAAAAGAGGGAATAAATCTTTACAGCAAGGATCATTCCCACCCCCACCATACACAGAGTAGACAGGGATGGGCAACTTGGACATTGGCTCGCCAAAATTGGGGGAGGGGGGCTACAAAAGCAATAAGTGATTGGCTTACAAGCTTTCAAAAGAGAGCTTAGATCCAGAGAGTGCAGAGGAAGGTAGAATCTCCACTGAGTAGTATCCAATCTGTCTGGGTGGGGCTGATGAAAGGAGATGCGGATATGTCTCTTGTGATACTTGTTGTTGTTGTTATGTGCCATGAAGTCGGTTCTGACTCATAGCGACCCTGTACAGGGTTTCCGAGGCTGTAAATCTTTATGGGAGCAGAAAGCCTCCTCTTTCTCCTGCGGAACAGCTGGTACTTTTGAACTGCTGGCCTTGCGGTTTGCAGCCCGATTCGTAACCACTACGCTACAATAGTGAATAATTGTTATCAAGACTGATTGTGAGGGTTGGAAATGTAAAGGTAGACATTTTGTAGCAAAATAAGGGAGTGATTGACTTTGCAGTCTAGGAGCGGAGGTCCCTGGGGCAATTAAGGGAGAAGAGCGGAGAGCAGGACCTTGCCCAGAGAAGTAGTGACACCAGAGATGGAGGCAGAGACGATGACATAGAGAGATGGAACAGCTGGGGACTTTAGAAGCAGAGAGGGAGAGGGGCTGTGTGCTGACAACCAGGAAGGGGGGGGGAGACAGGCTTGCCGGGTATACCCTTTTGTTGGTTGGGGATTGTAACCATGGCAATGAAATGATATACAATAGGATGAATGTAAACCTAATGTTCTCCTGTGTAAACTATCACATAATTCACAATAAAACATTTTTTTAAAAAAAGGAACCTGTCAATCTGTTTTTCAGAGTAAAACTAGTCTTTCATCCCTGGTTTCAACCTCACATGATCATGATACATATTTTATATTTTATTTATTGTTGAATCCTACTTATGATCGTTTTTTAAAGATTGTTGCATATACATTTACGAGAAATGTTGGCTGGCAGTTTTCTATTATGTATTATGTTTGTCTAGTTTTGATATAAGGGCAATGTCGTTGTTGTTAAGTGCCATCGAGTCAGTCCCAACTCATCACAACCAAATGAGTGTCTGGTGACCTTGACACTCCGACTTTGTGGTTCAAACCAACCATGCAATCCAGCGCATTAACCCACAGATCCAAACTAGAACTCTATAAAGGTAACACTAGCTTCCAAAAATTAGTTGGAATGTCTTTTCTCCTGTTTTCTGGAATAAATTACATAGAATTAGTATTATTATTTCTTTTTAGACACAAAGTTCTCCAATGAAACTGTCAAGGCTTGGAGCTCTCTTTTTTGGTAGTTTTAAAATTAGAGTTTCTTAACAGTAATACACTATTCAAATTACCTATTTCATAGCTGTGAGTTGTGATAATTTTTCCTTTTAGAGGATTTGGACTAGTTGGTGTGAGTTGTCAACTTTATGTGTATAGAGTTGTTTGTCATGTTATTTAGTATCTACTTGATATCTACATGATAATAGGACTTATTTCATTCTCCAAATTGCTAATTTATGTCTTCTCTTTTCTTGCTCAGTTTTGGTAGAGGTTACCTTACTGTTGTTTTCAAAGTACCAGCTCTTTGTTTCTTTGCTTCTTTGCTTTTCTCTATCATTTTTCTGCTTTCAAGTTCATTAATTTCTGCTCTTTTATCATTTCCTTTCTTTTACTTGCTTTGGTTTAATTTACTCTTTAATTTATGTGTTCTTGAAGCCAAAGCTTAGATTGCTGATTTCAGACTTTTCCTCCTTGGTAATGTTTGCAAAAAAGTGCAAAAAATGTTATTCTTGTCACCGCTTTAACTGTCCCTCACAAATTTTGATATGTTGTATTTTCATTCAGTTCAATGTATTTTTGAATTTTTCTTTGAAGAGTTTTTCTTTGACCCATAGATTTTTAGAAATGTGTTGCTTACTTCCAAAATATTTGGAGATTTTCTTGTTGTAGCTTGGTATATGTCCTGTGGGCATTTGTCATCTTATTTTGTTGCATGGAATGTTGTATAAACATCAATCAAATCCTGTTGTTGAATTGTCCTATATCCTTATTGATTTTTCTGTCTGATTGTTCCATCAGTTCTTAAGAGAAGATTCCTGAGAGTTCCAATGATAATTGTATATTTATCTACTTCTTTTAGTTCTATCAGTTTTTGGCTCACATATTTTGTAGCTCTGCTATTTAGTGCATACACACTTAGACTTATTTCATTCTCTTAGAGAATTGACTTCTTATTCTCTATCTTTGATAATTTTCTTTGCTCTGAAATCTATTTTATCAGACATTAATATATTAGTGCTCTGGTAGCGTAGAGGTTAGGAATCGGACTGCG
>NW_006408522.1:28359173-28362358 GCF_000296735.1 Chrysochloris asiatica | reverse complement strand
CTCCCATAAAGATTTACACCCTCGGAAACCCTGTACAGGGTCGCTATGGGTCGGAACCGACTCGACGGCACTTAACAACAACAACAACTTTGTTTTGATTAATGTTTATATGAAATATTTTACCATCCTTTTCCTCCTACCTGCCTTTCTTGTAGAAAGCATAAAGTTGGGTCAGATTTTTTAATCTCCTCTAACAATCTGTCTTTCAATAGGTAGATTCAGAACATTCACATTTCATGTTGAAAACTATAATTTTAAGTAACATAAAATAAATGGCAATCATTTACAGTATTTGTTAATGACACTATGGACATAAAGCAAATAAGGAAACCTTTACTCAAGAAATTTTATTATAATTGTATAAGGAAAACGAGGTCAACATTATCCTGATACAAAATCCAGAAGACTTTAGCAGAAAAAAGAAAAGTGCAGACTAATATCTATAAGGAATATGGACAAGAAAGTCCTCAACATATGAGTATAAACATGTAAATATATATATACAAAAAGTAAGAAGAATTATACGCCATGACCAATTGGGATTTATCCAAGAATTCAAGCCTTTTTTAACACCTAAAAGTCAATTAATGTAATATATCACGTCAATATAATAAAAACACAAGGTACATGACCATCTCAATAGATGCCAAGAAATCATTTGACAAGATCCAACACTCTTTGTCATAAAAATAAAAGAGTAACAAAACAATGAACACTTAAAGTAGGAGTAGAAGTATATTTCCTCCAACTGATAAAGGGCATCTTTGAGAATTCCAGTTAAAATCATACTTTTATCAGCTATCGATCATTTTGCTGTACTTTGGTGACAAGCATGGTATGGCACTATTGTATAAGCACTTGACCATAAGGTCAGTTTGCACTTCAAGATCAGTGGTTCAAACTTACCACCCACTCCTCAGAAACTCTATACAGGGTTACTTAAGAACAGCATTTAATAACAATGATGCTTGAAACTATGTCATTTTGTTGTTAAGGGTCATTGAGTTGATTCTGACTCATATTGACCCTATACACAACAGAAGGAAACACAGCCCAATCTTACACTATCCTCACAATTGCTGTTGCAGTTTAGCCCATTGTTGCTTCTGCTGCACCAATCCATCTCGTTAGGGGTCTTCCTAGTTTTTGGTGAGTTTGAACCGCTGACCTTTTGGCTCAAACTGACCTGGCTGTCCATTGCTTATTCTACAGTGCCACAACAGGACTCCACTTTACCAAGAATAATGTCCTTCAGAGACTGATCCCTCCTGACAATATGTCCAAAGTATGAGAAAGGAAATTTGAGCATCCTTGCTTCTAAGAAGCACTCTGGCTGTACTTCGTCCAATACAGATTTGTTTATTCTTCTGGCAATCTATGGTACAGTAATGTATTTTTACAAAGATAACACATGATTTATACATTTGTTTGCCAACTGCTCCCTTCCCCTGGGTGGTATTTTTATACATGGAACTATGACTTTTGTTTTTGTTTATGTTCTTTTTAACATGTAAGGAAATTTAAGCATAGCACATTTACAAAAATACCTTGCAAGGGAAGGAGGGGTGAGAGGAGTGATAAGCACACAGACCTAGAAGTATGGTGCTATTTGCTTTAAAATTCAGGCTTTTAAATACCATCATGATCACTCATTGTGAACAGACTTCAGGAGAGTTTCCAGATTAAGACAGACTAGAAGATAAGGCCTAGCGGCCTATATCCACAAATTAGCCAATGAAAATCTAAAACTAGTCAACATTGTGGAAAGAAATTAAATGACACCTAAGTCACTTGCAAAATATCTCATGTTCATGGATTGAAAGATTTAATATTGCATTGTTGTTAAGTTCTATTGAGTTGGTTCTGACTCATAGCGATTCTATCCAGGGTTGCTGAGGTTTTAAATCATTGCAGGATCAGAAAGCTTTATCTTTCTCACTGGAGGCAATTATCAATACTGAGTCCATACTGGCAATTAGTAAAGAGACTAAAAAGAATACTTCAAGTATTCATTATAGTTAGCAAGGGAATAAATGAGTCTTTCTGTTCAGACTTCATTATTAAATGCTTTAAAGCATTTATATATGTATATGCATAAGATTTATTGTGTTTTATAAATTACAGAAATAGTTTATTATTACTTTTTATTGGGAATCCTGGTGTGGCACTGTGGGTTAATGCGCCAGACTGCAAAGCCATTTGGACTGCAAGGTCAGCAGTTCAAGCTCACCAACTACTCCCAGGAAACCCTATACAGGGTCGCTGTGGGTCAGAACTGACTTAATGACACTTAACAACTTATTATTATTATTAAGAGAAGTTTACTAAAAGTACATTTTTTCTTTCTCTTCTCAATTCCCACCACTTCAAGACTTAGTTCTATTAAGTAGAATGGCCACACTTTGTCTCTTTGGACACATTGTCAGGAGGGACCAGTCACTGGAGAAGGATATCATGTTTGGTAAGGTGGAGGGTCAGAGAAAAAGAGGAAGACCCCTGAATTGATGGATTGGCCAAGTGGCAGCATCGATGGACTCAAGTGTGGCAACAGTAGTGAGGTTGGCACAGGATCGGGCAGTGCTTCGTTCTGCTGTGCATAAGGTTGCTATGGGTAGGTACTGACTCAATGGCACCTAACAACAACAACAAATATTACTATAAACAAAAAGATACATAGATTTACAAAGCTTTTTATTTTTCTTCTATAAATTGAATCAGTCCATTCATATTCAGATATATACATTTCAACTAGGTAAATATTTAATTGTCATTTCACCAGAGAAGTCCACCTTTCTCATTCCTCTATCACTGTAGATCCTTCTTTGGTCTATTTTATTATATAATATATCAAGATTTGAAGTAATAAGGCAAAGATCTTATTTATTTTGTTCACCTTTCTGTTCCCAGGGCCTAGAATCATGCCTAATGTATATGTTCAATACTTATTTGTAAAATGAGTAATGAACTGGTCAATTTCCTTTATTTTTCCTTAGAAATAAATAATGAACTTCTTTCCATGATACTATATACAGATCTACCTTAATTTTTCTAATAGCCTAATAATATCTACCATGTTGATGTCTTTGGAGCATTTGTTGTTGTTGTTAAGTGCCATCGAGTCGGGTCCGACCCATAGCGACCCTGTACAGGGTTTCCAAGGGTGTAAATCTTTACGGGAGTAGAAA
>NW_006408522.1:28356097-28359073 GCF_000296735.1 Chrysochloris asiatica | reverse complement strand
AGCCTCATCTTTCTCCCGCGGAGTGGCTGGTAGTTTCGAACCGCTGACCTTAAGGTTCGCAGCCCGATTCGTAACCACTACGCTACCAGAGCTCCTTTTGGAGCATTTAATCATTTCCATATTAATAAGTTCTCCTGTCCCTTCACATATATTTTCTTACCATGTATGTGAGCAAAATTATAGACTGCCAGTTAAAAATTGTGAGTTGACCTCATGTTTATGCATAAAATAAGAATAAATTGCTTAAGAAAAAGAATAATCATCTTTTAAGAAACAGAGGGAGTCCTGGTGTGGTGCTGTGGGTTAATGCACCAGACTGCAAAGCCATTTGAACTTCAAGGTTGGCAGTTCAAGCTCATCAGCTGCTCCTCAGAAATCTTACAAACAGTTGCTATGGGTTAGAATCGACTCAACAACACCTAACAACAACAAGAAGAAATAGAGAACAGAAAAAAATTATAAAGTAAGCATGACAACAACAAATATGCAGAAGATTAAGGCAAGAGGTTTATTATCTGGTAAAAATTCCAGAGTAGGAGAAGCAAATAATCAAATAATTTAAAGATGTTATGAGTCAAGAGGTTGAATTGATCTATCAAGTGCCTAGAGTGAATAACAGATATATATAACATTATCCGAAATTTTCTGAAAATTAGAGTGAAGAGATACTCGAAATGCTTTAGAAAGGAAACAAATGCTTTAAAAAGAAACAGAATGATAAAGGTACCTGACTATTCAGCAACTGTATCAGCTATTTTCTTTTTGTTAAAATGAACATTACTTTTAGAATTCTGAAAAAAAAAAAAAAATTCAACCTACAATTCTATACTAGACCCTTGTATATAGAATAAAATAAGAAAGTAAATTAAGGCATTTCCAGATACATAATGTTACAAAAATGTTATTTCCCATAGATACTGTCTAAGGAAGTCACTTGAGAAGATGTAACAATAGAATAAAGATGTACACACAGAAAGTGGAAAACTTAGTGTCTAAGTCAGAGTGAATCCATCCGTGTTAGATTAATATCAATGCAGGGAACCTTGAAAAAACTGGCACAGATTGAACACAGTGCTCATGAATTTTCACTGGCCATCTCCCTAATAATAATAATAATAATAATAATAATAATAGAAAAATAATAATATGATGGAGTGTTTGAAATATCTTCAGATCACGTAAAGGAAGACATTGAAAGAGAATAAGACAAATGGGAATTCAAGAGGAAAAAAAAGCTATCCTTATAAGAAAATGAGATCAGAATATATAAGTCGGCTTGACACTGAAATATCTGAACCATGATATTAATGTAAACATTTTAATTACTTGGGTTATAAATAGTGTTTTAACAATATTCAGAGGATGGGGCAAAACAAACCAGGGTGTTACATTCTCTTCCACCATAGTATAAATAAATAGATCACTTCTA
This sequence comes from Chrysochloris asiatica, assembly GCF_000296735.1. NCBI lineage: Eukaryota > Metazoa > Chordata > Mammalia > Afrosoricida > Chrysochloridae > Chrysochloris > Chrysochloris asiatica. The sequence goes on along the minus strand of NW_006408522.1, from coordinate 28,357,644 downwards.
AATTCAGACTGGTTCTCATTTGTGAATAACATATTTTCTTTTCTATATTTGCAAGTTTTTGGTATTTTCTCTTCATCTTTAGAATTCTGAAATATTAGCCAGATATACGTTGGTATGGGTCTTAACTTTATTCACCATATTAATCCACTGATGAGCTCTTTCAATCTGAACATTCTATTCACTGGACTGTTAACCACAAGGTCAGTGGTTCAAACCCATAAGCTTCTCCTTGGAAATACTATACAGAGTCGTTAAGAGTCAGAACCTACTCGATGGCACTTAACAACAACAATTCATCCAAAGGAGATTTTGCTCTGCTGTCTTTTGAATTGTTCTCTCCTTCTCTATCTCTAAGGAAACCTAGTGATGATGTGGGCTAAGTACTGAGCTGCTAATCTTAAATTCTGTATTTGGTACCCACCAGCTATGTCACAAGAGAAAGATGAAGCTGTCAGCTCCTATAAAGAGTTACTGTTTCAGAAGTCCAAGGGGCAGTTCAAGTCTGTCCTATGTAAATTCACTATGACCACTATGGCTGTGAGTTTGTTTTGGGTTTTTCTCTATCGCTGATTTTTCTAGATATCCTATCAGACAGACATAGAACATCCTGATAATGTTTCATGTCTCTTATTTTAACTAATATATTTTCTGATTCTTGATCTCTGTTCAACATTCTTGGCAATTTTCCTTGAGGAGTCTTGATGTGGTGCTGTGGGTAAATGTGCTGGACTACAAGGTTGGTTTGAACCATAAGGTTGGCATTTCAAACTCACCACCTGCTCCTTGGAAACCCTATACAGGGTCGCTATGAGTTGGAACCGGCTCGGTGGCACTTAACAACAACAACATCCTATTTATGGTATAGCACATTGTTTTTCTTTGTTTTGTTTTTTTTACTATATTCTTTTAGCAACTCATAGGCACTCAACCTCAAGGCATTCGACTGTGTATATTATAACAAATTACGGACAACATAGCAAAGAATGGAAGTTTTAGAACTCTTCATTGTGCTTATGTGAATCCTATACATAGACAAGGAGGCAATCATTCGAACAGAATAAGGGCATAAGAATGGTTCAAAATCAGGAAAGTTGTGTGTCAGGGTTGTATCCTTTCATCATATTAATTCAATCACTATGCTAAGCAAATAATCCCAGAAGTTGGACTACATGAATACCAATGTGGCATCAGGATTGGAGGCAGTCTCATTAACAACCTGTGATATGCAGATGCCACAACCTTGCTTGCTGAACGTCAAGAGGACTTGAAGCACTTACTGATAAAGATAAAAGACTACAGCCTTCAGTATGGATTGTTGTTGTTGTTATGTGCCATGGAGTCGATTCCAACTCATAGGGACCCTGTACAGGATTTCCAAGGCTGTAAATCTTTATAGGAGCAGAAAGCCTCATCTTTCTCCCATGAAACAGCTGGTAGTTTTGAACTGCTGACCATGAGATTAGCAGCCCGATTCGTAACTACTAAGCTCACAACTAGGCCAATTAAGCAGCATGATATAGGAAGAAATTATTGAAGGTGTCAAGGAT
>NW_006408522.1:28353843-28355649 GCF_000296735.1 Chrysochloris asiatica | reverse complement strand
TACTTCCTATAAAAACTAATCTGTCTTGTACGAAGTACAGCTAGAATGCTGTTTGGAAGATTGTATCCAATGTTGTATTCTATAATTTTTAGAGTTGTATTTTTCACTTATGATCCAATTTAATTTAGTCTTGTATAAAGTGTAAGAAATATGTCAAGATTCTTTATTTTTCTAATGAATGTCCAATTGTTCTAGCACCCTTTATGGAAAAGGCTATCCTTGTTTCTTCGAATTGCCTGTGGGCTTTAGTAACAAATTTGTTAAAGAAATTGTATGTGTGTATTTCTTAGTTTCTCTTCTTTTATGTTGATCTCCATCTTTTTGCCAAGATCATACTGCCTTGATTAGTGTAGATTAATGTAGTATATAATATATATACTTGGATTATGATAGTAAGTCTTGGAATTGGGTTTTGGGTCTTCTAATTCTTTTTTCCATTTTTTGAAATGATTTTGAAACTTCTAGTTCCTTTTGAAATCCTTGTGTGGTGCTGTAGTATAAGTACTAGACTGCTAACTGACAGATCAGTGGTTCAAATCCACCAGACGCTCCTCAGAAATTCTACAGAGTATGAGTCTGAACCTACTCAATGGCACTTAGCAACAGCAACAACAGTTTATTTTACTTTTTCATATTAATTTGGGAGCACTTGATAAGCACAGGAATGCAAGCTACAAGGTCAGATTTTCACCAGCCAATCTGTGGGTGAAAGATGAGGCTTTCTACTTCTGCAATGATTAACACATTGGAAAGCCTATACAGGGTCGCTGTGAGTTGAAACTGACTGGACAGCACTTCACAGCAAGAAGTTCCTTTTTTGCCATTTTATGAAAGCCTTATTTACTTTCATCTTAATTTATAATTATTGAAATTTTAATAAGGATTTTGCTGCAACTCTAGACATCACATACTGTCAGGCAGGAATTACAATTTCATTGCAGCCCACACTGACAGCCAACTCATAAAAATGAATGACATTCTATATCATAACATCAGATAGACTGTTCAGAATATTAATAGCTTACTTCATCTTTCTTTAGCATAATGAGGCAGACAGTGTGTAACAATATTCAATGTGAAAATGGAGATTAAGAAAATTTGAATTAAGGCAGAAAAGTAAGATTTAACAGGATTCAGACAAAATTCAGTTTAAACGTTTCAATTAAAATGCTGTTTGTAGACTTTTTATCACAGAAACAAGCTTTTTTACACAAGAACAATTACAATTTTGAAAAATGTATGTGTAGACACACTTAACCCTTCAGTTTCCTTTTCTAAAATAACAAAAATATTTCACTTATCCCATACAGCACTGTGCTTTTATTGGGTCAGATAGATCTATAACACATCGTTAAGCTAAATTAATAGTAATAATGTACTTTAAATATGTAAATAAGATAATATTTATTTCCATGAAACCTTTCTGTCTCATTGATGGTCTTGCTCTTTTTCACTGACTCTCCATGATGTATTTATCCAGGGATTGGTTCTTCCTTACAAGATGTTCAAATTACAAGTAACAAAGTCTGACTATATTCACTTCAAAGGAGCATTTGGTTGTACTTCCTCCAACACAGATTTGTTTTTCTTATGGAAATCTATGATTTTTGATATTTTTCACCAACAGTAATTCAAAAGCATCAATTCTTCTGTTGTCTTTCTTATTCAATATCCAACTATTGCATACATATGAGGAGATTGAAAATGCCATGGCTTCGGTAAAAAGTACCTTATTTCTCAAGCTGACATCTTTAAAGAAGTCTTTGGCAGCATCTGCTGCAAAAAGGAAATTCGTCCTTTTTGACT
>NW_006408522.1:28341443-28352713 GCF_000296735.1 Chrysochloris asiatica | reverse complement strand
TTTGACAATGAATGTGACTCTATGCCTCTACAATTTGTCATTTCTGGCAAAGTAAACCATTTGGTTCTGCAATCCAAAATGGCCATGACCAATCCATTTCAATTATCCATGGCTAAGATATAAATCTGTATGCAGTCCATGTCATTTTTGATGATTTGCAATTTTCCTAGATTCAAACTTTGTATATTCCAGGGTCTGATTATTTATGGATATTTGTAACTGCTTCTTCTTATCTTTCTCATTGTGCCCCATCAGCAAAAGTAGGCGGTCTTGAACGCTTTGTTCCATCCACATCATTTGAATCAACTCTACTGTGTGGAAGCACTTGTATCGTGTGCATTTATATTTTGTGTATTTTCCAACCTGAGAGGTACATCTTCAGCACTATATTTGTCAATGTTCTGCTGCTATATATAGATTTTTCAGCTGCTAGCCCTTCAGAAGTGGTCCACTCTCCTTCCTAGTCTGCCTCAAACAAGAAGCTCCACTGGCATCTGTCCACCATGGGGTCCTTGCTGGTATTTAAAATTTCAGTGGCATAGCTTCCAGCACAACAGCAAACCACTACAGTATGACAAATCTACAAATGTGTCATAGTTCACGTTTTTAAATAACTAACTTCTATTTTGGTCCAATTAAATTGGCTCCCAATTTTTCAGTATGTTAAAACCTTTTAGTGGATATTATCATTAGTGATTTGAGATTTTCCGGCAATTTCTCTGTTTAGTTGTGTTACTAATTTTTTTTTCTTTTCTTTTTGAATTGGATGGCATTTATTTTTCTGTTTTTTTGTTTTTATTTTTCATATTCAGATCTGTATAGAATTCTTTGACAATACCAACTAAATTTTTGTTTTGTTTTCATGCTCATGCTAATTGCGTCTTCCTTTTCTTGTATAACCTAATTGTCAAAGATTCAGCCTTATAGCTTGCATTTTCATTCATTGTTTCAATTAAGATGAACTCTTACAAACTGAAATTTTATGACTTAACAACTATTACATAGTGACTTTTAAATAGATTTAATGATTTGCTGAATTTATCATATTATGAAAAATTTTTCTTAGAAAGTCTCCCTATTCCAATCCATTGTATTTAATATTTATTCCATCATACGTTCTTTTATGTATAACTTTCTAGATTACATAATACTTGCTTTCATTTTTTTTTTTTTTTCTTTTCTTTTTTTCGTATCTATCCAAGTGCTATCTGCTATGAGGCAAATTATATTTGGAATCTTAATCTTGGGAAGCAGTTTTATCTTATCTTTTTAGAGATGGTGGCCTCTACATCTTTCTTCTATATTAAGATTGGTATGAGATTTGCAGTCATTAAATATATCTTTTATATCATGCCACTTGATGTTATTTATCAGAAGTACAAAGAAGGCATACATTTTCCAAAGGAATGCATTCAAAGAAAGGACGTGTGCTTCTTTCCTGGCCCTAGTTGTCTGTTCTTACTGACACTTGTAATAAAAATATATTTTTTTTAACTTTTTAACTGAGCTGGACCTATTGTTTCTGCTTTTCCTTCTTGTAAAAGTAAAGCATGGTTTTAAATTTTCCAAATTTCAGAGCCTTAAAAAACTTTCAAGAATGATGGGTATTTAATCAAGAAGGAAAGATACAAATAAGTGTTCAGAAACAATGAGTTAGGCTCACAATTATAAAATATCATGGTTACAAAGAAACCCAAATTACTATCACAGTACGGCTTTTGACACATTACCTCTGTGTCTAAGGATACAATAATCTTACCTTTGAATATTGATGTAAGAATTTAAAGTGAGCAGCAGAATATCTGAGGGGTTTGTTGTTGTTGTTGTTGTTGTTGTTTTTGAGGAATATTAAAATGGTGAACACTTTGCATTTAGCTATATCAGCTTCCATTCATTTGAGGTTAAAATGCCAAGACAGTATGAAACAAAGAGAGCTTAATCTGGAAGTAAAACCCTAAAGTGACTTTTTTGTTTCACAATATTTAGTGAAATCCTCTTCTACATTTGAGAAACAGACATTTATGTAAAATTCAAACAGCTCATCTAAGAAACTGTTCAAACTAATCCTCATGGAAAGTATTCCTTTTTGGAAAAAACGTTTTGATGATGATGAATGCAAAACTATGTATTTGTGCAAATCTAAGTGTGCAGATTTGTGATGCAACCTCAGAATGAATCTGATAAAAAAACAATATAAATCATTGCAAATGTACATTGTGTAGCTCCAAAAATTAAATCAACATTCTTCTCTGAGCTGTGATAATTGTGTATCATGGTTTAGGTTATATCAAGTAGTAAACATTTCTGGTGAGGTAGAGAGTGAAAGGACATAAATCAAATATTCTTGAAAAATGTTTTAAATAAAGGCATAATTTTATTTAATTTGAATCTCACTGATCCTAACTAGTCAATTTCTGATAGCTGTGACTGGAGATATATAAGGCAAACAAAGTAGTTTAGGATCTGGGATAGTAAGTGATATAATTAGTCAAAAGTCATCAGCCTTCTGCTCACTTGTTGGAAATGATAGGCTATTCCAGAAACATATTAATAGTAGTTATCACTATAAAATTTAAGCAGTATCACTTGGATAGGTGAAAAATAGGCAATGCTCTTGGAAGAAGGTGACATGGCTAGTTCATAAAAAGAAGCAAAACTAATCAAAGAATTCACAGATACACAATCTAGACAAAGCTGTGTCTGGCAGCATTGTGACTTGCTGAACTCTTTGACTTTGGACCCTGTCCAACTTTAGTTTGACTCCTGCTCTGTCACCAGTTGTGCTACGTTTGGCAAGTCACTTAACATCTCTGAGCCTCAATTAGGTCATCCTAGGAACTCTGGTAGCGTAGAGGTTACGAATTGGGCTGTGAACCACAAGGTCAGCAGTTCGAAACTACCAACAGTTCCGCGGGAGAAAGACGAGGTGTTCTTCTCCCATAAAGATTTACAGCCTCGGAAACCCTGTGCAGGGTTACTGAGTCGGAATCGACTCCACAGTACTTAACAACAACACTTCTTTTGATTTGCTGTAAAAAGGATTAAGGGGAGCTATGACTCTGTAAAATAAGGTGCTAACCACAAGATGGGTGGTTTTCTAACTCACCAACTGCTCCATGGCTAACGATAAGGCTTTCTGCTTCCACAAAGAATTACAGTCTCAGAAATCCTTTACTGACTCGATGACACTTAAAAAGCACAAAAACAATTACTGACAATATATGCAATATATGTTGTTCTTGTTGTTAGGGGCCATCGAGTCGGTACGGTCCCACAGCGACCTTATGCACAGCAGAACGAAACATTGCCTGATCCTGGGCCAACAGTTGCTAGGAAAAAGTACTTCAGACATGATGTTGTTGCTATTAAGAGCAGTGGAGTCAGTTTCGACTTATTGCGACACTATACAGGATTTCAGAGGCTATGAACAGAAAGCTTCATCTTTTCTCCCATTGGTGGGCATTAACGGCCAACCACGTGGTTCACAGTCCAGTGCTTAGCCTATGGAGCCATGAGAGGACTATTATAAATTGGATGATGATGATTATGGCAATGATGACCCCTTATCAACAAATTTTCCAATTTTTGAGAGTCCATACAATTATTTTCCCCTGAGAAGGTGCCATTAATGTTTAGTTTATTTTGACTTAATTTCACTATAAATTAGTGGAAAGAGAAAAGAATACGCTGTCTTCTGTTCTAGTACCCTACATCCCCACCTCCCTCCCAGAGTTTGGTGCTGTGAAAGGATAGGGAATTGTGGCAGTAGTCTTCTTTCTTCTAATCAAGCTTATTCAACAGTGTATTTCTACTTTTCATTATGGAGTCATCCAAGAGCAGAGAAGGCAGACCTTCGTGGATGACTATTTCCTACATCACCTGCCTCCCCCAAATTGCACACTGCCAACTGCCATCTAGGAGTGAAAATTGAGCCTGCATATCTTTTTTTTCTTCGTCTTTTTCTTGCAATCACTGTGGCATTTGTTGCCAATCTAAGAAAATAAATGGTTGCACAAGACAAATTACAAATATTTCCTCTAAGAATATGAAAACATTTTCAAGGATACTGAAATATAAATTTATATAGGAAGAAAAAAAAAATCACTACTGACCTCAAAACAAAATGCCTGTATAGACATGGCTCTGCAGAATACACACGTTATCATATACTAATCAAAACATGTGGTTTCATGGTCTCCAGCGTTCTATTTTTGGCCCCTCTAAGTTTACCGATAATTGCATCATTGATAATCAGCAGGGAAGTTTCTATTTCTTCTGAAATTCAGACAGATCTGTCAACAGTACTTTTAAAAGTCCACATAAGGGTTTTTGATACATAGTGAAACTAAGAAAAGCTTGCTTTAAATTAAATGTATACATTCATTTTTAATTTAGCTTATACTTTTCCTGGAATAAAAATGATAGATACTTATTTTACATCTGTTTAACTAAAATTTTTGCACAATTTTCCAGTGGAAAAAGGAAGCCTTAAAAGTAAATTGAGTTATCAGGACTGATTGTGAGAGTTGGAAATGTAAGGGTAGATGTTTTGTAGTAAACGGAGGGGAGCAATTGACTTTGCAGTCCAGAAGCGGAGGTCCCTGGGACCATCAAGGGAGTGCGGAACCCTACCCAGAGAAGAAGTGATGCCTGAGATGAAGGCAGAGAGGATGATGTGGAGAGATGGAGCAGCTGGGGACTTTAGACACAGAGAGGGAGAGGGGCTGTGTGCTGACGACTGGGGGACAGGCTTGTGGGGTATACCCTTTGGTTGGTTGATGATGCATGGAAGGGATTGTAACCATGGCAGTGAAACGATATGATTTAGGATAGGATGAATGTAAAGCTAATGTTCTCCCATATAAACTATCACATAATTCACAATAAAACATAAAAAAAAGTAAATTGATGTCACAATGTCTTAGAATTAAAATTATTCTACCCGAAGCATTAAATGATTATTTTTCTACTAACCTATTAGGATTTTTTTTTTTTTTTTAAGAAATATTAAAGGTGTTTTCTTTGAACATGTCATTGTGCTTTAGGTGAAAGCTTACACCGAATATTAGTTTCACGTTCAACAATGAATGCATAATTGTTCCATAACAGCAGTTGCTGCCTTTGCAGTATGTCGCTCACTACTCTGCTCACTTCCACCCTGTGGTCTTTTTCACACCTTCACTTTTCCTGCCCTTCCTTCCTTCTCATCTGTACTGTTGGGCAAATGCTGCCTTTTGAGTTTCATTTAGTAGATTGCTCTAAGGAGTACCATTTATTATTTGACTTCAAGGTGGCCTCTTGGAGTGGCTTCAGTTCCAGATTAAAAGGTCACCATAGGGCTATGGTAGTGTAGTGGTTACGAATCGGGCTGCGAATCTTAAGGTCAGCAGTTCGAAACTACCAGCCGCTCTGCGGGAGAAAGATGAGGCTTTCTACTCCCGTAAAGATTTACACCCTTGGAAACCCTGTACAGGGTCGCTATGGGTCGGAACCGACTCGACAGCACTTAACAACAACAACAACAACAATAGGGCTATAGTTCTGTTAGTTCAGAAATTCCACTAAGTCTGATATTTTTAGGAATTTGATTTTTGTTCAAGATTTTCCTCCCAGTCTAACAAGGACTTTCTATTTTGTCTCTGGTCAGACAGAGCGTTTGGTAGGGGTAGCTGGGCATTATCTAGTACTTCTGGTCTCTACTAGAGGAGTCTGTGGTTTGTGCGGACCATTACTCTTATGAACTTTTTTTTTTTTCTTTGAATCTTTGGGTTCCGTCAGTCTCCTTTGCTCCAGATAGGTAGAGACCAATAGTTGTATTTTGGGTGGTCACTAAAAAGCTTCTAAGACCCCAGACGTTACTCATAAAATTGGGGTGTACAATAGTATCGTTATAAACTATGTCCTGTCAATTGATATAGGTGTTCCTAAAATTATGGTTCTTAGACTTCAAGCCCAATAACTCAGTCCCATGAAATATTTCTATAATATATAAGAAATTTCCATAATTGTGTCCTTATGTGCTCAATAAATATTTAGTACATTCAAATATGCATGTACAAATATTAATAAATATTTACCATATACAAATGCCCATAATTATACCTATATATGCATGTGTATACTTTGGACATATTATCAGGAAGGACCAATCTCTGGAGAAGGACATGATGCTTGGTAAAGTGGAGGGTCAGTGAAAAAGAGGAAGACCCCCAAATCCCCCAACAAGATGGATTGGCAGTGTTAGCACAACAGGCTCAAGCATAACAATAATAGTGAGGATGGTGCAGAACCAGGAAGTGTTTTGTTGTGTTGTGCATAGGGTTGCAATGAGTCAGACTGATTTGATGGCATGCTGTGTGTTATTGCACTGGACAGCAAAGTCACTTTGAACTGTGAGCTCCATAATTCAACTTCACTAGCTGGCCATGGAAGCTCTATGCAGAGTTGCTATGGGTTGGAACTGACTTGACAGCACTTAACAACAGAAAACAACAGCAGCAACATATACAAGTGCCTGAGACTGGTGACCCAATGAAATGCAGAAATCATTGAGCAATATCATTAATACTAGACATAATTAAAATTTGTGAATATAAATCATAAATTGTTACAATAATGTATCAACAGGAAGTTGCCAGAAATTCAAGCTGGATTCAAAAAGTATTTGGAATCAGGGAACTCATTGCTGACATCAAATGGATCTTGACTGAAAGCAGAGAATGCCAGAGAGATGTTTGTTGTTGTTAGGTGCCATCGAGTTGGTACCGAACCATAGTGACCTTATGCACAGCAGAACGCAGCACTGCCCGATCCTGGGCCAACCTCACTACTGTTGCCACGCTTGAATCCATCAATGCTGCCACTTGGCCAATCCATCTCATTGGAGGTCTTCCTCTTTCTCTCTGACCCCTCACGTTACCAAACATGGTATCTTTCTACAGAGACTGGTCCCTCCTGACAATATGTCCAAAGTATGAGAGACGAAGTTTGGTCATCTTGGCCTCTAAGGAGCACTCTGGCTGCACTTCTTCCAAAACAGATCTGTTGGTTCTTTTGGCAGCCCATGACACTTTCAATATTCTCCTCTAACACCATAGCTCAAAAGCATCAATTCTTCTATGGTCTTCCTTATTTACTGTCCAACTTTCACATGCATATGAGGTCATTGAAAATACCACGGCTTGGGTCAGGCTCATCTTAATCTTCAAGCTGACATCTTTGCTCTTCAACACTTTAAAAATGTCTTGTGCAGAAGATTTGCCTAATGTAATATGTCATTTGATTTCTTGACTGCTGCTTCTGTGAGTCACTGGTCACTTGTCACTGAGTGGTTGGGGCAGTTGGGACAGAAGAGGGGTAGAGTCTCAAGCCTCAAGTCACTGGTCTAATGACAAAAGCATGCACCACTAATTGGTAGGGATAGAGAAACAAACACCAACATCTGGCTGCTGATCCAACAGAGTTTACACCAAAGGGATGAGTGAGAGCAGAGGTGAGCGTTTGGTCTCAAGTCCAACAGCACAGAAGGGCACACCATGGCAACAGGAAGAGGTGGGTGCTAGCCTCTAATTGTAAATCTGATGGTGCAGGAGTGTGCAGTGAGAATTGCTGAACCAGGAGGTAAGGAGAACCCACTAGTTGTTCCAGAGAGGGTGAAGGTAGAAGAGAGGAACGTGATTCCTGAATCTCTGACAAGGGATCCAGGGCACTCCCTGCATGATGCAACAATGGCCCAGACCAAATGTGAGGGGTTGGTGTTGTCAAGAGTACAGTCAGATGGGGAATTTCTAGCCACAATTCCAAGAATCTTTCACTTCACCAGTGTCAACTTCCCAAGTGATCAGGGAGCCCTACCGGTGAGTAGCCCTGTCCCTGTTTTCTATTCCATATATGTTTTTTTTGTTTGTTTGTTTTTTTCACAGGCTTAGGTAAAGGCAGGTTCCAAGTAGATGCAGTTTCACAAAGCCATGGCATTCCCACTTAATTAGAATATGAGGTGGCTTATTGGAGAACACTAGGAGAGGCAATCCAACTATGGTGCCCAGAGAATGAGAGCTTGACAGTGTTCCCCTTCCCATCCCCCTTTTTTTTTTCTTTTCCATTTTTGTGTCCTTGAAGAAGACACCATCTGCAAAATCTTATGATGTGACCTTAAATCACAATATTTTCCATGTTACTGAATATTCCTTTAACTTCTTATTTCCTCATAATTAGAGGTAGCTGCTCTGGGCTCTCATTTTGAGCTAGTCTGCTTATTATGCTAATTCATAATTGTTCTGATAAATGATTTTTTTGTTGTTGTTGGTAAGTGCAATCTAGTCATTCTGACACATAGTAACCTTGAAAAGGGTTTCTTAGGAATAATTAGTGGGTTTGAACTGACACCCTTGTAGTTCACAGTCCAGTGCTAATCCCACAGTGCCACACCAGGAGTCTCCTAAATAGTTTAAGTATACTAATAGTTTCTTGTGGATCAAAATAACTTACCCTTTTAAAAAGTCAAATTCCTTGATCATGCTTCAATATTAGCAGAGTTTTAGGCTAGAAACATATGGTGAAGGAGGAATAGTAGGATGGGGAATCAAATTTATCACTTAGTTACCATAGACATTCAACAGTATGAGGAGAAGCAAAATTGCAAACAATAAAATGTCCATTAACAGGGTAATGAATAAATTAATCATATTATATTCATCCAACAATATTATACAACAATATGAAGGACAACCTACTGATACACACAAAAATAGAAAGAAGGCTCAGAACTGGCAAAATTCTCGTACAGTGATAGAAATCAGATAATTGGTTGCCATAGCATGGGGGATTATTGACCACAAAAGAGTCATGAGAGAAGTTATTGAAAGGATACAAATGTTCTGTGTCCTGATTGAAGTGTAGATTTCATGGGGACTGCATTTAAGATCTCTGTATTTTATTCTATATATGTAATACTTATATAAAAGTAAAAAACAATAAGGCAAGGTGAATAGGAAAAAAAAAAAAGCCTTCTGATCTAGAATGATGTTAGCCATGCAGAGGAATCACATGGAGGAAGTAGAATCAGAAAACAAGTGGTTTTCCTGAGAGTCAAAAATGAAACAGAAATCGATGAATAAAAAGTATTGTGATTCTTCATGATTTAATGACTAGCTAATTAATATGAATATATTTAGGAATACACCGTGATGCAATGAGAAGAGTATGGATGTGATTTCCCAATCTGTTATTATGTTTTATCAATCATAAATATCTTCTCCATAATTGCTAGATCTGTTATATTAAACCAAGTGGGAGAAATAAGTGAAAAACGTGCTACAAAGAAAGAAATAAGAAACCCCACTTAAAAGATTCACTGAAACCTGAATTTGTCAAGTGCATTAGTCAGGACACTGGAGGAAAACAGATGCTGCACTTAAATTGAGTAATTTGAAAAAACTTATTTAAGGAACCATTTAAAAGTTGTGGTTAGTGCATAAGTAAACAAAAAAGAGATAATACAATACCCTGGGGTTAATACCATCTCTAGGACTGAAGGGACAAATAGTAGAAACAGATGTCTGAATATAGAGACACACACACACACAAAAAAAAACATGATGATAACCACCTTCTCTCCTTTTTCATTCAAATCTCCTGTTGGAACTTACCATAATAGCCATTCAAAAGTCAAGAAAGCGCAAGTTGGTGCTTCATATCATCCAATTCCTAAGACTACAGATGAGGAGAAGTGTGGTGCCTAGATTTTGAGAGATCAGTGGAAGATATCCAGTACTGGGATAGCACAAGTTCATACACAGAGAGGGAGAGCCAATCCACCTCCCACATAGGCAAGTGACATCCATTGCCCAGACTTCTTGTTAGGTGTGGCCAAGTGAATTCCAATTTATCTTATCGAGACCTTCTGCACAACAGAACAAAGCACTGCCCAGTCCTACACCTTATTCACAATTATTATGTTGTAATCCACTGTTCCAGCCACTGTAATAATACATCACATTGTTGCTTTTGTTGTTGTTAAGTGCCGTCAAGTCTGTTCTTACCCATAGCGACCCTGCAGATCGTGAGCTTGAATCGCCAACCTTGCAGTTCAAATCACATTAATTCACAGCGAACACATTAATTCACAGCGCCATATCAAGACTCTATACATCATATTAGGACCCTTCTGTTTTTCACTGACCCTTCATTTTACCAAGCATGATGCTCTTTTTCTAGAAATGGGTTCCTTCTGATACCATGTCCAAAGTATGAGATGAAGTGAGACAAAGTCTCACCATCCTCTCTTCTAAGGAGAATTCTGGTTGTACTTCTTCCAGGCATACTTGTTTGTTCTTCTGGCAGTCTATGGTACTTTCACAATTCTTCTTCAAAACCATTATTTTAATGCACAGATTCTTCTACTGTCTTCCATATTCATTGTCTGATTTTCACATTGTATAAGGTGATTAAAATATCGTGGCTTTGGTGAGGCACACATTAGCTCTCAAAGTGAAGTCTTTGCTGTTTAACAATTTAAAGAGGTCTTTTGCACAGATTTGCCCAATGCAATGCATCCTCCAGCATAATGTTGTGAAACAGTCTATTGTAATTCATAGGTTTTTCACTATCAAATATTTGGAAGTAAACTGCCGAGCTTTTCCTCTTAATCTAGAAGTTCCATTGGAACATCCTGGGTGACTGTGCTGGTATTTGAAATACTTTTGGCATAGCCTGTAACATCACAGCAACATGCAAGCCACCACAGTAAGACAAACTGGGAGATAAGGTCATTTCATGAGAACACAAAATAGTATAAAGATAAAACCTATCCATAGATAAAGAATGACTAGAGGGTGGGATGTAGGAAGAAAAGAGGAAAAGATAGGTTGAGTACAGTTTTCAAGGAAAGTCTCTCAAAAGAGGATGAATATGAAAAAAAAGTCCTACAAAATTTGAGGACAGCATTATAAACAGAATAAAATACAACAACAAAAACACTGAAACAAAGTCAAGTGCATCATATTCAACAATCAGATCAAAGGGAAGAGAGTTATTAGTAGGTATAGAGTGGTAGATGGAATTGGAGAGGCATTCAGATTACATGCATTCTATAGGACATGATATGTCATTTAGATGTTATTCAAATGCATTGAGTATATCTAGGTAGTTTTAATCATGGAAATAGCATGATTGGATTTATATTTTTAAAAAATCATTTCTCCTAGGTTTTCAAATTTATTGGAGTACAAGTGTTTATAGTATTCTATTGTTGTTGTTGTTAAGTGCCTTCG
>NW_006408522.1:28331005-28341343 GCF_000296735.1 Chrysochloris asiatica | reverse complement strand
AGATTCATTAACAATTTGTGATATGCAGATTATACAATCTTGCTTGCTGAAATCAAAGAGAACTTAAAATAATTACTGATGAACACCAAACACCACAGTCTTCGGTATGGCTTACACCTCCATGTAAATGAAACAAAACTCCTCAACACTGGATCAATAAATGGTATCTATATAAATGGTGAAAAGTTTGAAGTTGTCAAAGACTATATTCTGTTTGGATCAACAATCGACACTCATGGAAGCAGCAGTTCAAGAAATCAAACAACATATTGCATTTGACAATCTGCTACACAAAACATCTCTAAAGTGTTTAAGAGCAAAAAGGTCAGTTTGACTAGGGTGTGCTTGACCCAAGACATAATATTTTCAGTAACCTCATATGCTTGTGAAAGTTGGACAGTGAATAGGAACACTGTGCAAAAATTGATACATTTAAGTTATGGTGTTGGTGGAGAATGTTAAACGCACCATAGACTGCCAAAAGAACAAGCCAATCTGTGTTGGAAGAAGTACAGCAAGAATGCTCCTTGGAAGCCGGGATGGCCAGACTTTGTCTCTCATACTTCAGGCATAATATCAGAAGGGACCAGTCCCTGGAGAAGGATATCATGATTCATAATCTGGAGGGTTGGAGAAAATGAGGAAGACCTTAAATGAGATGATTGGCACAGTAGCAGCAGCAGTGAGCTCAAACATAACAACAAATGTGAGGTTGGTGCAGGACCAGGAAGTATTTTGTTCTGTTGTGCACCGGATCACTATGAGCTCATACTGACTCGATGACACCTGACAACAACAATAACAAAGCAAGCTAGGAGAAGAACCATCAAAAAGGAGACTATATAAAAAAAAAAGCCTAAGATCCATGTGGGACATCATGAAGAGGGATAACTTACAGGCTATCAGAATTCCAGAACAGGAAGAGAAAAAGGAAAACAGAAAAGAAGATAGTCAAAGATATGTTAGAAGTAAAGTTCTGACCAAGGAAAGGATACACATTCAAGAAGCTGAGCATATCTGAAACAGAATGGACTCCAAAAGAAAATCATCAAGATGTACTATAATCAAATTCTCCATAATTAAAGGCAAGGAAAAAATTCTGAGAGCAGCTCAGGAAAGATGAACAGCTACCTACAAAGGAGAACAAATAAGATTAAACTCTTATTTCTCAGCAGAAACCATGCAAGCAAGAAACCAATAACAAGACATATATAAAAGTCAGGAAGAAAAGATTGCGAACCAAGGATCATATACCCAGAAAAACTACCCATTCAAATACAATGGTAAAATTAGAAGATTCCCATGTAGCAGAAATTAAAGGAATTTATGACAATGCAAGCAAATTTACAAAAATTACTAAAGTTCTCTGGTATGAGAACCACCAACAGCAGACAACACCCCGAGATTACCGTACAGGGCAGTGCTACTCAGAATTCAATCTACATATAGAAGTATCCAAAGTAAAGCACACCAATTAGACTGAAGATAGTAAACCAGGGATATCAAATTATTATGATGACAACTACAAAGCAAAGAGAGACGAAAGTGTAGTTACAGAACTTCCCAATGGTGAAAAAGTCAAATATATTTCAAGATACAACAGAGTGCTTTTTACTGGGGAAGAAATAATAAATTACAGGATAACCTAAAAAAGAAATAAAATACACCTTCATATCAAATCAAGGAAATGATAAACT
Source organism: Chrysochloris asiatica (assembly GCF_000296735.1). NCBI lineage: Eukaryota > Metazoa > Chordata > Mammalia > Afrosoricida > Chrysochloridae > Chrysochloris > Chrysochloris asiatica. The sequence goes on along the minus strand of NW_006408522.1, from coordinate 28,339,646 downwards.
GTAAAGATTTAGTAAACATTTAAAAAACAGCACTGAAGTAACTGACAAGAAAGAAGCACAAAAAAAAATGAACTCAGCACAGAAAATTAAGTGGCACAAAGGAACTAGAAAGACTACAAAAAACAAACTATAAAATAAAATCAATCCTTTCATATCTATTGATAAGTGCTGTTGAGTTGTATGCAACTTATAGTGACCCTGTTTTACAAGGAGTCACTGGTGGGTTTGAATCACCAACCTTGCAGTTCAAGTTAATCTTACAATCTGGTGCTTTATTTTACAATGCCACACAAGGACTCCACTATAATAATAATTGTTGTTGTTAAGTGCTGTCAAGTCGATTCCAACCCATAGTAACCACTGAATCAAATGATAACAAAAATGCACCATACACAGCAAAAACAGTGCTTAGAGGGCAATTTATAGCAATAAATACACATACACAAAATTCTCCACCCTCAAAAATGTGTGCTCAGATGGCTTTAATGGTGAATTCTATCAGGCATTCAGAGAAGAGCTGACATCAATTCTACTCAAACTACTTCAGAACATTGAAAATAATAGAAAACTCCCAAATACATTTTATGAGTGAGCATAACCCTCATACCAAAACCAGGAAAAGACATCACTGAAAATGAAAATTATAGACCAATATCCCTCATGAATATCAATGCATAAATTCTGAACAAAATTCTAGCCAATAGAATTCAACAACACATCAAAGCAATAATACATCATGACAAAATGAAATTCACACTAGATATGCAACTATGGTTCAATAATAGCAAAATAATCGATGTCATCTACCACGTGAAAAAAAAAAAAAAAAAAAAAAACAAAGGAAAAGAATCATATGATCACATTGATTGTAACAGAAAAGCCTGATAAAATCCAACATACACTGAACTTTATGAAGGAAAAGTACTAAAATTCAACTGCATGATATATAAAAAATATAAACTTTCCTTAAATATTATCATACAAAAAGATTGAAAGAAAAGAAGTTGCTAGAAAATCATAACACTAATTGTTTCTTTAGATAATAAATAGAACATTAAAGAGAATATTGAGAATAGCAATAAAATATCAAATATCTAGAAACAAACCAAATTAAATATATTCAAAACCTCTACAGAGCCTAACATTATTGTGTGAAGTTGAATAAGAACTAAATATATATAGAGAGATAACATGTTCATAGATTTTAGTCTGTTTTTGTCTTTGTGTGTAAGGTGTGTCTCTTGCAGACAGCATATTGAAGGATCTTGTTTTCTTATCCAGTCTGCCAATCTCCATCTCTTAACTGGTGCATTTAATCCGTTGACATTCAGTGTAATTATTATTAGGTATGAATTAATGTGTGTGTGTGTGTGGTGTTACTGGTGTCTTTATTCTGTGTGTCTTCCTGTACTGAGTTCATGCAGGTTTTTTTCTTCTTTCCTGTCAGTGTCTTCATCGTTTTAATGTTTCCAAGTTCTTCTTGAATTTTCATTTTCTTGGTGTGTTGTAGAGTATAAATTTTCTTTGAGGTTACCTTATATTCTATTAACTTTTCCCTCCACTTAAAACAGTCTATTTTATCTTGTAACCTACCTGATCTCCTCACCACCTGGATATCTGTTGTTATGTTTTTACCTTCTTTCACATTGTGATTGTTTTGGTTATAGACTGACCTCCCAGATCCTCTGAATTTGTTCTTAGAGTTTTGTTCTTTTCTGGATTCTTCCATTTGTCAATTGAGTTCTGCGTGGTGCTGCCATGTATGTCAATCTCTGGTTGTTGTCTGTTCTTGCTTGGTCTCAGTTCAGAAAACTCCCTTTAGGATATTTTGAAGCACAGGATTGGCTTTGGCAAAGTCCCTTTGCTTCTGTTTATTTGGGAATGTTTTTATTAACCTGTCCACATTTGATTGACAGCTTTGCTGGGTAGATGATTCTTGGTTGGCAGTGTTTTTTGTTTTTTTTTTGTAGTTTTTCTTTCAGGGTTTTATATATTTCTCCCCATTGCCTTCTTGTCTGCATGGTTTCTGCTGAGCAATACGAGCTTAATGTGATTTGCTTGCCTTTGTATATAACACTTCTTTTTTCCCTAGCAGCTTTCAGGATTCTCTCCTTGGCTTTGATTTTGGAAAGCTAGATTATTATATATCTTGTTGATTTTCTTTTGGGAGGGGTTCTATCCTTCTTGGGGTTCTTTCAGCTTCTTGAATGCTTATCTTTTCATTTTTCAGGATGTTAGGGGACAGTTTCATCCAGGAGATCATCAACTGTCTCCTCTGTGGATTTGTGTGATTCTTCCTGTTCTGGAATGCCAATAATTCGTAAATTATTCCTCTTCATGTTGTCCAATATGAATGATAGACTTTCTTCAGATTTTTTATCCTTTTTTCTGATTGCTCTTCTATCTTAGCAGTATTCATAGATTTGTCTTACAGCTCTCTAGTTCTAGCTTTTGTCGCTTCAATTCTACTCCTTTGTCCTTGCATTGTATTGTCCATTTCTGATATTTTATTATTAATAATTTGGACCTCTTTTGTAGATTTTGAATGGTTTCTAATGCTGTATTTATCTTATTTGATTGTTCTGGTAGTGCTTTCCTGACTTCTTCCTTATTTTTCTCAACCCCTCTGTGGAGCATTTGGATGAACCTCATTATCATTCTCCTGAATTCCTTCTCAGGCAGTTCCAAAGCCTGCTCATCTCCCAGTTCAATATCTAGATCTTTCTCCTTCTCATCTGTCCCATTCTATCTTGTTTCTGGACATGTGCTGATATGGTCATCTGTTTCTTGGACATCTACAATAGTTAACTGTGACCTCAATAATTAGATGAGTGTATGTTGATGTTTTATTATGCTTTCTGATTGCCTCCAGATAGATGTGATCAGGAAATGGGTTTTCCTTTTCATTCTTTTTATTATTGAACTCAGAGTAACTGTTGCAACAGATATTGGCTCTTTCCTGGATGGTGAGATTTTATAGAGGGTGATTGCAGTTTGACTATATGACCACAATTGCTATTTCTTCTTGGGTAATGTAGGGAGAGAAAGAGCCCCCTAAAGGTAAAGAAGGGACCAAAAACAAGACAGCAACAGCAACAGCAAAAAAAACCCAGATCAGATTCTATAGTCTGTAATTGCAGAAAATAGAAAAGGGAAGAAAAATAATTATGTAGCAAAATATGAGTATGAATTTAATGTCCCTCTCTCAGCTTCTTGCCTTCCAGGCCACCCGAGAAATTTCAGGATGTCACTGTTTAGCCTTATGATGTAACTCAGGATTTAATTTTCAGCCTGTTTTCTTTTTAATCTGTCTCTCTCCCACTCCACAATCCCTCCGTTTAGGTCTTTTTCCTACTGATTAACAGATCACAGCTGGCTGTAGGCTTTTTGTGCTGTCATTTGATTTTAAGAGGAACCTTTTAAATTCTGCTGAGCAAATCTGTGTGCATGCATAGTAGAACCCGCCTAGGGGTGTGGTCATGTCCACCCCCTCTAGTACCAAAATGGACGTGTGCAGACAATGAGAGATCAATGAACAGAGACCAAAATAAAGAATCTCCACATCGTTATCTCCAAGAATCGGTCAGGTGTCCACGGTGGATCTGATCCTTCTCGTGCTCTGTCTCATCTGAGATGGCTGCTCTAGGAACTGCTGAGGCCTGCCATTCAGAGAAAAACACCAGTTTTCTTGTTTCCACTATAAATTCCACTGGTTGTAAGCCTTCAAACTTTCTAACTATTTACATGTAGTTCAGAGTCCTGGGACCATACCCTTAAACAACTTTGTCTGGCATTCTTTGTTATCACTGCTGGAGGTTTGCACTCTAATCCACCATTAAGTCCCACCTTCACATGTTCATATATTTTATAGGTGTCTAGTCTCCTAAACTAATCTATCAATTCAACACCAATTATTCTCCAACAGGGTTATTTATTTTCAAAAGTTGACACATTGATTCTAAAATTGAGATGAAAATGCAATAGGCCAAGCACATCTATCATTCTGAAAGAAGAGAAAGTCAGGGTCCTTACACCACCAGATAGTAAGGTTTATTATGCAAACTATAGAAAGGAAGACACTGAAGTATTATCATTAGATCATTAGAATAAGATGTCTAGAAAAAGAATCACCTGGGTAATTGCAAAGCATTAGGATTGTTGCCATGTATGGTGGTGGTGGTGCAGCACTGTGGGTTAATGCGATGGACTGCAAGTTCAGTTTGAATCGCAAGGTAAGCAGTTCAAGCTCACTGGCTACTCATCAGAAACCTTGTAGAGGGTTGCTATCGGTTGGAACTGACTCCACAGCACTCAGTGACAACAACAATAGCAAATGGTGGTGGTGGTGATAGTGTACCATGGAGTCGGTTCCAACTCATAGCGACGCTGCATAGAGGTTCCAAGACTACAAATCCTTACAGGAGCAGAAATCCTCATCTTTCTCCCTGATCTTGAGGTTAGCAGTTCGACTCATAATCACTAAGCTACCAAAGCTGAATATGGGATGATCTTTTTGGTAAATGGGATTTGTCAACTGGGAATCTATAATAAAAAATAAATCTAGATCCTTGCATCACGTCATTCACCCAAAACACCTTCATTTCTTATAGATCTAAATGGGAATGGTAAAGCAACAATAACTTTAGAAGATAACTTGGGAAATATATTTTCAGTTACTTGGAAGGCAAAGTTTTCTTAAGCAGGATATAAAAAAAATTAATATTTTGAACTACATTAAATTTAAATGTTACAACCCCCCAAACAAACACAAACAGAAGGTTATTTGCAACTCATAAAAATGAGTTATTAAAAAAAATTTAGAAATTATAACAGTAAAAACAGAGGCAACCTAGTAAAAAAGTGAGTAAGATGTTTACAGAAGCAGACTTAGAGGTTATCCAGATATCAAAGAAACATTTGAAAAGATGCGGAGCCTCACTAAATCAGAACAAAACATTACATCTATTGCTATAGATTTGATTCTGACTCATGACAAATTTCACTATTGCCCAATTAAATAAAAATGAAATTCACCAGCAGAAACCATTACATATCTATGAGCATTGTTGTGGTAGGTTCCAAATCATGGTGACACTGTTTAGGATTTTGAAATACCAGCCTTGTGATTAGCAGTATAGTACTTGTGGTGCTGTGGGTTAATGAGTCAGACAGCAAAGACATTTGAATTGCAAGGTCAGCAGTTCATGCTCATCAGCTGCTCCTAGGAAACCCAATACAGGGTCACTATGGGTCAGAATAGACTCAATGACACTTCACAACAACAACATACCCTACAGTCCCAATTTGGGACTCTGACCAGAATATTTATATTTTATTAATAATTCAAAGTGTTGATGTAGTGATGGGACATTCTGGAAAGCATGAGCTTCATGAGTTGATTTTGACCATTCAACTGCAATTACAGTTGTTTTTTTACATAATCACATTCAGTAAAAACTAGAGGCACTTGGAAAACAAGGATGACAGAAACTGACAGGAAGATCATTGACCTGATTTATCTAATTGTTTGGAAAATATAGTATGATATAGTAGATAATGAAAATACTTTCTATAATGCCACATATCTACCACATATCAGTCTGTCTCTAGTACTGTGGTGGCTTGTGTGTTGCTGTGATGCTGGAAGCCATGCCATTAGTTTTTAAAATACCATCAAGGTCACCCATGGGGGATAGGTTTCAGCTGACTGTGGAACAGACAATTGTATGCAAATTCAGGCTAAAGCTGAATAAAATTATAATAAATCTGCAAGAGTCAAAACATATCATTGAATATAGCTCACCTAAATTTAGAAACAATCTAAAGAACAAATTTTATGCATTAGACACAAATGACCAAAAACCAGAAGAGCTATGCGATGACATCAAGAACATTTTTTATTCCTTCCTGACTTTTTAAGGACTTTTGCTTTCCTCCTGTATGATGTTCTTGATGTCATCCCCGTAAAAGACCAAAATGGATGTCAGATGAGACTCTGAAGTTTGCTCTCCAGTGTAGAGATTCTAAAGCAAATAGAAGAAATGAGGAAGTCAAAGAACTGAACAGAAATTTTCAAACGGCTCTCAAAAAGACAAAGTCAAGTATTATAATGAAATGTATAAAGACCTGGAATTAGAAAACCAAAAGGGAATAACATGCTCAACAATCCTAAAGTTAAAAGAACTTAAGAAAAGTCCAAACCTCAATTTGTAACATTGAAGAAATTCTATGGGCAAAATATTGAATACTGCAGAAAGCACTAAAGCAAGATGGAAATTATACAAAGAGTAACTCTACCAAAGACAAATGATTGACATTCAACCATTTTGAGAGGTTCTTAATCAATCAATCATTGATTAAGAACCAGTGGTACTGAAGGAAGCACCCAAACTTTACAGAAGGAATTGGCCAAAAACAAGGATCTGGGAACTGCTTAAATATAAATTGAAATCTTTCAACAAACTAATGAAGTACATACTTACTTATCTATGCCAACAAATTGAAAGAGATCCATATTTGTACCTATTTCAAAGAAAGATAACCCAGTGGAATGCAGAAATCATTGAGTAACATCATTAATATTACATACAAGTAGAAGTTTGCTGAAGATAATTAAAAAACAGCTGCAACAGTACAAGGAGCTGCCATAAATTCAAGCTGGGATCAGAAAAGGACATGGATCAAGGAATGTCATTGCTGATGTCAGATGTATCTTGACTGAAAGCAGAGAATGCCAGAAGGATGAACAGCTTGTGCTTCATTGACTATTCAAAGGTATTCAATTGTGTCAGTCATAAAAAACTATGGATAACGTTTTGAAGACCGGGTATTCCAGAACACTTCATTGTAATCATGAGGAACCTGTACTAAGACCAATAGGCAGTCCTTAGAGACCAGGGGATACTGAATGGTTTAAAATCAGGTACACTGTGTGCAATGGTTGTATCCTCTAATTATTCTTATTCAATCTGTATGCTGAAAAAAGAGAACTTCCTATGAAAGTGTGGGTGTAGGGTGATTGAGAAATGGTGAAAAATAATAAATTTATTTTTTAATAGCAGTAGATTACAAAAGTGTAAGCCATCTGTAAACAGATGCAAATATCCATTAATAATTGGAACACGGAATATACAAAAGATGAATCTAGGAAAATTGAAAGCTGTCAAAAATGAAATGGAAAGCATAAAGATTCATAGTCATTGTTGTTGTTATTAAGTGTCATCGAGTCAGTTTTGACTCATAGCAACCCCGTATAGAGTTCCCAAGGGGTGACTGGTGGCTATGAACTGCCAACGTTGTGGTTAGCAGTCCAGAGCCTATCTTACAGCATCACACCAGGACTCCTCCTAAGTATTAGTGAGCTGATTTGGCCATTTGAGTCAGATAAACATATGGTTTACCATGCCTGGATGACAATCAGAAGAGAAATGGCATCATATTCATTCACAAAAAGAGTACTTCAAGATCACTCTTGAAGTACAATGCTGTCTGTGATATAGTATCTGTACTCTGATAAGGAAAACAAGTCAATGTCACTATACTTCAAATTTACATACCAACCAGTAAAGCCAATGATGATGAACAAATAATTCCAGAAGCTGGATTATATGAGGAAGAATGTGGCATCAAGATGGTGTAATACTCATTAAAAATCTGTGATATGCAAATGATACAGGCTTTCTTGTTAAAAGTGAAGAGGACTTGAAATATTTACTGTTAAATATCAAAGATGAATTGCAGTATGAATTGTACCTCACTGTAAATAAAACAAAAATCCTCACAATGGGACAAATAAATAACATCATAATAAATGGAGAAAAAAACTGAACTTGTCAAATACTTCATTTTGCTTATATATGCAATCAATGCTCATGGAAGTAACAGTCAAGAAATCAAATGATGTATTCCAGTAGGCAAATCTGTTTCAAAAGTTCTCTTTAAATTGTTCAAAAAGCAAAGGTATCAGTTTGAGTACTAAGGTATGCCTGATCCAAGACATGGAATTTTCAAGTGCCTCATATGAGTATGAAAGTTAGACAATGACTAGGAAAGATCACAGAATAATGTATGAATTTGAATCTTGGTTTTGGCAGAAACTACTGAAAGTACCATAGACTGCCAGAAGAACAAACTAATCTGTCTTGAAAAAGAAGTATAGCCAGAATGCTTCTTAGAAGTGAGAATAGTGAGACTTTTCTCATACTTTGGACATATATAAGGAGGGATCAGTCCCTGAAAAATGATATCATGCTTGGAAATGTAGATGATCAGAGAAAAAGAAGAAGACCCCAGCATGGTGAATTGATATAGTGACAACAACAAACCAGACGGTGTTTAGTTTTCTTGTTCATAGGGACACAGTGAGTCAGAACCAATTCAAAGCACCTAACAACAATTATGAAGATCAAAGAGCACAGCCTTCGGTATGGATTCATCTCAATGTAAAGAAAACAAAAATTCTCAGCTCTGGACCAATAAACAACATTCTTATCAATGGAGAAAAGATTGAAGTTGTCAAGGACTTCATTTTTCTTGGATCAACTATCAACACTCATGGAAACAGCAGTCAAGAACTCAAACAATGTATTTGCATTAGGCAAATCTGCTGCATAAGACCTTTTTAAAGTGCTGAAAAACAAAG
>NW_006408522.1:28320408-28330905 GCF_000296735.1 Chrysochloris asiatica | reverse complement strand
TCCTTATAGTATTCTATTATTATCCTTTTATTTCCATTGGTTCTGTTGGGACGTAACAAAAGTCATTTCTTATGTGTGTTGTTGCGTCTTCTTTTGTTCTTTTGTTACATTTGCCAATGGCTTGTAAATTTTATTAATCCCTTCAAAGAACCAACTTGTTGATTCTTTCTATTGTTTTTCTGTTTTCTAATTCATTTATCTTGGCTCTAATCTTTATTATTCTTTTCTTCTGGTTACTATAGGGTAATTTTTCTTGTCTTTTTCTAATTGTTGGAGATGTTGTGTTGATATGTTCCAAAGGAGGTATGTTATATTTCTGCTCTCATTTGATTCAAGGAATATTATTTCATTTTAAATTTGTTCTATTACCCAGTAGGTTTTAAGCAGGATACTATTCAGTTTCCATATATTTAATTTTGTTTCAGTGATCTTCCTATTGTTGATTTCTAATTTTATAGCATTGTGATTTGAAAAGATAGTTTGTTGACTTTTTTATGTTTTTAAATGTATTGAGGCTTGTTTTGTGACTTAATATATGTTCTATTCTAGAGACTGTTCCATTTGCACTGGAAAAGAATGCATATTGTGTTGTAGTTGTTGTTGGGCACTGTATAAATCTATGAGGTGAAGTTGATTGATTGTACTGTTTAATTATTTTTGTTGACTTTCTTTCTAGTTGTTCTGTCCTTTAATGAAAATGGTATATTAAAATCTCCTCCTATTTATTTCTTCAGTTCTACTGGATTTTGATTTATGTATGTTGAGGCTTCTTCTTTGGGAGCACAGATATTTTTTGCGGTTATGTTTTCTTGTTCAATTGATGCTTTAACCATGAGATAATGTCCTTCTTTATCTCTTATGCTGGTTTTTGCCTTAAAGTCTATTTTATCAGAATTTGTTGTTGCCACTCCTGCTTATTTTGATGGCCATTAGCTTCACATATTTTTTCCATCCTTTGATTTTTAATCTATTTGTCTTTGTTAAGACATCATACTGAAGCTTCCTGGTTTTTTTGTCTATTCTGCAACCCTTTGTATTTTGATTGGTGTATTTAATCCATTGATGTTCAGTGTAATTATAGATAGGTATGAATTGATTGCAATGATTTTCCTATGTGATTTTTGGGGTGGTGCTGATTTCTTTGTTCTCCATGTTTTCCAGTGCTGAGTTCATATTTTTTGCACACTTTCTTGTCAATTTCTTCATTGTTTAATGTTTTCAAAATCTTCACAAATTTTCCTTATTTTAATTTGATGTGAAGGTGTATTGCTTTTCTCTGAGATTACCTTTTAATTTATTAATTTCTTCACCATTTTAAAGCAGTCTACTTAATTTGAAATCTACTTGACTTTGCCATTTGGAATTCTGTGACTGTGTTTTTCTCTCTTTTTTCTTTGTAGTTTTCTTCATTATAGATTGATATCACTGATACCCTATTTTCAGTCTTGTGGTTTTGTTTTACTTTGAATACTTCTTATCTGGATTGAGTTTTGGGAGGTGTTGCCATGTATGTCAATCTCCAGTCTGCTATTGTTGGTTCTCAGTCCAAAGGATTCTCTTTAGTGTTTTTTGTAAAGTGGCCTGGTTTTTAAAATTTCCTTTAATTTCTGGCTATGCAGAAATGTTGTAATTTCACCATCATATTTGAAGGACAGTTTTGCTGGGTTGGCAATTTTATTTTTACGGGAGTTTTGTATATGTCTTACCTGCAGGGTTTCAGCTGAGAAACTGGAGCTTAATTGTATTGGTTTTCCTTTGTGGGTAACATGTCATTGTTCCTGAAATTCTTTCAGGATTCTTTCCTGTATTTGACTTAGGAGAGTTTGATTATGCTATGCCTTGGTGATTTTCTTTTTGGTCTCTATCCTGTCTGGTGTTCATTCAGCTTCTTGAATGGTTATCTTCTCATGCTTCATGAGGTTAGGAAAAATCTCTTGCAACAGCTTTTTGATTACATTTTCTGTACTTTTCTTTCACTCTTCCTGATTTGAAATTCCAATCACCCATAGGTTATTCTCTTCATGTTGTCCACATTAATCTTAGGCTTTTTAAAAAATCATTTTTTCATTCTTTTCTTTTCTGATTTTTCTTCTAGCTTACTAGTATTGATAGATTTTTCTTCAAGCTCAAAACTTCTGGCTTTTGCTAGTTCAAATCTACTCTTTTTCCCTTTCACTATATTGTCCATTTTGGTTATCATAGTATTAATCTTCTGGATTTCTATTGGTTTGTTGTTGTTATGTGCCGTGGAGTTGGTTCCGACTCATAGCGACTCTATACAGGGTTTCTGAGCCTGTAAATCTTTACTGGAGCAGAAAGCCTCATCTTTCTCCCTTGGAACATCTGGTAGTTTCGAACTGCTGACCTTGTGGTTCACAGCCCGATTCGTAACCACTCTGTATTATCTCCAAATCTATCTATTTTATTTGATTATTCCTGGAGTGCTTTTCTGAATTCTTGCTTTTTTTCCTCAACCAATCTGTCAATCTTTTCATTGTACTTAAATATCATTTTCCTTAGTTCTTTTTTAGTTAGTTCCAATGCCATTATTTTTTCCCTCAAAAATGTTTCTAGATCTGCCTCTTGGATATTTGTTTGAATAACTCTGTCTTATTTCTTCATGGGAACAGAGGTTGTCTGCTGCTTTTGAGGCATTGTGGTGTTGTTGTGTTAGTATTAAGTAGGTTATTACATTCTTAGGCATTCACTAGCTGTCACCTGGTAGGTATGATCAGGTAATGAGCTTATGAGCCATTCCCTGTTTGCTATTCATGCATTTCAATTCAGGGTGGATTGAGCTGATGTTGGTTACTGTCTTCAATCCTATGTATAGCAGCTGTTTTTGACTCTATCCCAGTTGGCAGGGTTGTAAAGGGTAGTGTATACTTGTCTGGGCTGTACATCCACAGTTGCTGTATCCTGTAGAGTAAGGCAAGAAGAAAAAATACACACAGAGGAGAAGGAAAGCAAACCAACCATCAAACAATAGTGAAAAATATAAAATAGTAATGAAGAAAGACAAAAGAAAACTGGTAACAACTGTTTCTCCATGCCTCCCTGCCACCTACTGGACTCTTGACTTCACAGCCACCAAGAAAGTTCAAGATGGTCAGGCTGTGCCTGGATGGCCTGCAAAGGTCATCAGCCTTTCTTTTTTCCACCTCTACCGTACACATCCATGTAACCTCTTCTCATCATGAGAGTTAGTCCAGGGCTGGCCAGGGCTGATTTTGCACATTTGGAGCAGGATCTACCCTAATGGGATTATTGCAGATATATCCTCCTTCCTCAATGGAGCTAAAAACCTTGTCATTCACCTCTTTGCAGCCCTAATTGTGTTTAGTGTGAGAGCTTCCCTGGGGGTATGCATGGTCAGAGGCCAGTCTTTCCTTTATAACTAGGAGAATATGGTGAACTAGAAAAAAATTGCACCTTTGTTTCTGCAAGCCATAGGTAAGTTTCTGCAATGTGAGTGTTTTCTTGTCACTGAAGTCACTCAAAAATTTTCAAGATGGCTGCAGCAGGTCCAGTTAGCCACCACAGCTCAGCAGTCATGTCTTCTTTTGCTGTGTCTGCTCAGTTCTCTTTCCCAGTAAGCACTCAATCCACTTCTTTATCCCTTCATCTGAAGCTCATAGTTCTAGGATTATCCTTGGCATCTTTCCCATTTGGTTTTCTGCATCTTTATTGTAGAGGGTCCATATAGCCTTGCTGGTTAGTCTGGTATCACAACTCTGAGATCAGAAGAACTAGACGGTGTCTGACTCTAGTACTAACTGTTCTGAAAGGAATTACATTAGAGAATCCTGGATAGAGTGGGAGAAAATATGGGAAGAAATTAAAAATTAAAAAATAACAAAAAAAAGGACACATTTACTGGTCAGAAAGAGACTGGAAGAACCTGAGAATATGTCTCTTGACCACCCTGGTCTGGAAAGGAACTCACCCTCATGGACAAATATTCAGCCAAACAGTAGATAAGCATATAGAGAGGGAGAATAATACTAGTAAGGTATGTGCAACATTGGATAGTCAATCATGCAAAATCAAAATGGCAGGATTTTCTTAAGAACAAAGCTGAGAAGGGTTAGAAAGGTGTATGGAATGCAACTAGGAACCATGGGAAGGAAACAGGATAACAGTTATTACATGGAGAGGATTGCAATCTTAGAGATGAATCAAAGTGAATGCTTTGTTGATTGTAAAACTGATGACCTTGTCTGTATACCTTCACTCAAGTCACAATAAAACTTTTTTTCTTTTTTAAATTTTTGCTTGCTCTGTATAAGATGGATTTTTGTGCAGACAAGTGGAAATTAACAAAACAAATTGTCCATGCAAGAGATGATATTTTCTTAGACTACATGGAAGTAGAGATGGAAGTAAGCAAGCCGATTGAAACCTTTTAAAAGCAGAAGCTGTCTAAGGTGGAAAGCTCAAATATTTTCCATTAAAAGTAGCAATAGAAACCTGGTAAAACTGTGCCCTGTCAACAGTAGAAAACTTGCAAGACCCAGAAAAACAAGGCAATGTAGTCAAGTTCTAACTCTCACAGGTTTCTTAAATCACCCGATCTTAAATCACCCGATCTACTAGTAGACTGAAGCAAAAAAAAATAAGGATAATATTCTACTCCTGGACACAAAAAGGAAGGGGAATATAAGGAAACAGCAACACCAACAGAAATTTGAGAGTTCAAGAGACTTGGTTCCTGACTTGACTTTGAAACTATCTAGTTGCATTATCTTAGGTAATACACAAATCTATATTAAGTTTGAGCATCCACATTACTGAATTGGTACCAATAATAACATTTCTAAGGAAAACTTGTTGAAGTAAAATCTATACAGGTAAAATAGACATGAAAATTTAATGTGGCATGCAAATTTAGGGTATTATTAGAAACACCCTCTGTTGCTTTTAAAAGATTCTATGCTATTACTTGCTGCTCTTTTATAACCTTTTATTTATGATAATTAATATGATTAGTATGCTAATTTTCTACAGTTGCACCCTGGGGTAATCGTGCAACAGTTGTAATTTTAAAAATTGGGCAAATAAGTAAATGTCAACCTGTAATAAAATCCAAATGAGTTCTTGATGAATGTTGATGGTGACTGGTAATTTACCTGATAAAATATTGTAACTGCCCGGTTACCTTGAAATAGCTGATTTCTCAAAGTAATTATCATGTTCAGCATAGTAAAGTGTCATCAGAAGAAATTTTAACAGATAGTGGTGATTTTTAATTTGCTGATTTAAATATATTTATTAATGAAATTGTCACAGTTTAATTCAGATTAAATCTGAAAAGAAAAATGCATATTGCATATTATAGTGTATACTGTTATTCAGGGATGCAGTCCTTTCCAAAAGATTCACAATGCTATGATTTATAATGGAGCTATCCAGAGTAATTGTGGCAGTTCAAAAAGCCTGCTCATTTCTTACCTATTCTTAACTACCATTCATAAAACAACTTCCCTCCTGATAAAGATAAGGTCTTATTGGAGTAAGAGATTAAAAATTGGATACAACCACCCACTTGGAACTGGACCAAATTTTAAATCTAAAACATTATTTAAGAAGTAAGTCACTTGCTCACTATTTTCAGAGACTCCTGTTATGATTTCATTATATTTGCAAGCAAACTACGGAAGTAATATGCATAAAAGTCCAAGCTGTTCTAATCTTTGCAACAAGAATGTTAATCACCCATCAAATTTGAGTAAATTTTTTTGTTTTGTTTTATTTTATTTTTCAAAACATAAGTCTCCTGGTTGCCATCAGTTCATGAGAACCAGGAGGAAACACAGCACAAGACCCTGTATTGAGAATGAATTGCAGAAAGCCAAAGCAATTTCTTGAAACAGGTATTTGGCATATTTGGGCAAATTCAAAAGGACAGAAGTAGACTGGGAATAAGGGTGTTATTTTTTGTAATGTATATTACCTCATGAAGACATACGATTTGAGACAAGACCAAAATACATAGGCAAGGATCACTACTAGTTTTGTAACTCCAGTCCATGAAAATGATAAATTCTCTGAAGTCTAAAATATGCTTGTTCCTAGATTTTCCACCATCCTTTTTCATCAGTAATCACAATTTGTACTGGTTATTGATAGCACAAAAGTTATCAGACACAATAGTTTCTATTAATGTAATAGTACTTTTAGTGTTTTATAAGCAATGTGAAATAATAGAATATGAAATAAATTTAGAGGGTCTAAATCAGCAATTTGAATAAAAACAATTTAAAGGGGAATATAATAAAAGAGCAATATATTGAACACTGCATACAGTAATGAAAGTTATGTATTGTTTATATAAAATTTTTGCTTCATCAAGCTATTTGTTCATGTGAATATTTATGAGCATACCAAGTTTTAATATAATTTTAATGTGGTTTGCAGTTGCAAAAGTGAGAAATATGCACACTCATTGATAAGTTAATAAAAATTGTCATTTTCACAGATTAACCCTTAACAAAGAAAAAAAAAAAAACTAAAAAAAAAAAAATGTGACGGTTGTCTCTGACTTAAAATATATAGACATTTCTCATTATATTGCATTTTGCAGACATTATGTTTTTACATATTGAAAGTCTTTGGCAAGCACATTTAAAGCAAATCTGGTAGTAAAATTTTCCCAAAAGCATACACACAGTCTGTTTATCTGTGTTATATTTTGTTAATTCTAAGAATATTTGAAACTTTTAAATGACACAATTGTCACACTTAAGAGGGAGGCATCAGTCATCTGTCAGATTTCCCTACTGTGGTGGCTTGCATGTTGCTGTGATACTAGAAGCTATGCCACCAGTATTTTACCTACCAGCAGAATTACCCATATTGGACAGGTTTCCTCAGAACTTCCACACTAAAGCAGACTAGGAAGAAGGCAATGCAGACTACTTCTGAATTGTTAATCCCTGAAAATCTTAAGAACAGCAGCAGAACATTGTCAAGTATAGTTCCAGAAGATGAAAATGTTATGAATAGCAGCAAAACATTGTTAGATAGAATGCCAGAGATGAGCCTTTCAGTTGGAAGGCACTCAAAAAATGACTATGGAAGTGTTTTTTTTTTCCTCGACATAGAGTTGACCATAAAGACGTGAAGGCAGCAAAACATTCTGGACCTTCATTTGCTGATGCAGCAAACTCAAAATGAGAAGAAACAGATGTAAACATCTGTTGATAATATCAACATTTGATATAGTAATCTGAGCACATTGAACATTGTTTAAAACTGAAATGGAATGTATGAAGATTGATATGAAAAGCATTAATGAGCTGAAATTGATTGGTACTGGCCATTTTGAATCAAACAGTCATACAGTTTACTATGCTGGGAACAAAAAATTTAAGAAAAATTGCATCCGTTTTCAAAAAGAAAATTTCAAAATTTATCTTAAAGTACAATGCTGTCTGTGATAGGAAGACAGGTTAATGCCTCTATTATTCAAATGTACACACCGACCACAAAAGCCAGTGGTAATGAAATTTTAAAATTCTACCAAATTCTTTGGTGTCCTGGTGTGACACAGTAGAATAAATCCTAGACAATTAGCTTCAAGGTTGAGGTTCAAGGCCAGCAGCTACTCCTTAGAAAATTTATACATGGTAGCTGTGAGTTGGAACCAATCAGTGGCACTTAACAACAATGATCAACTTCTTCATTCTGAAATTGATCAAATAAGGAATCAACGTGAATTACTGGTGATTTGAATTAGAAAGTTGGAAACAAAGAAGTAGGATCAGTAACTTGAAAATATGGTCTTCATGATAGAAATGATGTGGAAGATTGCATAATTGAATTTCGGGAAAAAACAAGGGCTAATTCATTGTAAATATTATTTTAAATAACATAAAAGTCAACTATACACACTGATCTCACCAGATAGAATAAACAGGA
Source organism: Chrysochloris asiatica (assembly GCF_000296735.1). NCBI lineage: Eukaryota > Metazoa > Chordata > Mammalia > Afrosoricida > Chrysochloridae > Chrysochloris > Chrysochloris asiatica. The sequence continues at coordinate 28,322,985 of NW_006408522.1, read as the reverse complement.
ATTGAATTAACTACATCTGTGGGAAGAAGAATGGTGTAGCATTTATCATCAGAAAGACTATACCAAGATCTGTCCTGAAGTGCAAAGCTGTCTGTGATAGAAATAAAATTCATAAGCCTACAAGAAAGACTAATTATTACAATTTTGATTCAAATTTATGCCCAATCACTAACGTCAGTGATAATGAAATTGAAGAATTCTAGCAAATCCTTCAATCTGAAATTTATCAAGCATGCAAACAAGATTTATTGGTATTTACTGGTGATTGGAATACAGAAGTTGAAAACAAAGAGGAAAGATCAATAATTGGAAAATATTACCTTGGTGATAGAAATGGTACTGGAGATTGCATAATATAATTTTGCAAGACAAATGACTTCTTCATTGCAAATACCTTTTTAAAACATTGTAAAAGGTGTTAATACATGTTGACATCACCAGATAGAATGCACAGAAATCAAATTGACTACATCTGGCCAACTGACTGGAAGAGATCCATATTTGTGCCCATTCCACAAAGTTGTGATCCAATGAAATGTGGAAATCATCAGATGATATCATTAATATTGCATGCAAGTTATATTTTGCTAAAGATAATACAAAAAATGGCTACAACCATACATTGACATAGCACTTCCAGAGGTTGAAGTCAGATTCAGATGAGGACGTGGAATGAGGGATATCATTGCTGACATCAGACGAACCTCGGATGAAAGCAGAGAATACCAGAAAGATGTTTACCTGTGCTTTATTGTCTATGAAAAGGCTTTCAATTGTGTGGATTATGACAACCTGTGGACAACATTGTGGAGAATGTGCATTCTATAACACATAATTTTGCTCATGAGGAACATATACATCAAGCAAGAGACAGTTATTAAAACAGAACAAGGAAATGCTGAATTGTTTTAAATTTGAAAAGGTATGTATCTACCAGGGTTGTGTTCTTTCACCATACTTATTCAAACTATTTGCTGAGCACACAGTCTAAGAATCTGGGTTATATGAAGAAAAATGTGGCATCAGGATTGGAAGAAGATTCATTAACAATTTGTGATATGCAGATTATACAATCTTGCTTGCTGAAATCAAAGAGAACTTAAAATAATTACTGATGAACACCAAACACCACAGTCTTCGGTATGGCTTACACCTCCATGTAAATGAAACAAAACTCCTCAACACTGGATCAATAAATGGTATCTATATAAATGGTGAAAAGTTTGAAGTTGTCAAAGACTATATTCTGTTTGGATCAACAATCGACACTCATGGAAGCAGCAGTTCAAGAAATCAAACAACATATTGCATTTGACAATCTGCTACACAAAACATCTCTAAAGTGTTTAAGAGCAAAAAGGTCAGTTTGACTAGGGTGTGCTTGACCCAAGACATAATATTTTCAGTAACCTCATATGCTTGTGAAAGTTGGACAGTGAATAGGAACACTGTGCAAAAATTGATACATTTAAGTTATGGTGTTGGTGGAGAATGTTAAACGCACCATAGACTGCCAAAAGAACAAGCCAATCTGTGTTGGAAGAAGTACAGCAAGAATGCTCCTTGGAAGCCGGGATGGCCAGACTTTGTCTCTCATACTTCAGGCATAATATCAGAAGGGACCAGTCCCTGGAGAAGGATATCATGATTCATAATCTGGAGGGTTGGAGAAAATGAGGAAGACCTTAAATGAGATGATTGGCACAGTAGCAGCAGCAGTGAGCTCAAACATAACAACAAATGTGAGGTTGGTGCAGGACCAGGAAGTATTTTGTTCTGTTGTGCACCGGATCACTATGAGCTCATACTGACTCGATGACACCTGACAACAACAATAACAAAGCAAGCTAGGAGAAGAACCATCAAAAAGGAGACTATATAAAAAAAAAAGCCTAAGATCCATGTGGGACATCATGAAGAGGGATAACTTACAGGCTATCAGAATTCCAGAACAGGAAGAGAAAAAGGAAAACAGAAAAGAAGATAGTCAAAGATATGTTAGAAGTAAAGTTCTGACCAAGGAAAGGATACACATTCAAGAAGCTGAGCATATCTGAAACAGAATGGACTCCAAAAGAAAATCATCAAGATGTACTATAATCAAATTCTCCATAATTAAAGGCAAGGAAAAAATTCTGAGAGCAGCTCAGGAAAGATGAACAGCTACCTACAAAGGAGAACAAATAAGATTAAACTCTTATTTCTCAGCAGAAACCATGCAAGCAAGAAACCAATAACAAGACATATATAAAAGTCAGGAAGAAAAGATTGCGAACCAAGGATCATATACCCAGAAAAACTACCCATTCAAATACAATGGTAAAATTAGAAGATTCCCATGTAGCAGAAATTAAAGGAATTTATGACAATGCAAGCAAATTTACAAAAATTACTAAAGTTCTCTGGTATGAGAACCACCAACAGCAGACAACACCCCGAGATTACCGTACAGGGCAGTGCTACTCAGAATTCAATCTACATATAGAAGTATCCAAAGTAAAGCACACCAATTAGACTGAAAATAGTAAACCAGGGATATCAAATTATTATGATGACAACTACAAAGCAAAGAGAGAC
>NW_006408522.1:28301001-28311628 GCF_000296735.1 Chrysochloris asiatica | reverse complement strand
ACTCAAGTGTGGCAGCAATAATGAGGTTGGCCCAGGATCGGGCAGTGTTTCATTCTGCTGTGCATAAGGTCACTATGAGTTGGCACCGACTCGATGGCACCTAACAACAACAACAACAACAAACTTCTCAATATACTTGTACCTCCATGTTATGGTTTTGGAGGAGAATATTCAGTCATGGGCTGCCAAAAGAATCAACAGATCTGTCTTGGAAGAAGTGCAGCCAGAGTCTTTAATACTTGCTTTCATATAAATATCTATAATTTCAATTTAATGTGAAATATTAATGTGAATGCCAACTAATAGATTTGATGAGTTGGATAACAACCAATTAGACATAAACACCTCAGATCACAGGGTTTCCCATCCTCAGGCATTTATGCCACTAAGCAAGCCAGAAACCACTTCTTAAATGGGGAAGAATATTTGACATAAGAAGACATGAATTTGTTGCAAAATTATAGAGTAATGAAAAATCTTTGTTGTATAGGGGCTTCCAACATCATCATGATCATCCATGGACACTTCAAGTGCACTTTGATCTGCTAAGATAATGCTTACATAATAGAAGGGAAGCTTGTACCACAGACGGGACCTTTTGCTAAGTGCTCTTTTTCTCTGGTTCTCCTTTAAAATCTAGCAGAATTGTAGGGCTACCTAGTAAATGGTTTGGAATGCACATAAGCATGATAATGTTGATTTTAAATTCCAAAAAGGCCTTGTAAGCACAACGCTCTTTCTGCATATGGGCACTACAGAGTGCCTCTGCTTGTCATTCTCTTTAAAGGGAATATTCTTAGATATCCCACTTTGCATACACCGCTCTATCAATCAGGATCTTTCAAGTAGCAGAATCCCCATATCAATGATCAAGTATAATAAAGGAATAGTAAATTGACTATTTACCTTAGCACTGTGGGTTAATGCTCTGCACTGCAAAGTTCATTTGAACCACAAGGTTGGTGGTGGTTCAAGCTCACCAGTTGCTCCTTGAAAACCCTATGTAGGGTCTCTATGGTTCGCAACTGACTCAATGGCACATAACAACAATAACAACAAGATTTTAGAGAACCAATAATAGATGCTGTAATATCCAGCTGTTACCCCCACTAGACCTTAAGGAACTAGGGAAATAATTTTCAGTATTGAAATCCAGGAAGTGTCACAGTGTGGAAGATGGCTTGTCTGATGGCAACTATAAGCATGTGAAGGAGGGAGGGAATGGGGAAGAAATACCATGAACTCTCCGTCTCCTCTAACTTTTTTATGCACTACTGTTTCCCATTAGCCCACATTAAAGTAGAAGTCAGTTGGGAAAGGAATCAAAGATAATAGTCTTATGCAGTTCATTTCCTGAAACAAAGAATTGGGCAACAAATGCTGAAGAAAGAATCTTAGTGGTATAAACTAATGTGTTAGTTTTTTTCTTGCCCAACAAAAGGCTTTTTTCTCTAATTGTTAATATTTTTCATTTACATATAATGGCATTAAAGTGGTTACTAATCGAACCTTAAGGTCAGCGATTCGAAACTACCAGCCGCTCCGTGGGAGAAAGATGAGGCTTTCTGCTTCCATAAAGATTTACACCCTCGGAAACCCTGTACAGGGTCGCTATGGGTCGGAACCGACTCGACGGCACTTAACAACGACAACATATAATGACATTATAAGTATCTTTAGTTTGAATTCTATCTTATATAACATTTCTGCTTTAAATGTTTTTTCACCTTTTGCTATAATATATGTATTTTCTGTGTGTACGTATCTGTGTTTTTTTTCTATCAAACATGTATGGATGTGTTTGTGTGTATCAGTTGTGAACCAAACTACAAGAAAAATAAAAAAAACTGAACCCTGAATTATATATATATGTTGTTGTGAAATGCCGTTGAGTCGGTTCTGACCCATGGCGACCCTGTATAGGGTTTCCAAGGAGTAACTTTTGAGCTTGGACCACCAACCTTGCAGTTCAAATGGCATTGCAGTCTCTCGCATTAACCCACAGCGCCACACCAGGACTATATAGAAAATAGAGAAGCACTAAATAAACATTTGGCCAAATCCTGAATGGCAGAATGTCAACGTAATTATTAGCTGAAAGCTAAAATCTACAATATTTCATGGTGAACCTTCTAACCGCTTCTGACTCATTACAACCCTGTATCGGGTTTCAGAGAAATGAGGAGTGGGTTTGAATCATCGACCTTTCAACTAGCAGCCCAGTGCTTATGGTACAGGGCCACACCAGGATTCAAATACTACCACAGAATGAGTCAAATTTGTAACAAAATGCAATTACAATTGTGATTTTTAATTAAAATTTTAATAACCAGATTTTTTAAAAATTTAACATTTTAGTTCTAGATCAATAGCTTTTTAGCACTGTTAGTTGCTAGATTGTCCCTGTGGTTACCACAGAGCAAAGAGATGCTTGGCTACTTCTTTCATTATTTCACTTATGACGCAGTCTCTACCAAGTGATCACTGTTTCATTCCCTTACCATTATAAGATTAAGGTAAAGACTTGAAGATTATAGAATCTGAAGATTGTTGATAGTTTTGGTAACATTTACTGAGGCAGTTCCACGAACCAAAGCTTTGCACAATGACTGAATATTTTCAGAAGCAGAATTGGGATCATTGCCATAAGTTACATATTTTAATTTTTATATCTAATGTACTTGTTACTCCATAAAATTGCTTGAGAATATTAGTCTCTAAATTTTAACTTTTAAAATGTGGGAATGGAAGAATGAAATTGACTTTCAAGAAAAACTATTGTCTTTAAATTTTCATCTACATCTAAACTTTCAACATGTATGCTAATTTCAGCATCTTTCCCTGAGTGGAATGACAGGAGGACCTTCCCAGCAGATATCTTCTAGGAAATACATGTATTCTAAAGGCATATTAAATTGCTTTCTCCTTAGCAAATTCCAGCAAATAAACAATTTTTTCTGCAAGCGACCAGGGGATTTTAATAAGAACTGCTATGTAAAGTATGTTATTAAGGTTTTCTTGGTGCAAGCAGTCATTTCAACATGTAATTGTCGCTATTTCATCTTGTATAGCTTCATGCAAAAGCAATTCCAAAATTTTATGCATGTTGTTCTGTATATTTCAATTTCACTTATACTTATCAATAAAGACTACAGCATTTAGTATGGACTGCACTTCAAAATAAAGGAAACAAGAATCTTCACAACTGGAGTAATAAAAGCATCATGATAAACACAGAAAAGATTAAAGTTGTTAAAGACTTCATTCTGCTTGAATGCACAATCAACGTTCATGGAATCAAATCATGAAATAGTCAAGAAATCAAAAAACATATCACAGTAGTAAATCAGCTGCAAAAGACCTCTTTCAAGTGTCAAAGGGCAAAGAGGTCTCTTTGAAGCCTAAGGTGCACTTGACCCAAGCCGTGGTGGTTTCAATTTTCTCTGATGCATGTTAAAATTGAACCAGGAATAAGGAAGACAACAGAAGAATCAATGCATTTGAATTGTGGTGGGTTTGGAAACGTAGTGTTTAAATTCTGGTTCTATCACTAACTCTAGTAATTTGGAATAAAAATCATTTACTATATCTGCCTGTGAGTTCTCTTTAACAATAATGCTTTGATGGAAAGAGACTCATTAATATTATTTTCAAAATACACTTTTGGCTGACCTCATTTTCACTTAAATTAGCTCTCACATTTGATAATTCCTCTTAACCAAATGATGATCCAGAACAATTTTAAATTCACATACAATATTATTTCAGCATTAAATAGCATACCCTAAGACATTTGACAATGGATATATGTGGATCTTGGAGGATTGTGGAAAGCTTTCCCAAATTCCAAATAGCCGATATATAAAGGAAATCAATCAAGATTTTCTCAAATTTGACAACAAATTAAGTATATATTTCACTAAACCCAAACTAAATTTATCCTCTCTTCAACTCCACATTTGAAAGTTGTTGTTAAGTGACATTGACATAATTCCTACTCATATTGACCTTGTATTGGGTTTCTGAACCTGTAAATATTTTCCAGAGCATACAGCCTCATATTTCTCCAACTGAGTAGCTGGTGGGATCAAACCACTGACCTTGTGGTTCATAGTTCAGTGCTTATCCTACAAGTCACCTCACTGCCCAGATGAAATAGTAGGGACTGAATTTACTACCCTGCAGGAGACAACTAAGTTTTACCAAATTTAAATTAAAAGTGTGAAATATGGCTAACACACTATTTGCTCAAAAGAAATTAAAACATATGTCCATATAAAAACCTGCATATGAATGTTAGTTAATTGCAACTTCATTTGTAATAACCAAAACTAGAAACAGTCAACATGTAGATGAATAAACTAATTGTGAAGTATCCAGATGACAAAATATTGTTTTTGTTAAGTGCCATCCTTTGAGTCTTTACTGTAAGTGAAAATGAAGCTGAGTTCTGACTCAAAGCAAAGATTTCTGAGGAGCGGCTGGTGAACTTGAACCATCGAACTTTGGCTCAAATGAACTTGCATTTCAAAGGAACTTTTAGTCTAGTGTTTATCCTACAGTGCCACACCAGGACTCTAGATGATGAAATACTACTCAATAATAAAATCAATGAACTGTTAATACACACAAATGGGGAAATATCAAAATAATTGTAACTTAAAAAGTCAGGAAAAGCAGAACATTTATATTATAATTTCATTTATATAAAATTAGAGCTAATTCAACCAAATCTATAATGTTAAAAAGCAGATCACTAATTACCTGGGATGAGGGATGGGGCTGTCAGAGAGATATCACAGATATCAATGAGGAAACTTTTAGGGTTGATGTTCATTATTATCTCTTGACTGTGGCGATAGTTTTAGGAGTATATACATATACAATCATTTATAATGTGTAACACTTTAAATGGAGTCCTGATGTGGTGCTAAACACCTAACCCCAAGGCTGGCAGCTCAGACCCACCAGTTGCTCTTTGATATCTTATACAGGTTCATTATGAGTCTACTTGACTCATTGCACTTAACAACAACATTTTAAATATGCGTAAGTTATTGTATGTGAATTATACCTCAATAAAGCTGGCAACAAAAGTTTCAAGAAATTCTAACATACATCTAGGAGCTTTGGTAGTGTAGTGGTTACAAGTCAGGCTGATAACCTCAAGGTCAGCCATTCCATAGTAGCAAGATGAGGCTTTCTGCTCCCTTAAATATTTATAGCCTCAGAAACCCCATACAGGGTAACTATGCATTAGAACCAACTCCATAGCATACAACCATCTAGAAATTAACACTTAGACACTTTAGAGTGAAATGGCAGAACACTAAAGTGAACATACAATCTGAGAAGATGCCAACTAGAAAAGGGTTACCTACAAAGAAAAATCAGACTTAATGGCTACTGTTCACAATCACCAATCAAAGCTGAGAGATGGTAGCGTGTATCTGCAAAGTATTGAAAGAATAATTGTCACTGAAGAATTGGGAACCTTCCATTTTTTCCAAAACAAGAGTGAGTACTTCTGCTATCCTTTAAAACATCTGATAGCTTGTGTGCTCCCCCCACATCCATCCCCGCTTTCTTCCTTCATTTAAAAGCCAGTTGGTGCTGTTAAGTGCCGATGAGTCGATTCTGACCCATAGCAACCCTGTATAGGGTTTCCAAGAAGCAGCTAGTGAGTTGAACTGCCAAACTTGCAGTTCAAATGGCTTTGCAGTCTGGCACATTAATCCACAGTGCCACACCAGTAGGCAGATATGAGGTGGACAAGCAGCCTGAGTGTGGAAGGCAGGTCCAATGGAGCTGGGAGATTGGTTACACATAGCAAGCATTCAAATGCTAGCTATTATTACTATTATTAAGTTTTCTGGTGAATTTATCCAGGCAACTGTCTTACTGGGGTGACCTAATGAGTAGCACTTTAGCAGTACCTGTGATAATCCCAGCATCCCACACATACAAAACTATCATGGCAGCATAAAAATGAACATTTATAATGTTCAAGGGACTCAGCATCGATCTACCACCAGCCATTTGAACACTTTTATTACTCCTCAGACTTACTGAGGACAATATAGATTAGCATACACTGTAGGTCTCATGAAATTCTTGCATAGAGCATATGATTAAAGCTCTAAACTACTACCCAAAAGATTGGAGGTTCAAATCTACCTAGAGGCACCAAAGAAGAAAAGCCTAGTGATTTACTTTAAAAAGGTCATAGTCATGAAAACCTTATGAATCACAGTTCTACTTGAACACACATGTGGTAAGTGTGAGTCAAAATGGACTATGTTGAGTAATATGAGTCACTTATTGAGTTGCTGGATAAAAATATTGAAACTATATATAGAAATATTCAGAATATTAATGGAAAATAAATGTGTTGTATGTCTCTTATCTGTGATAAAGCTCCTGAGTTACATTTGTTTACTTGTTGTTATTGTTGTTAAACGTCATTGAGGTAGATCTGACTCATAGCAACCTTGTTTTTGGAGGAGCAGGTGGTGGATTTGGACTGCTGACCTTGTGATTTGCAATCCAGTGCTGATCCTATGGTACCACACCAGGAGTCCATTTGTGTACTTATGAAATACTTAAGAGATACCCTTCCTTTGCCATAATCTAGAAACATTCTAGAGCTATTGGGCTAGACCATAAGTGATAAAATAGAAAGTGGCAAGTCAAAAGATTTCCAGGCTGTAATGATATCTTAGGCTGAGTTCACTTGAGAAGCAAAACCAGTGAATATGTATATAGAAAGAGAGGTTTATATCAAGCAGCTGACTCACACAGTTATAGAGATGTGCAAGGACTAAGTCCATACAGGCTTCTTCTGACTCACATAGCTGCAGGGCTGATTAGCCAAAATTGGCAGGTCAGACAGCAGGCAAACAGTTCTGACAAGTATGACAACTCCCAGGGTTGGCAGGTAACAGAGTTGGCCACTAGCTCAAGTGCAAAGGATAAGCCAAAGATCCACATACAGCAGAGAGCAAGCAAGTGTCGCTTGCCTGAGTGTTGTCTATATTGGTAGGATGCCACACACAGAGGAACCTTCCTTTCTATTGATTGACAGCTCATAGCAGAGATCATCATAGAATGATTACATTATATTCGATCTCATAATGGGGGATAACTACATCTCAACTGACAAATGCCTGACAATGCTGGACCAGTCAAGTTGACACAAAACCTTAGCTATCACAAATGGGAACACTGAGGAGGGGTAATTACTTTGGGATAGGGTGAGGAATGTGTGGAGATGGATCAGAAAATGTTCCTGAATGAATTGTAGTATGTATCTCATATAGTTATTGTATGACTTGAATTAGATATTATATATTTGTCATAAAAAGCCCTTAAAGATGAACCAATATGTGCAAGACAGTGTTACAAGCTGAAAACTCAAAGATGAGAAAGAGAGAGCTGTAGCCTGAAGTTTTACTAAGGATTACAACACAGATAGAGTTATAAGTCAATGTCATAAATGCTGTGAGAGATGAATCAAAAATGTGTTTCACTAAAAAGTAAAATTGGGAAAGTTATTTTGGTTCGGAAGATGAATTGGAAAAAAATGCAGAAAACAGGTGACATAAATCTTACAAGACAAATAGAAGTTAGAGATGAGGAAGTACAAAGGATACAACAGATATAATCAGTTTAATCAAATGCAAGAGAGTTGAATAAAAATTTTCCCTTCAATATCTCTCCCTTAACAAATAAAATATAGGTCCCAGCCAAGTAGGAAAGGCTGAATTGAGTGCATATATGAAAACACCTACTATACTGTATGGCAGATGCCAGGTACACAATCAATTCCTTTTTAAAAAGATTATTTCATTTCTAGTTCTGACCATAATAGAATTATGAATTCCAGGTTTAGTCTCCTGCAATAAACAGCTACAAAACTGAGCAATAATAATATAACAATTTTCAAGTATTATAGAAAGTGTAGTACAGAGTTATGATCCACATTAACCCTGGCTTTCTATATGGGCTACTTTCAAAAGTAAACCAAGCAAGGAGGAACTCAAATGATAGTTTCAGTCTTTCGGGATGGAGAAACTACTTGCAGTATGAGACAAGTGGGGGTGGAATTTATGAGACAGTCTCCCTTGGGGGAAGAACTGCATTGAGATGGAAACCCCAAAACATATATGGGTCTTCAATTTTGGGCTGAATACTAAATTCTTAATGTGTATGGTAAGACTTCACAAAGCTAAACAAAGAACAGTTGTGAAGAGAAGTGAGCTGAATAGATATTTCACAGGTTGTACAATGTTTGAAGTAGTAGGATTTCAACCTGATAAAGTAAAGAGATCTCATTGAGAAGCCCTAGTTGTCCAGTAGAGCAGTAGAAAAAAAGTAACACTTCAAAATTAGGGGTTATCTATCCTTATTAGAAAATAAATACTCTAAAATCAGCCTAACAAATACTAAAACGAAACATCAGTTGAATAAAGCTGACCTTCTAATTAACTAAATGCCTGTCAAAACAAAATTCCCAAGCATCAGTTGAATAAAACTGGCCTTCTAGGTAACTAATTGACTGTCTAGAACAAAACTCAACCTACATTTACAGAAGACAATAAAATCTAGACTCTCAATAACATAACATGCAAAAGTTCAAGCATGAAATAAAGTCAATTATTAAATATACCAAGACAAAACCAGGAAACTATGATGCATAATTATGAGAATAAGCAATAGAAGCAGATCTCTAGATAACAAGGATGGTTTTAATGGCAGGTAAAGATGTAATAGTTACAGATCTGTTGAAAGATTGAGTGAACAAATGAAGAATCTCAGCAGGTAAATGGAAATTAAGAACACCCAACAGCAGCTGGGAGGAGACACATAATGCAAATAAGAATAATGATACAGAGAATTGTTGACTTCTCTTTGGAATCAATGCAAGCCAATTGATAATTGAAAAATACTTTTAAGTATTGAAAGAAAAGAAAATGTTAACCCTAAAATATATATTTAGTGAAAATTATTTTCAAAAATCAAAGAACCATGGGCACTTTTTTAGATTGAAGTCAAAAGTGAAAGGATATATTTGTGACTGGTGGAAGTGAACTACAAGGAATGTTAAAGGAGGTTCTCCAGGCAGAATGGGCTGATATATATTCCGATCTTCCAAGGATAGAAAGATGGCAGAAATGCGGAACACATTTTTCTTCAATGACTTTTGTAAAAGAAAAATTTATAGGCAAATTTAACAAATTGGCTAAATTTTGTAAAATGAAAACAATACAATATATTCAAAGTTTAAACAAAAAGAGCAAATAATAAGTTTTAGATGTATATGTAAAAGGTAGGATCTATGCCCTCTTGTGGGTGGCTGGTTTTTGAAAAAGGGCTGGAAATTATTAGATAAGGAAGAGATAGTCTTTTTAAGCAATGGAACTGGAAAAACTAGGTATCCAGATATGGAGGAAGATACAGAGAGAAGGATGGTCCTATCACATGTACCTTGTTGTTGTTGTTAAGTGCCATCGAGTCGGTTCCGACCCATAGCGACCCTGTACAGGGTTTCCGAGGGTATAAATCTTTACGGGAGTAGAAAGCCTTATCTTTCTCCCGCGGAGCGGCTGGTAGTTTCGAACCGCTGACCTTAGGGTTCGCAGTCCAATTCGTAACCACTATGCTACCAGATGTACCTACAAGCCACATAATGGCTGAATCTACTAGAAGTTACAGAACAAGACAGGATCTTCCTCTAGAGACTTCAGTGAGAATGTGGTTTGGTCAACATGATTTGTACTTCTAGTTTCCAGAACTATGAGGCAATAAATTTCTGTTCTTATAAGCCACCAATTGTCTGTCAGTTTGTCATACTATGGGTACTTGCATGTTGTAGTGCTGCTGTGACGTATGTCATTGATACTTGAGATTGCAGTAGGGCCATTCATGGTGGACAAGTTTCAGCAGAGCTTTCAGACTAAGACAGACTAGGAAGGGCAGACAGACTAATTCTGAATGTGTATCCACAGAAAAACATATGCACAGAAGCAGAAAGTTGTCAGATATAAATCCAGAAGATTAATATATTATGAACAGCAGCATAGCATTGTCAGATACAGTGCTAGAAGATGAGACCCTCAGGTTGGAAGTCATTCAAAATACAACTGGAGAAGAACTGTCTCCTCAAAGTTGAACATAATGATGTGAATGGAGTAAAGTTTTAGAAACTTTTATTTGCTGATGGGGCACAATTCAAAATGAGGAGAAACAGATGCAAACATCCATTAACAATAGGAATGTGGAATGTACAAAGCATGAGTCTAGGAAAATTGGAAGCTGTCAAAAATTAAAGGGAACACATAAATATATTCTAGGCATTAGTGAACTAAAATGGACTGATATTGGCCATTTAGAAACAGACAATCATATGGTTTATTATGCTAAGAATAACATATTGAAGAGGAATGGTCTTACCTTCACCATCAAAAAGAACATTTCAAGACCTGTCTTGAAGTACGATGATATTTGTGATAGGATACTATGTTGTTGTTGTTGTTAGGTGCCATCGAGTCAGTGCCCACTCATAGAAACCCTATGTACAACAGAATGAAACTGCCCGGTCCTGGGCCAACCTCACTACTTACTGTTG
>NW_006408522.1:28287865-28300450 GCF_000296735.1 Chrysochloris asiatica | reverse complement strand
CTTCCAGAAGAAGACAGACTAAGAAGAAGGAGAGACAGACTACATCAGAATAATTGCTTACTGAAAATATTATGAACAGCAGTGGAACACAGTCAGATAGCACCAGAATATTAAATATTGAAACATGATGAAGAGCGCCAGAATACTGTCAGATATAATGCCCAAAAATGAACCCCTTATTGGAAGGCACTGAAAATGTGACTATCTACTCAAAGTAGAGTTCACTGTGATGACGCATGAATGGAGTAAAGATTATGGGACCTTCATTTACTGATAGGGCACATTCAAAAAGAGGAGAAACAGCTGCAAATATCCACTAAAAATCAGAACATATAATGTATGAAATATGAATCTAGGAAACTTTGAAGTTGTCAGAATGAAATGGAATGTGTAAACATCAATATCCTAGGCATTAGTGAGCTGAAATGGGCTGGTATTGGCCATTTTGGATCTGACAATTACATGGTTTACTATGCCAAAATGAAAAATAGAAGAGGAATGGTGCCACATTAAAGAACATGTCAAGACCTATCTTGAAGCACAATGTTGTTTATGATAGGATAATAAACCTACAAAGAAAACCAATTACTACAACTATAATCAAAATTTAGTCACCAACCACTAAAGCCAGTAATGATGAAATTAAAGAATTCCACTAACTTCTTCACTCTGAAATGTATCAAACATGCAATTAAGATGTATTGATAATTGCTGGTGATTAGAAGGCAAATGTTGGAAACACAGGAAGGATCAGAGATTGGAAATTAAGGACCTGGTAATGGAAATGATGCTGGAGATTGCATGATAGAATTGTGCATGACCAATGACTTCTACATTATAGATGGCAATAAGCATGTATCTTACCAGATGGGACACACAGAAATCAAACTGACAACATCTGTGCAAATAGATGGTGGAAATGCTCTATATCATCACTCAAAACAAGCCAGGGGCAGAATGTGTTACAGATCATTGCTTGCATGCAAGTTCAGGCTGAAGCTTAAAAAAATTAAAACAATTCCATGAGAGCCAAACATGAATGAACACATCCCACCTGAATTTAGAGATCATCTCACATCTCAAGAAAAGATTTGCTGCATTGGACACTAATGTCCAAAGATAAGAAGAGTTGTGGAATGATGTCAAGAACATCACAGGGGAAGAAAGCAAAAGGTCATTAAGAAGACAAGAAAGAAGAGAAAGTCCAAAATGCATGTTGTAAAAGAACTTGAGAACATACTTGGAAGGACAAAAGAGAAGAACAAAAATTTAGGTATATATTAACTATTAAGTCAGTAACCTACAGAAAATGTCATTATCCAAAATACTGTGTTTTGTCAAGAAAAAGACAGTTTATAAAAGTCCCCATTTTGCTTTCTAGGTTTGAACGTTTTTTGTCTGTTTACTCCTGAATGTCATTATGAAATCTATCAAAATAACCTTATGTTGACTTCGGTTATTTTGTCACCGAAAACAAAGCACAAATGTAGAATCTGTTATAGCACTTCATCTTTGTAAGAAGTCTCATATTACTTAAGCACAGATCAAACACTGTTTATATCTATGTCTTCGGTTTACTAGTGCCAATTTAGCAAAGACTAGCTTTTAAAATTTGAGTAAGCTTAGCATACTCAGACATCTTATATTCTTCAGATTCTCAAAGGAAAAAAATACATACATAAATTGATTTTTGGAAGTTTAGACATTAATTAAGAGACCCAGTTTTTATTTGGTTACTCAACGTTATAGAAAAATCAAGCACACAAATATCCCAATTAATTTCAAGGCAATTTCTGCCTACAGTATTAATTTTGATTATGATATTTGCATCATTCTAGGAACCTAATTTTACAGTTGATTTATTATAATAACTTAAGAATTTGAGCACAGAAACCCTATTATGAGACTTTGTTTGAAATATTTGGAGCTAGTGCCAGCTTATCCAACTGATAACCTACCTAACACCTGTGGAAAGAGATTTATCAAAGAAATAGGATTTGAAAATATTTTTCCAGTATATAATAATGATAAATAACTATCTTAAGCTGATTTGATACATAATAAAATGTAGGAGATATGCATATAGCCATTTTTGTTCATGTGAAAACAACAACAGCACCAAAATTATTATCATGCAGTAGATTCCGACTCATTACAACCCTATAGCATCGGGTTTTCAAGGGTGTACATTTTATGTAAGCAGATTGCTACATCTTCCTCCTTCAGAGTGACTGATGGATTTGAACTGCTGACTTTTCAGTTAGCTTACCCCTTGTACCACAGGACTCCTTCTGTTTCTGGGCAGGTAGTTATAAGGATAGCTGTACCAGGTCAGTTGAGCAGAGATTGCCTTGAGTCCCTGGCATAGCTCAGGAAGACCAGAGAAGGCAATAGCTGTTGAGAAAAGAGAAGCAAAAAGTTCCAAATGGGAAATCATGAACCAGTGACAATATTAAATAAAATATAACTCTTGATATCATAACCAGAAAAAATAATCAACTTCCAGAAGTAGAAAAGATATTACTTGAGCATGAATCAACATATATTGAACTTAAGTCTCTATCTATGGCCTAATTGCAAACAATCTTTTTCAGTGCATCTTGAAATGTGACATAGGCTCAGATAACTACGAGTTTACCAATGACAGTGATTCCATTGTTGACAGCACATGTATCTTACAAGGTTTTATAAGTTTATCTTTGAGTACAGGTAAGTTGAGCAGTGAAACTTGTACTATAACATGGGATAGATTAATGAGTTGGTCTTGTTCTGTTTTGTTCTTTACTTTAGAACGCATCCTAAATAAGAATAATCATAAAATATTGGATATGTGTTTTCTGATGCACATTAAAATGAATACATAACTTTTCAAATTTAAAACCATGTTTCCCACCAAGATCAATTGGCATGATAGTTCACAAAGTCCATGTTTTCCCTCCTACTTTGGTGAGTAGTGACTGTAGCCCTAAAAGCTCATGAGCAGTCATGTAAGGTATAACTAGTGATTTCTTCCTGTCCGCAGGAAAGAAAAGCAATGAAAATCAAAGATGCATGGAAACAATTGTTGTTGTTAAGTGCCGTCCAGTCAGTTCCAACCCATAGCAACCCTGTATAGGGTTTCCAAGGAGCAGCTGGTGAGCTTGAACCACCAACCTTGCAGTTCAAATTGACCAAGCAGTCCAGTGCTTATCGTATAGTGCCACAGGACAATTAAAGTTAGTCATTATTTTATTTTCTAAGTCAATCCTCATAACCACCCAGCGTCTATTTTACAGATGACAAAAGTAAAGTTTCTAACTGGAGACCACACAACTGGAACATGGTTGAGTTGGATCTAGTATCCCACTCTCTCACACCCAACTGCTCTTCACTTTCTGTGCCTTCTTTCTTGGCTATAGCCTGAATCTGCACACAGTGGGCCCTCTGCTTGGGAAGTAGCTAAAGAGAGGTAAAGGGTTAATTAAACCTATCATGTTGTCATCCCACCAAGCACCTCTGCTTAAATGCAAAATCCCAGCAGGGTGGTATTTGCTATAAAAGCCCCAAGTGTGATTTGAGAAGTCTTGAAACCCAAGCAATCTAT
The DNA here is from genome assembly GCF_000296735.1 of Chrysochloris asiatica. Lineage (NCBI taxonomy): Eukaryota > Metazoa > Chordata > Mammalia > Afrosoricida > Chrysochloridae > Chrysochloris > Chrysochloris asiatica. The sequence continues at coordinate 28,296,867 of NW_006408522.1, read as the reverse complement.
TCAGCTTAATGGGATTATATTTCAAATAGCCACTGCCTGGTCATTACCCATTTAACCTCCTTTGACAGGAAAACATAAATGTGCACAGCAGACCTGGCTTACTTCCCTACTCTCCTTCCTGATGAGACAAACAGATGCTGAGATCTAGAATTAAAAATAATGTGCCAATTTATTCATTTTTCTGACAAGTCACAATAGAACATTTTTCTTCCTTTTTTTTTTTTTTTCTTTTTCTAATTATGAATTGAATGAAGATCCACAGACAAGATCATCAGTTTTACATTCAACAAATCACATGCTGTGCTTTATCTCAATGACTGCAATACCCTCCATGCAACAACAGTTGCCTGGCTTCTCCCTGTGCACAGATAACTTCTTTCAACTCTTATATAGGGTATATGTCTGTGGGATATATATATACATATCCCACTGTTGCTCCCATACCCATTCAGTTTGTGCTTTGGTCCAACTATTTACACACAGAACACTGTTGTTTCAAGGATGTCTATATATCACTACTTACCACTATCCTCTTTAGCCTTTGCATACCTCCCTGTATCTTCACCCATCTTCATCATTCTCCCTTCTTGTATATTGCCCCATTCCCCAGCACCCAAACTATCCTGTGTCTATTCCCTGTCCTGTGTCCCACCTTCCCCTCCTGACCACCCCTGGTAACCATCAAAGAATGTTTATATTAGTATGAAAAAACTTTTCTTGAGTTTTTACAAAAAGGGTCTCATATTTGTCCTTTTATGATTTACTTATTTCACTCAACAAAATGTCCTCTGAAGCATCCAGCTGATGTGAAGTGAGGGACGATGACAAGAGCACCCACACTTGCAGATAGTACCCACTTGACCTGACTTCAATGGCTGGATGATCCCTTCCCTCACAAGTTCTTGTCCCCACCTCCTTGAAAAACATTACAATTCGTTAAAATAGGAATTTCCCACTTTTCATTCTTGTCACCATTTTCAAGAAAGTTCTTAAGAATCACTGCCACTGCTCCTTCATCACAGAACTCACCACAGGCAATAACATTTCTTGTCTGTGAAGGGAACTTTTTCACCCAGCAAAAAAGGGATAGATTAGAAACCCAACCACACTTCGTAGTCACCAAGGGCTTAACTTTCCATCATTACTTAGATAAATGTTTTACTGTTTTCTTTTGGTGTTTTTTTTTTTTTTTTACCCAACTTGACCTCAAAACTGCTTAAGAGATCAAAAAGATATCTATTGAAAAGCGAAATATTCAAAATCAGCATTATTCTCTGAGTTATTATTAAAGAGACAATAATTAAATAAAGCTTTAAAATATTTATTGGAAAACAGTTCTTGTTGGAACATCAAATGATGCCTTTTACACATTAATATCTATTATTATACAAGTCCAGAAGTACAGTGTGGCTATTTTTCATTTTATTGAGGAAAAAAGTAGGAACATAAATAGCAATTGTAGAAGGAAACTTGAATTTATTGACTTCAATTAAATGTGTTTGTTCTAAACTGTTGCAATTTAAACATATTGAAAAGAAAAGCTTTATATTTAGTAGTTACTTGCTCTCCACATAAGAATATTCTTAGTCTAGGCCAAACAAATCTGATGTAATATTTTTAAAATGTAAGCTTTCTGGTAATGTTATTTTTTAAAATATAAAATCACAACTGTTCTAACACATTTTTATCTTCAAATCTTAGTTTTTAGTAATTCAGATATCATTAATTACTTTCAGTTAACAATTCATTTTCAGATAACTATCATTTAACTTTTAAAAATCAAATTGAAAATTAATGGTAAGTTGTCTTACTATTTATGAGGCTGGGTTTCTGTCTCACACATTTGATAATCAGTATCATATTTTCAAATATTATATTACCAGTTATAGCAGCCACTAAGCATCTGTCAGTTTCCTAATGTGGTGGCTCGTGAGCTGTTGTGATGCTGGAAATTTCACTGGTATTCCAACTACCTGTAAGATCACCCTGATGGACAGCTACAAGACAAAAATATATTAGAAAGAAGGAGACGCAGCCTCCGTTTGAATGCCTGTTGTAGTTGTTTTCATTGGATGCTGTCAAGAATGTTTCAATTCCTAGTGACCCTATGCATAACAGAACGAAGCACTGCCTGATTCTGTGCCATCCCCACAATTGCTGGGACACTTGAACCTATTGGTGCTGCCACCATGCCAATCCGTCTCATTGGGAAGTCTCTCTTTTTCTATGACCCTTCAAGTCACCAAGTATGACATCCTTCTTCAGGGACTGGTCACACCTTAAAACATATCAGAAGTATAAGAAACAAAGAGTCACATCCTGTCTTCTAAGGTGCATTCTGGCTATACTTCTTACAAAACAGATTTGTTTTATTCTTCTGGAGGTTCATGCTACTTTTAATATTCTTCTCCAACACTGTAACTCAAATCCATCAATTCATCTATGATCTTCCTTACTCATTGTCCAACTTTTCCATATATATAAGATTATGGAAAACACCATGGCTTGAGTCAGGCACACTTACTTCTCAAACTGGTGTCTTCTCTCTTGAACATTTTAAAGAGGTCTTGTGCAGCAGGCTTTCTTAATGCAATGCATTATTTAATTTCTAGACTGCTGCTTTCAAGAAAATTGATAGTGGATCCATCAAAATGAAGTTTTTGAAAACTTTAACCTTTTCTTCAATTATCATGATGCTATTTTCCATCCACTGGTGAAGATTTTTGTTTTCTTTACATTGAATTGCAACCTATACTGAACACTGTGGTTTTTGATCTTTGTCAATATTATAAGTTTTTGTGGGGTTTTTTTTGTTTTTTGTTTTGTTTTGTTTTGTTTTTTTTAACAAGCAGGGTTATATCATCTGCATATTGCTAATTGTTAATGAGTCTTCCTCCAATTCTGAAGCCACGCTCTTCTTCATATAATCTAGTTTATGATACTATTTGATCAGAATACAAAATGAATAAGTATGAAGACTAAAAGGAACTGTGGTACACACCTCTCCCAGTATTATGCCTCTCAGTATCCCTTGTTCTGAGAGTGCCTCTTAGTCTATGTTCAGGTTCATCATGAACACAATTAAGTGTTCTGGAATACTCATTCTTCACAATTTTTCCATAACTTACCATGATCCACACAGGTGTAAGTCTTTGCATAATCAATAAAGCACAGGTAAACAACTTTCTGGTATACTCTGCTTTCAGTCAAGATCCATCTGATGTCTTGACTGAAAGCAAGATCCATCTGATGTCTTGACTGCTTTTCAGTCAAGATTCATCATTACAAATTCTCATCTGAATCTAGCTTGAACCTCTAAATTTTTAGCCACTGGAAATCTTATAAATAGCAGAACATTGTCAGATACAGTACAGTAAGATAAGCCCCTCAGGTGAAAGACATCTAAAATATAACTGGGTAAGAGCTTCTTCCTTATCATGAAGTAAAGCTTCAGTACCTCCATTTGCTGATGGGGCACAACTCAAAATGAGGAGGCACAGCTGCAAACATCCATTAATAATCAGAACGTGGAATGTAAAAAGTATGAATCTAGGAAATTTGGAAGTTGTCAGACATTAAATGGAACCCATAAAGATTGATATCTTAGGCTTTAGTGAGCTGAAATGAACTGGTATTGACCATTATGAATCAAATTGTTATATAGTTTACAACACTGGGAATGACAAATTGAAGAGGAATGGTATCCCATTCATCTTTAAAAAGAACACTTTTAAGTACAATGCTGTCTGTGATAGGATAATATCTATATATCTACAAGCTGTGATAGGATAATATCTATATATCTACAATACAACTTAAACCACTATTATTCAACTTTAAACACAACCACTAAAGCAAATTATGATGAAAATGAAGAATTCTATCAACATTTTCAGTCTGAAATATGTAAAACATACAATCAAGATGCATTGGTAATTACTGGTGATTGGAATATGAAGGTTGAAAGCAAAGTGAAAGGATCAGTATTTTGAAAATATGGCCTTGCTGATAGAAATGATGCAGGAGACTGTATGATAGAATTCTGCAAGATCAGTGACTTATTCATGGCAAATACTTTTTTTAAAACTACATTAAAGGCAACTATACATACATGGACCTCAGGCAAAATAGAAATTTGTGGGAAGAGATGGTGTAAAAGTTCAATATCATTTATTCAAATAAAGACAGGGCCTAACTGTGGAACAGACCATCATTGTTCATATGCAAATTCAGGCCAAGGCAGAAGAAAATTAAAACAAGTATGTCATTGTTATGTAGCTGTTTAGTGTTGTTGAGTTGGTTCAGACTCATAGAGACCCTGTATAGGGTTTCCAAAGAACAAGTGGGGACTTAGAACCATCCACCTTGCAGTTCAAACCGACCTTGCAGTTCAGTGCTTCATCCCACAGGGACACACCAGGATTCCTAAAACAAGTATGCTGTTGTTGTTGTTAAGTACCGTGGAGTTGGTTCTGACTCATAGTGACCCTGCACAGGGTTTTCGAGGCTGTAATCTTTATGGGAGCAGAAAGCCTTATCTTTCTCCCATGGAACAGCTGGTAGTTTCAAACTGCTGACCTTGAGGTTGGCAGCCCAATTCATAACCACTATGCTACCAGAGCTCCCAAATTATAACCTTGAGTAACCCAAGGAATTTAGAGACCATCTCAAGAACACATTTGATGAATTGGACACTAATGACCGATGGCCAGAAGAGTTGTGGATGACATTAAGAAATTAAACATGAAGAAAGTAGAGGTTTTTAAAAAGACAGAAAAGAAAGAAAACAATGGAATGTTTTTCAGAAGAGACTCCAAAACTTGCTTTTGAGTGTAGAGAAGCTAAAGCATATGAGAGAATTGAGGAAATAAATAGTTGAACAGAAATTTTCAAAGTGTAGCTCAAGAAACCGAAGTCAAATACTATAATTAATGTGCAAAGACCTGGGATTAAAAAATGAAAAAGGAAAGAATACACAGCATTTCTCCAGCTGAAGGTGCTTAGGAAAAATTCAAGCCTCATCTTGCAATATTTCAAGATTCAATTGGAACAATATTGAATGATGCAGAAAGCATCAAAAAGGATGGAAGGAATGTAGAGTCACAGTGCCCAAAGGAATGGTGGACGTTCAATTGATTCTAGCGGTAGCAAATGATCAAGAACAGATGATACTATTTCAAACAAATTGTTACAACACTGGAGGCACACACTCATCTTTGTCAAGAAATTTGGAAGACAGTTACCTGACCAAACATTTGCAAGAGATCTGTATTTGTACCCTTTTCAAAGAGAGGTGACTCAATAGAATGTGGAAATCATGGAACAGTATCATTTATATTGCATGCAAGTAAAATTTTGCTGAAGATAATTAAAAAACAGAACTGTCAGAAATTCAGACTCGTTTCAGAAAAGGACATTGAAGTAGGGTTGTTTTTGCTCATGTCAGTCGGATCTTGGCTGAAAACAGAGAACTGCAGAAAGAGGATTGTTGTTGTTGCTGTTATGTGTTGTTAAGTCGATTTAAAGTCATAATGACCCTGAACCCTACGAGAATTTATGTACTCGAATTATGGTTTTGAAAAATACTATTAAAAGTAACATGGGCTGCCATAAGAACAAGTGTATCTGTGTTGGAAGAAGTATAGCTTAGAAGTCAGGATGGTGAAACTTTGTCTCTCACACTTTGGAAATATTATCAGGAAGGACCAGTCCCTGGATAAGGATGTCATGTTTGGAAATGTAGATGGTCAGCTAAAAGTAAGGAGACCTGAAATGAAAATGAGATGGATTGACACAGTGGCAGCAACAATGGGCTCAAGCATAACAGTAATTGTGAGGGTGCTGTAGGACTGGGCAGTGTTTCATTCTGTTGTCCATGGAGGTAGACATGATGATCCAGATGCAAGAACCACAGGAAAAGAGCGATCTTTGCCTAAGCAGTCCTATAAATTGGACTCGGATCATGCCCCCAAGGAAAACTAAGGGTGGTGACTTGAGTCACACTCTCCTAAGGAGACATCATCCTTAATCCTCGTTGCTGTTGTTAGGTTCCATAAAGTTGGTTTTGATTGATAGTGACTTTATGGATGACAATTGAAAAACTGCCCAGTCCCATGCCATCCTCACAATTGTTGTAACATTTGACCCCATTGTCACTCCCAATGTGTTAATCCATCTCTTTAGGGGCCTTCCTCTTTTATGCTGACTATCCATTTTACCAAGCATGGTGTCCTTCTTCAGAGACTTGTCCTTGTTCTGATAACATGTATGAAGTATGAGAAACAGACTCTATCCATCCTGGCTTCTAAAAAAATATTCTGACTGTACTTCTTACAACACAGATTTTTCTCTCTTCTGGCAAGCCAGTATTGTTTGCCAATACCGTAATTCAAATGCTTCAATTCTCCTAAGGTCTTCCTTATTCATTGCCTAACTTCCTCATGCATATGAGACGATTGAGAATATCATGGCTTGGATCAGATGCACATTAGTTTTCAAACTGATACTTTGCTTTTGAACACTTTAAAGACGTCTTTTGCAGAAAATTTGTCTAAGGCAATAAGACATTGGATTTTTTTGACTATTGTTTCCGTGAGGTTTTATTGTAGAACCAAGCAAATAGAAGTCTTTGATAACTTCAATCTTTTCTCCACTATCATGTTGTTATTTATTGGTCAAGTTGTGAGGATTTTTGTTTTCTTCACATTTAGGTGCAACTCATACTAAAGGCTGTGGTGTTAAACCTTCACTAGTAAGTATTTTAAGTCCACCAATAAGGTTGCATCATCTCCATATCACAGATTGCTAATGAGTCTTCCTCCAGTTCTTATTCCTTAGTTACACCTTATCATTAATCCAACCTTAAACTTGTGACATTAATCACTCACTTCAAAATGAGTCCATAATCACAGGTATAGAGGTTAGGATTTGTAACATATCACAGACTGGAACAATATGGCTACAAAGGCCATAATAAAAAAAAGTAGGTGCCCTACATGCCACTGCATAGGACTTCTAATCATTTTACCAGTTCAAACCAATCATTAAAAATTAGTTCTTCAGTATGGCAAACATTTATAAAGGTGAGGTTACTCAGGTTCCATTCAGTTTTACTCTTTGTGTCCATCTGATCTGGTCAGTTTCTTCAGTTTGTCTTTTCTTCACCCTTCTTGGCCCTGATAAAATTTAACTGAGAGAAGATTATTCCCTTTCTCTGAGTCCCTCTCTAGGTATCAGCATTGTATTATATTTTCTCTGCTGCACAACTCTTATTCTGCAATTTCAGGTGATGTGTAGAAGAATTGAACAGTGGCACAAACATCCTCCCCTGCCCACTCTTAACCAGATCCCCTTAGAAAAAAGGGATATATCGAGAGGTGATCCTCTCTTGGCTCCCTCATGTTAAAGAAGACTTTTATGCCCACCTATTTTAGGTAACTGTTTAAATTACCCATTCCAATTATCCATCAACCCGTTACTCTGAGGGTGTTATGGAACATGGTATGTCCATTTAATATGATGTTTGTTTGTCCGTTGTTGCCCTGTGTGCTAAAAAAGTGTGCCCTTTGATCTGAGGAAATGTAACTTGGTGACCCAAATTGGTACAGTATCTTTTGTTCTAATCCCTTAACTATGCTTTTGGCATCTGAATCTATTACAGGATATGGAAAGCCCAATTCAGAGTAAGTATCTGTACTGTTGATAGTTGATCCAAGAAGAATGAAGTCCTTGACAACTTCATCTTTTCTCCATTGATTAGAATGTTGTTTATTGGTCCAGTGGTGAAAGATTTTTGTTTTCTTGACATTGAGATGCAATCCATACTGAAGGCTGTGTTTTTTGATCTTCATGTATACATGTTTCAAGTCCTCTTCACTTTCAGCAAGCAAGGTTGTATCATCTGCATATCGCAGGTTGTTAATGAGTCTTCCTCCAATCCTGATGCCACGTTTTTATTCATAGAACCCATCTTTTAGTATTATTTGCTCAGCATATAGGTTGAATAAGTATGGTGAAAGAACACAACCTTGTAGCACACCTTTCCCAATTTTAAAACATTCAGTGTTCCCATGCTCTGGGGCCCAGGATTGGACATTGTTTCGTTCTGCTGTGACCCCATGAGTCGGTTCCGACTCAATGGCACCTAACAACAACAATACCTATACTGTGGGAACTGGAGAGGAAAAAGATGGAATTTTTTAAAGGGGGGGAAGGGGTCAGAGGAGGGAGTGACACAATAAATTTCTAAACTCTTCAATGCAATCAATAACATATAGACATCCTGCTAGAAGTTGCTATTATTGCTGTTAAGTGTTGTGGAGTTGGTTCTGACACATAGCCACCATGTATAGGGTTTCTGAGGATAGGCTGATGAGCTTGAACTGCCAACCTTGCAGTTCATACTGACTTTGCAGTCCAGTGCATTACCCCTTGCACCACATAGCCCTCTCTGATAACTCTTACTTCTTTGTAGTAAGCTAAAGTGAAACTGAAGGACGAAATTTCATCTTCCTCTTAAACACTTCTTGTTCTTGAGTGCCATCAAGTCAGTTCTAACTCACAGCAACCCTGTATAGGGTTTCTGAGGAGTGGCTGATGAGTTTGCAGTTCAAACTGACCTTGCCGTCCAGTGTTTATCTGACAGTGCTACACCAGGACTACTAAATGTCTCTAGGTAGACATACATGTAAACTTTTGAGATCTTGTGCAGGTTCTGTCTCAGGTGAAGCAAATGAGGCTCTCACTTACAACCAAGAAAAGTAAATATCTGAATGCAGCGCTTAAAACAATTAAAATGTGTTAAAAATCCATGAGGAGGGGACTTCCGGCGCTTCCCTGACTGGGCAGCACAGGTACACGGGCTCCGGGGAAGGTGTAAATAAGCTACTAGACCTCATTGAAAGATTCAGCAAAGTGCCAGGGTATAAGATTAACATACAAAAATCAGTTGGATTCCTCTATACCAAAAATGACAGTGTTGAAAAGGACATTAGGAAAGCAAT
>NW_006408522.1:28279818-28284345 GCF_000296735.1 Chrysochloris asiatica | reverse complement strand
AACGCATCAGCATTTTAAATTAAATCAGAATCTGTATCACTGCTGCTTCTTTTTACTTTAGGTGCCAATGTGGCTTATCAAGGTACTGTTCCTGATTCTGTCAGACAGGAAAGAGTAAGCTGATGGAGATGATAAGTAAACATACAGTCAAAGATTATGTACAGCATAAATCCAGATAATGTCTTATTTAATGACTCTAAGTTATAAATTTCTTTAATATTTTAATGTATTTGAAATCAAAATGCATCTTCCAAAGCATGCTATTTTACAATCCCTGATGGTAAGTCAGCAGTCTTCTTATAACTGTTATTGCTTATGCTTCAAATTTGATTATAATTTTTGGTGATATGACTTCATAAACATAGTTGGTTTATTATTCTATAAACAAGCTCTTTATTTGCTCACTATAACATGAAAAACCTTCCGTTGATACCACTGGTAAGATCAGAAAAGAACTAGAATCAAAGTTGGTGCTTAGATTGTTGCTGGTAGGTGCCATAAAGTCGGCTTCAATTCATAATGAACCTGTGTACAACAGAACAAAGCACTGCCTGATCCTATGCCATCCTCACAATTGTCACACTTGAGCTCATTGTTGCCACCACTGTACCAATCCATCTCATTCTGGGGGGGAGGGGTTCTGTGACCTTTGCTTAGATGGTGGTGGTGGTGGTATTCCATGGAGTCAGTTCCGACTCATACTGACCTTGTATAGGGTTTCCAAGACTATAAATATTTCTCCCACAGAACTGCTGGCAGTTTCAAACTGCTGACCTTTAGGTTAGCAATCCGACTCATAACCACTATGCTACTAGAACTCCAGTGTGGAAAGGTTAGAGAGTTAGAAACACCATATTCAGAAGTACATAAACATATGGAGGAAATATATCAAGAAACAAGAGCTTCACATAATGATATTTTTGCTTAGGTAGTAGGCAGCAAATCTCTTTCCTGATTCCAACACAAAAAGGTAAAGTCATCATAGTTTATAACTGCCATCTCTAGAGGTATCAAGATTATTGTCACAAAAGCTCTCACTACTATCATCTTCCAAAAATTATGCCAACCAAACTAAGACAGACAGACCAGGTGTCAAATAGAATAAAATAAGATGTTGACCACATTTCTCTTTCAAGATTTTGCATCTGAGGATATCATAAAGGAGAGCAATTCAGAAGCCTAATGTGCAAATCAATAACATGCTGGCCTAATGTTTGACTTCTTGAGATTAGTGATATAAATGTTAAGAAAAATAAAACAATCAGGAGCCAAAATTACATTTTATTAGAGAACATACCTAGTAAGTTTGTATTTCCACAAAACTCTAAAGAGTGCTGATAAATTAAGCCAATATCCTCTCACTCTAAGCGAAAGCCACAATACTAAGATTATGTGGGAAGGAATATATATACAATAAACTCAATTAAATATCCCTAATTACACAAATGTAAGAAACAGTCAGTGAAATATCATGAAGCCACTTCCTTAATCAATCCCTAAAGAGTCTTATTACAGAATTTTATAAACAGTGTATTTTGTAGACTACTATACTGAATTCTGTAGGATTATAGCATTCATATTTTTAAAAAACAAAAACAAAAATACTTTTCTATCACAAGAGAAAATAAGTATAAAAGCACACACACAAAAATGCCTGGAAGTAAGCGTAACAAGATATTTGCAAAATCCTTACAAAGAAAACCTTAGTGTTTTCTTTGTTAAGTGCCTTCAAGTTGGTTCTGACTCATAGAGACTCTTTATAGGTTTTTTTAAGGAGCAGCTGGTAGGTTTGAAATGTCAACCCTGTAGTTAGCAGTACAGTGCTGATCCTATAGTGCCACACTAAGAGTCCCTTAGGTACAAAGAAAATATAAACAAATGGGCAAGTATACTATGTTCTTGAGAATAACACTCAACATTATAAAGATACTATTTCTTCCGTAAATTGATCCACAGATTTTCTTTGAACACAGTGATGACAGGCATTTCTAAAACTCTATTCAAATATAATTAAAATGATGACACCAAACCAGTGGTTTTCACATTCAGGTGTTCTCTCGAGTTCATCTTTCATTGCTATGCCCACATTTTTTCTTTTTCCTTTTCAATTTCTAGACATATTTATGTAACTCTTATTTGGGGAAAATCAAAATTCTAGGAAAATTTAATCAATATATAATGTCATAAAATCATTCTCAGAAGTAAATATTGTTCAAAATTCAACATGGCTATTTACTATTTACTTTTCTTGATTTTTTTTCTTTTTAAAACAAGTTTTTATTGTGATTTTAGTGATCGATTACATGGGAGAACATTAGCTTTATATTCATCCCATCATATTTTGTTTACGATCCCCTCCATGCATCATCGTTCAATAGCATTTGCTTCCATTCCTTCTGTTTTTGTTTTTTTGTTTTTTTATGTACACCGAAGCACTCAGGAATATATAACCATTCAAACAACCAAAGGGCATACCCTGCAAGCCTGACCCCCTGGCCACACAGCTCCTCTCATTCCTTGAGTCTAGAGTCCCCAATTGCTCCATCTCTCCACATCATTGTTTCTACCTCCATTTCTGTCATCACTGCTTCTCTGGATAGGGTCCCACACTCCATTCTTCTCCCTTGTTGGTTTCAGGGTCCTCCACTCCTGGACTGCAAGATCAACTACTCCCCTACTTTAGTTACAAAATGTCTATCTTTACATTTGCAACATTCACAATCAGTCCTGATAGCAATTATTCACTACTGAACCACAAGAGTCTTACCCCCATCTCCTTTTGCCAGCCCTATGAATCTTGGTTTCCATTGCCTACTATTGTAAAATAGACACTTGAGGGGGAGATAAAGGAATAGCCAGAAACATTACTACAGAAAGTTTGTAAGTCCATCTTCAGCCTATAACTGATTGGAATATCTAAAATTGGGCTAGAATTTGCCCAGTGAAAGAGGCTTTCGGTGGAGCCTTTGCACTTCCTAAGATCCTAGGTAGAATCCTGATTCCTATCCAGAATCTTCTGAGGTGGGAAATTTCCACTTGATAAGACAAGCAGACAAACCTGGAGCAGCTAGAGGAACAGAAGATACTTCTTGAAAAAAAGACCAGCAGGAAAAATCAAAAACAATAATGGCAGTCTAATTGACTACTACAAGAACAAGCAAGTTGTTCCATCAAGATAATCAAGTTCCCTCAGGGAAAACCCACTTCCAAGACTGAAATTCAAAGGTAATGCATGAGTAGGCATGTAATCTTGCTGGTAACCATGCTGGTCTACCGATAAAGGGAAGTGGAGGAAAAACAACAATGAAGTAGTGAGCTAAGTCTGATCACATTCAATAGACTCCTGTCAACCTGGATTGAGATCTGGTTGGCCAGCAGTATAGAGAGATCTGGGGACTACTTTCATTTCTTATTGAACCAAAATATTATACTTGAGTCCCAATAAAGACAAGAGAGATATCTTAAGAGATGCTATTTTTCAGCACTTTTATTTCTCTTTTGCACCTATTACAGTACTAAATACCTAGTTCATTTTGGCATTTTGGCAGGTATTTATTTATTTTATTTTGATAAACAGATAAAATAATATAGATATATTTTCTTTGCTTCCAGTATACTACAAAAGAAGCCCCAATGGCACAAATGTGGTACTATAGTTTATAGAAAGGATTTGGTTCTAGGAAGAACAACAGGATCAAGAGGCAAACTTGGCAAGATTTGTTCCAGGTGTTTCCTCTGATTCTTAATCAAGCAAAATCTCCAGTATATTTAGAGATCATAGTTAGAATTTGAATATAGTTTGTGATCTTTAATCTACTTTGTTGTCTGTGATCTGAGTTGATTTGTATATGTAAGAATTTCAAGACCAAGATGTCCAATTTATAAGATGCTGGAAATTTTTCTGAAGATGTAGCTTTTCTGCTAAATAAGCTAATTGGCCTCTAAAATAATAGGTTTGATTTAGAGGCCTGGTTCCAGGTTACAGAAGTGCTGGCTGGATCAAATCTATCCCATTCAAACATAATGAACAGTCTTTGTGCAGCTTCCAAACACTCTTTATGGTTAATACTTGATGAAGCACAATATTTTCAATCAGCAAGGGAAGTTCACTACATTGATTCAGAACTCCTAATTGAGTATTCAATTTAGAGTCTAACTTTATCCTATGTGTTTCTACTAATTTATATGTTTGGGATAGTTCATCTTCACTTGATTCTCTGTACTCTGTACTCTGGGGTGCTTGTATTAAATGTGCTGCCAGAAAACGTGTGATTGATTTGGTTCCATTGCTGATACTCACAAAATCTCGATTTCCCTTGATTTCTCTCTCAGCAAGCCAATAGAGAAATGTACTAGTGACAATATCATAGAACTTTTCTCTGAGGAACTCAAAGTATATTCCAAGCATCTCCTCATTAATCCTCACAGCATTCCTATGAAATTAACCAACAGGGATATTATTTCTATTTTGCAGTAGAGATCAAAGTCTTCCAAAGATATGTGGCTTATCCAAAGTTTTTTTTTTTT
>NW_006408522.1:28274694-28276573 GCF_000296735.1 Chrysochloris asiatica | reverse complement strand
TGTTTTTAATTGTATCCAGATATGTTGCGTGTTTTCACTTACAACTTCTTCTAATTATTTTTTTTGTATATTTGGAGATTAAATTTTTCAATATTGTTGGAATTTCTTTCAGTACTTGATAGAAAGTAAAGATAAGATTTCATTATTATTTTTGCAATTTGCATTTAGATTGAAGTCCCTGAGTGTCACCAATTGTTATGCCCTTGACTATGAGATGAGAAGTTGCCAGTTCAATCCCACCTGGAAGTGTCTCAGAAGACAAGACTGTTTTTTAAACTTTCTAGTAATTACGAATCAGGCTGCAAACCACAAGGTCAGCAGTTCAAAACTACCAGCTATTCCGTGGGAGAAAGATGAGGCTCTCTGCTCCCATAAAGATTTACAGGCTCAGAAACCCTGTACAGGGTTTCTGAATGAGTCAGAACCAACTCCACAGCACATAACCAGTAATTTTTATGACTTAATTTTCCCTATAGGGAAAAAGAAGTCATATCATCCATGGTTCCCAATGTGTTTACATAAAGTTTTTAAAAGTCTTTTCATTATTTAGTTTGATTGATATCCAATTATTTTTCCATTCTCCAGTTCAATTTTAATATTTGGATTTATTTATTGCTTATTTTATAGTGAATTATTTTAAGGTTGTAGATTGTTTTTATTTTCCTTAATGAACCAGAAATAAGTTTGTATTTACATCACCATTTTATTTGAAAAGAATTCATTTCTTCTTCAATGTATTTTAAATATCTGTAATTGGAAATCCATGGTACAACCAAGAGGGGAAGAGACAGTAAGATGGCAGTCTAGACAGAAAGGATATAACAACCAGCTAGCTGTTCTGCAGGAGAAAGATGAGACTTTCTGCTCCCATAAAGATTTACAGCCTAGGAAACCATGTACAGGGTCGCTATGGGTCAGAACCGACTCGACGGCACTTAACAACAACAACAACAAAGATACGGAAACCAAATGAAACAGATGCACACAATAGTCCTGGAACTCTGTGCTTCAAATGCAGGGATAGACAAGTAGATTGAATGTTCACCTACAAAGAAAGCTAAACAGACACAGCAAACAAAACAAGAGGATACAGTCTGGTGGCCTGTGTCAGCCTACCGGATGAGGCATGGCCATTTTAATCTTTTGTGAGTGGCTTCAGAGACAAGAAAACATATCGGCAATGCAGAAACATACCCGCACCTCACAAAGATAAAGGTATGTTTGTTTGTTTTTCTTGTTCCCTACACTGCCTTTGGGACCAGAGGCAAGGCCAGTCCCCACCTGCATCCACCTTCAGGGAATCCACTGCTTTCCTGGCATTCAGAGTCACATGGAGGTGAGTGCTGTGGTTGTAAGAGGTTGGTTACCCACATTAACCACCTTCAGGCAAGCCCTGCTCTAAAAATGCTGAGCGTGCTCTGGCCAGCACTGGGATAGCCCTCACTAGGAGAAGATGTGTGGAGGGCAGAAAATAAAGTAAGACTGGTGACTTGTGGCAGCCAGTGAAGAACAGCGTGGCCATCTTTAACGTTTGAAGCCAACTTTGAAGGGAAGAGGGTGGGAGGTGGCACAGAGGCATATCATTTGTTGGTGGATAAATAAGACTAGGGAAAAGAAGCACATGATCATATCTATTGATGCAGAAAGGCATTTTCCATAATCCAGCAACCATTCCTTACAACAACAACACACTCAATATAATAGGAATCGAATGGAATTTCCTCAACATAATTATGAGTATATATACAAATACAACAGTCAATGTTTTACCCTCAGTGGAGAGAAACTGAAAGCATTCTTTTTGCAAACAGGAACCAGAGTAGGATGCCTGTTATCACCACTCATATTCAATGTTGTGTTAGAAGTCTTAGCCAGAGCT
>NW_006408522.1:28271658-28273994 GCF_000296735.1 Chrysochloris asiatica | reverse complement strand
CATTTACATACACTCAGCTGACCTTTGACAAAGGGCCAAAACAGATTAAATGGGGAATAGATAGTATCATCAACAAATGGTGCTGGCAAACTGGAAATCCATTTGCAGAAGAATGAAACAAGACCAATATCTCACATCATATACAACCCCTCCCCCCAACAGATTGAAGACCTAAAGTAAAACCTAGAATTGTAAAGATCATCAATTAAATAATAGGGACAAACTGAGAGGCTCTGATGCATAACTAAAAACATGCAAACAGTAAAAGACAAAAAAGATGATTGGGACCTCCTAACCATCAGACACTTACAAGTACTGAACTATTTCACCTAAAGAATAAAAAGAAAGCCCACAGACTGGGAAACTTTTTTGCAATGACATATCAAACAAGGAACTTGCTTCTAAAATTTATAGGAGAATACAAAGCCTCTACAAGAAAATGACAAACAACCCAATTAAAAAATAGGCACCGGACATGAACAGACACCTCACCATTCAGGCAGCCAACAAACTTACACTCAAGACCATTAGCCATAGTTGCAAATGAAAACAACAATGAGCTATCATCTCACACCAGCATTGATAGCAAACTTCAAAAAAACAGAAAACAGCATATGTTGGTGTGGGTGTAGAGAGACTGGGACCCTCTTACATTGCTGGTTGGACTATAAAATGGTGCAACCACTTGGGAAATATCATATGACTCAGCAATTCCTCTACTTGGTGTATAGCCACAAGAAATAAGAGCCAGGACATAAGTAGATCTATACACACCAATGTTCATTGCGGCACTATTCACTACGGCAAAAAGATGGAGACAGCATGAATGTTTCTAGTGTAATAATGGATAAGCCAACTTAGATCATACACACAATAGAATACTATGCAATGCTGAAGACTAAATATGAATATGCGAAACACTTCATAACATGGATGAACCTGGAAGACATCATGCTGAGTGAAATTAGTCAATAACAAAAGCATAAATATTTTACTGGTATTATAAACACTCTAGAAAATATTTTCGTGTTGGAAGAAACATTCTTAGATGGTTACCAGGGGTGTGAGGAAAGGGAGAGCAATTCATTGACTAGAGGATGTTGTTGTTTTATTTTTAAATACCATTGAGTCTGTTGCAACCCTATATAGGATTTCCCAGGAGCAGCTGGTGAGTAGATCATGTTAACTCAGGTGATGGGGAGGGAAGTGTACAAGAAGAGAGGTTCACAGAGAATGATGAAGACAGGTGAAGACACAGAGCTAAAGGGTATAGTGGTAAATAGTATTATATACACAACCTTGAAACAACAGTTTTCTGCTGGTAGATACATGGACAAATACACAGATTGAATGGTTAGGGGAAGAAGAATGTAAGTATACTCACATATATATAAGGGTTTGAAAGAAGATATTTATACAAGGGTATTTACCTTTGCTGCAAGCACATGTATGAATGTGATCAAGCATTAAGTGGGCAAAGTAATGAAAATTTCTTAGATATTATCAAACATCTTAAAACAATGGATTGCTGGGCCTCAGGGTACAGGACCATAATCTCAGGGGGCACCATAGTAAGTAGGCATAGCATAGTCCACAAAGAAAATGTTCTACATCCTATTTTGGTGAGTAGTATCTGGGATCTCAAAAGTTCATAAGTGACCAGCTAAGGAGCAACTATTGATCCCTCCATATGCAAGATAAAAGAATGATGAGAATTAAAGATTCATGGAATCATTTAGACCAGTGAACTAATGAAACATGTGGCCATCAATCACGATTACTCTAAGACCAGATCTAGGTGGTGCCCAGCTGCCATGAAAAACTACTATGAAAGAAATCATCAAGATACAGTGGCAGAAAATGTAGAACAAAACTCAAAATTATTTAAAAAACAAACAAAAACAAAACAGTCTCAGAAAGACACCGGAGAAAACCAAGACTATGGCCCTCAACTACCCTTGAGGTCTGGAAAGGAAGGTATTTGGGGGGCGGGGGAATGAGCATATAACAACACTAGTAGGATATGCTCACTATAGAATAATCAGTCATTCAAAATCAAAAGGATGACATTTATTAAGGACAAAGATGAGAGTGGGTGGGAAGGTAGGTGGAATGGAAATAGGAAGCACAGGGAGGAAGTGGGATAGCTGTTGTTGCATGGAGGGGGTTGCAATCATTGAGATGAAAATAAGCGTATAGTTTGTTGAATTTAAAACTGATGATTTGTCTGTAAACCTTCCCTTGCTTCACAATAGAAAGGATTTTTTTAAGTGTATATTTACAGCCTCGGAAAACCTATACGCTATGAGTTGGAACTGACTCCATGACACATAACC
>NW_006408522.1:28267767-28270268 GCF_000296735.1 Chrysochloris asiatica | reverse complement strand
CTGGTCTACTCATCCTTTCCAGTGGAAATTTCCTACCTCAGTCAGTTCTGGATGGGGTTCTGGATTCCACCTGTGGTCTTGCGCAATGTAAAAGCTCCACAGGAAGCCTCTTACACTGGGCAACTTCCAGCCCCCTTTAAGGTATTCCAATAAGTTATAGGCTGAAAACGGACTTTAAGCTTTCTGTAGTGATGATTCTGGCTCTTCCTTTCTCCCCACCTCAAGTGTCTATTTTACAATGGTAGGCAAGGGAAACTAGATTCAAAAGACAGCCAAGCATCTTAACATTATTCCCCTCTTTTACTATGCCTCAATTTCCTTCAAACCATGCCCTTCAAACCATGCCTCAATCCCTGTATCCCGGAGCCCTGTTGTTCCAAGGCTGTGCATACATCATTATTTACCTCTGTCTCACTTAGCCCACGCAAAACTGCCTAACTGTTCTCCCATCAGCCTTGTTCTTCCATACCCCTCCCCCTTCTTGTGTATTGCCCCACCCTGTATACCCCCTCAGCACCCAAGCTATCCTGAGTCTATTCCCTATGCTGTGCTCTATCTTCCCCTCCCTCCTTCCCCTCTTCTCATCCTATACATCCTGGTGATCAGCAAATATATATATATTTTTCCCCCTTTTAGTGTGGGTTCCTTTTCTTACTCTTTTACAATAATGGTCCTATGAGTGTTTTTCCTTTTGTGATTGACTAATTTCACTCAGCATAATGTCCTCAAGGTTCATCCATGTTATGTGGTGGCTTGCAGCTTCCTTGTTGTTCTACAAGGTAGCATAGTATTCCATTGTGTGCATGTACCACAGTTTGTTTATCCATTCTTCAATTTATGGGCATTTAGGCTGTCTCCATTTTTTTGCTACTGTAAATAGTACTGCTATGAACATTGGTGTGCATATATCTACTCGTGTTATGGCTCATATTTCTTGTGGGTAAATACAAAGTAGAGGAATTGCTGCATCATAAGGTATTTCTACTTCCAATCCTCTGAGGAAGCGCCATATTGCATTCTAGAGTGGTTGGACCATTTTTCAATCCCACCAAAAATGTAGGAGTGTTCCATGTGCACTGGAGAAGAAAGTGTATTCTGCCGTTGTTGGCTTGAATGCTCTGTACATGTCTATGAGGCCAAGTCGGTTGATTGTGCTGTTTAGTTTTCTGTAACTTTATCGAGTTTCTTTCTGGTTATTCTCTCCCTTTTCAAAAATGGCATATTAAAATCTCCCACTATAACTAATTGTAGATTTGTCTATTTCTTTCTTCAATTCTGGTAAGGTTTGCTTCATATATCTTGGTGCTTTTTCATTGGGAGCATAGATATTTATTATGGTTATGTCATTTTGCTCAATTGACCCTTTGATAATGGTATAGTATTCTTCTTTATCTCTTATGCTGGTTTTTGTCTTAAACTTTACTTTATCAGAGATTAGAATTACCACTCCTTTTTTTTAGTGTTGCAGTTAGCTTGGTATAGTTTTTCCATCCTTAAACTTTTTGTATGTTTTTGTCTTTGTGTGTAAGGTGTGTCTCTTGTAGGCAGCATATTGAAGGGTCTCATCTTCTTATCCATTCTGCCACTCTCTGTCTCTTCACTGGTGCATTCAATCCATTGACATTCAGTGTAATTATTGATAGGTATGAATTAATTGCTGCCATTATGTTATTTTTTTTGTAGTGCTGTTCGCTCCTTTATTCTGCATGCCTTCTTGTGCTGAGTTTGTGTTTTTTGTGCTATTTCTTGTTGGTGTCTTCTTAGTTTTCATGTTTGCTTTTCTGCTTGGATGTTCATTTTCATGATAAATTGTGAAGTATTAATTTTCTTTGGGGTTACCTTCTAATCTATTAACTTTTCTCTCCATTTAAGAGAATCTATTGTATCCTGTAATCTACCTGATATCCTCACCATCTGGATCTCTGTTTCTACATTTATCCCTCCTTTGACATTGATATAATTTTGATCTGTGGTTGACCTCCCAGCTCCTTTGAATTCGTTGTAGTTTTGTTCTGTTCTGGACTATGTTATCTGTCAACTGAGTTCCAGGTGGTGTTGCCACGCCTGTCAATCTCTGGTTGTTGTCTGTTCATGTTGGTTTCAGTCCAAAGAACTCCCTTTAGGATGCTTTGAAGTGCTGGATTGGTTTTGAGAAAATCTCTTAGATTCTGTTTATCCTGAAATGTTTTGATTGCACCATCGTATTTGATTGATAGTTTTGCTGGATAGACAATTCTTGGTTGGCAGTTTTTTTCTTTTAGGGTTTTATATATGTCTCCCCATTGCCTTATTGCCTGTATGGTTTGTGATGAATAGTCAGAGCTTAATCTGATTTGCTTGCCTTTGTAAGTGACACTTCTCTTCTCCTTGGATGCTTTTATGATTCTCTCCTTGTCTT
The DNA here is from genome assembly GCF_000296735.1 of Chrysochloris asiatica. Lineage (NCBI taxonomy): Eukaryota > Metazoa > Chordata > Mammalia > Afrosoricida > Chrysochloridae > Chrysochloris > Chrysochloris asiatica. The sequence continues at coordinate 28,267,870 of NW_006408522.1, read as the reverse complement.
TGATTTTGGATAGCTTGATTATTATATGTCTTGGTGATTTTCTTTTGGGGTCTATCCTTCCTGGGGTACATTTGGCTTCTTGAATGTTTATCTTCTCATCTTT
>NW_006408522.1:28259624-28266394 GCF_000296735.1 Chrysochloris asiatica | reverse complement strand
CCCACCCACCTGAAGGTGTCCGGGCTGAGCAAAGAAGGCACGACAGGGAAGGGGAGGAGAAAGTGTGTAGAAGTTCCCGTCCTCTTTTTGCAAATTTCACTGCGCCACTTTTAGTGCCAGTTCCCTGTGCTGGTCATGCTGTAGCCCTGCCCTCTGAACTCTGCCTGGGTGTTTTACTGCAGAGGGAGTCTAGTCTCAAGCATTTCCTAACTCATAGCATTTTCCTTTATATCATGATTTTTACACTTGTGCATGCAACAAACTGACGCCCTGCATCTTATGCTAGATCCAGCGATCTGGTGGTGTTCCATGAGTAGAGCTTATCTGGGTTTTCAATCCCTTTCCCAAGGAGCCTTTCCTCCCTGGCTGTCTCTGCTGCTTGCCCAAACCAGCAAACCTGGTTTTATCTTTTTAACTTGAAATATATTTCTTATAGACACAATGATGCTATCTTCGAATTACTTTGCTTGAGTGGGTTCCATTTTTGTCTTTCCTAGCTATTTAAAAGGTGAAGGAAGAGATCAGCAGGGCAAATTATGTCAGCTGGTAGCATCAATTCAGATCTATTTTCTTTTAAAATTTTCTCAGCAACTAACGAACCTATGTAATTTTCTTTTTTCATTGCCAGCAGCAAATCTCTTCAGCTGCAGTCCTTAATATGGCCTAGAAAAGTCTGACCACAGATTTGGGTATAAAAATAAGATTAATAAATCCATGTATGTGATATTTAAATATCAAGAAAAAGTGATGATATCATCATTTAGAAAGAATATAAAAAGAACTGTGAAAAAAATTATACAATAAATATATTTTTAATCCAATCTAACCTAGTGCTCAAATGGACTTCTGGTGTGGCACTATGGGTTAGCATTGGACTGTAAACTACAAGGTCAGCAGTTCAAACTCACCAGCTGCTCCTCAGAAATGCTCTACAGGGCCGCTATAAGTCAGAACTGACTCGACAGCACTTAACAGCAACATCAGTGTTCAAATACTCCAGATTGGGAGGATACATATTAAAATCAGCCTAAAGATATAGATAATGTGACTCTAGGAACATAATTTACAAACCTACACCACTTAGAGCTTATAGACTTAGAGTCTCTATTTAGTAACAACATTCTGTATGAGCTTCAAATTGTTCATGACATTAATGGGAAACGTAATCATCCTTCATATTTTTGTTGTTGTTATTAAGTGCCGTTTAGTCGATTCCAACCCAGAGTGCTCCTTGGAGGCCAAGATGGCCAAACATTGTCTCTTATACTTTGGACATATTGTCAGGAGGGATCGGTCACTAGAGAAGGATATCATGTTTGGTAAGGTGGAGGGTCAGAGAAAAAGAGGAAGACCCCCAGCAAGATGGTTTAGCAAAGTGGCAGCACCAATGGGCTCAAGCGTGGTAACAATTGTGAGGTTGCCCTGGGATCTGGCACTGTTTCATTCCCCTGTGCATAAGGTTGCTATGAGTTGGTACCGACTCAATGGCACCTAACAGCATACAACATAGGGTTTCCAAGGAACAGCTGGTGAGCTTAAACCACTGACCGTGCAGTTCAAACGACTTTACAGTCGAATGCATTAGCCCACAGAACCACACTAGGACTCCATCCTTCATATATGTAGCTTCAAATCTTACATTTAACCCAAGATCTCTGATAGATAAACATTGTGCTACAATTCACTTTGACTGATAACTCCATTTTGCTTAAGAAATCACAATTATTTTTGTAGTCCCTTTTTGTTTAAGTTTGACAAACCATTTTGTGGTTGCTTAAAGTTTAGAGATAATGAGTTAAATCAGAACCATACAGTTCATATTTTAGAAATGTTAACTTTATTAATAATTGGCAATAGTTTAAAAATATTTATAAATTAGTATTTTAGCTTCCAATTTAAATTTATAACTAAGCAATTATTTTAGGCATTGTGTTTTTGAATTGAAAAGTCTAAGAGGTTTCACTAAACTGCCTGTAATGGTTTAGCAGTTAAGATACCTTAAGAGTCACAATTTTATAAATTTGATTAATTAGTTTTATAAGAATTGTTTAAGTACTTTGGAAGGTTTTATTTGTTAGTCAGATAATTAAAGTGCTCACAAAGATAATTGAGCATATTAAATTTATAAAAGCACTTGAAAATCTTTAAGGGAGTTTAATTAAATAAGTTGTAAATGGAACCAAATATTAATCAAAGTCCTTCTTAAAAGTGGTTTTTGAGTGTACATAGATTTGCTATGAGAGAGCTGAAACCCTACAGGCTGGAGGCTGCCTGGCACAGTGGACTGACTGACTGCCTTCTGGCACTGGTCCATAGAACTAGGATTGCTGACACAAGGAGTGAGAGAGCCCAGTGCCTTTGAGCTGGGGTTTACTGGCAGAGTGGTGTGCCCCAGAGCCCTTTTGATGGAGTTAAATAACTTTGTAACATTTGCCCAGGCAGAGCAGAGGCCATGCCAGCTCAAGAGGTCCAAGAAGCCAACGGTCACAGAAGACAAGGGCCTAGAAGATAAGGGCCCCAGAAGACAAGGACCCAAGGCCTACATGAAGACATGCACAAGAAGTATTCCTAACTGATAAACTATTATAACCTCAGGTTTTTCTGATCCTAAATTGTAGCCTATATCACCGTTGTTGTTATTAAGTGCAATTGAGTTGGTTACAACTTGTAGCAACCCTGTGTAGGGTTTTCAAGGAGCAGCTTGTGAATTTGAACTGCCAACCTTGTGATTCAAACCGACCTTTCAAGTCTTGTGCATTATCCCACAGTGCGACACCAGGACTCCTATTATTTCCCTAATAAACACCATTATACATACCAATTATGAATAATATTGGATAACAGATTATAGAAAACATTGGGAAGAATTGGAATTTCAGAACACTTCACTGTGCTCATGAAGAGCAAGTACACGGTCTGAGAGATAGTTGTTCAAACAGAACAAGAGGATGGTTTAAAAATATGAAAGGTGTAAATTAAGGTTGTATCTTTTCACAATACTTATATGCACTATATGTTGAACAAATAATCAGAAAAGCTAGACTATATGAAGAACAATGTGCCATTAAGATTGGAGGAGGACCCATTAACAACCTGAAATACGAGATGACACAACCTTGCTTGTTGAAAGCCAAGAAGACTTGAAGCAGTCTTCAGCATGAATTACACCAAAACGTAAAGTAGACAAAATCATCACAACTGCACCAATAAGCAGCATCGTGATAAATGGAGAAAACATTGAATTTGTCAAGTATTTCATTTTACTTGAATCCACAATCAAGAAATCAAATGACATATTGCATCGGGTGAATCTGCTACAAAACATTACTGTACAGTGCAAAAATCAAAGCTGTTTTCAGGACTAAAGTGCACCTAACCCAAGTCATGTTTTTTTTTTGTTTTTTTTTTTTCAGTTGTCTCATATGCATGTGAATGCTGGACAATGAATAAGGAAGACCTAAGTAAAACTGATACATTTGAATTATGGTGTCAGTGAAGAATATTGGAAATGCCGTGGATTACCAGAAGAAGGAACAAAAATGTTTTTGAAGAAATATAACCAGAATGCTATTTAGGAGGGAGAATGTCAGACTTTGTTATCAGGAATATGTTATCAAGAGGTACCAGTCCCTGCAAAAGATCATACTTGGTAAAGTAGATGATCGGTGAAAAAAAAGAACTTCAATGAGGTGAATTGTCACAGTGACTATAACAATGGGGTCAAACTTAGTAGCAATTGTGAGAATTATTATAGACTGAACAAATTTTCAGTCTGTTGATCATAGGGTAATTATAAGTTGGAACCAACTCAATGGAACTTAATAACAACAACAACAACAACAAATCTATTTTTAAAAATGTTTAAAACCTTTTATTGTTAATTCAGTAAAGGTTTACAGACAAGATCTTCAGGTGTTTTTCTTTTTAAGGTTTTATTGTGAATTGAGTGATAGTTTACATTGGGGAACATCACTTTTATACTCATCGTTACATTGCAATGATCACAATCTCCTCTGCATCATCATTTAACAGTGTTTGATTCTATTCCCTCTTTTGTTTTGTTTTGTTTTGTTTGGGTGGGGGAGGAGGGGAGGGAAGAGGGTATGTACTCAAAAACACTCAGGAATATGTAATCATTTAAACAACCAAGGAACACATTCTGCAAGCTTGTCCCTGGCCACCAGCACCTGGCTGCTAACACACAGCCTTTCTCTTTCCATGAGTCCAGAATCCTCAGCTGCTCTTTCTCTCCATATTTTTACAAGATCATCAGTTTTAAATTCAACAAATTTTGCACTTTGTTTCATCTCAGTTATTGCAACAACAGTTGTCCTCTTCATCCCAGAGTTTACCAATGTACAAATATCCTCCTGCAAACACTTATATATTTCTGGGATATATATATATAAGTACATATATATATCACTCTTCCTCCCATACCCAGGAGCCTGTGTTTCTGTCCATGTATCTACACACAGAACACTGTTGTTCCAAAGCAGCTAATATAACACTATTTAACTCGATACCCTTTAGTCCTTGCATACCCACTGTGTTCTTTATTGTTCTTTATTGTTCTGCCTTGCATACCCACTGTCTTCACTTATGTTCATTATTGTTCTGCCAGGCTCCCTCTTCTTGTAAATTACCATCCCCATCACCCAAGTTAGCATGTGTCTACTCTCTAGCCAGTGCATTACTCTCCCTTTAAGAAAAGTTTTATTTTAGTATGAAAATTTTTTATTGAATTTTTACAATAGTGGTCTCATACAGCATTTGTCCTTTTGTGATAGACTTATTTCACTCAGAATAATGTCCCTCATGTTCATTCATGTTATGAGATATTTTGTAAATTCATCATTATTCTTCAGCATTACATAGTATTCCATTGTGTGTGTGTACCAAAGTTTGTTTGTCCACTCTTCCATTGATAGGGCTGCCTTCATCTTTTTGTTATTGTGAATAATAGTGCTTCGATGAACATTGGTGGGCCTATGTCTACTCATGTCCTGGCTCTTTTATAAAAAAAAAAAATTATGCTAAATGTGATTTTATTAGGAAGCAATAATAATAATCAATATTTGGTAGCAATCACTGTAGCAATTTTCAAGAAAAAGTAAAATATCTGAATTACACAGACATTAATTTTAGAGCTAGGCCGGTCTGTAGAATAATAGTAAATCATAGTGGAAATGTATTTCAACAAAAAATTTACTCTTAATGAACTTTCAGTCAAATTTATTTTAATTACCTAAAATTGTGCTTGTAGAAATAGTTTTGAATGATATATAAGTGGAAACACTTTTACACTGCTGTTGCTTTATGTATCTGATTTTGTTTGCACTGTTACTTTACAGATTCATGTTTAGTTCTACCTTCTCACAATTTCACTCCATTATACATCCATCACTGGACCTCAAAGTCAGTTTGAACTGCAAGGTTGGTGGTTCAAACTAACCAGCTGCTCCTTAGAAACCTGTCCAGGGTCACTATGAGTCAGAACCGACTTGATAGCACTAAACAACAACATACATTCATCCACTTAGCTTTTTTCCCCTAGCAACTAACCAATGACATTATGTACACTTATAAGCCAGCATATTGTTGTTGTTAGGTGTAGTCCCATCAGTTCTGACTCATAGAGACCCTATGCACAACAGAACAAAATGCTGCCCAGTCCTGGGCCATCCACACAATTATTGTTATGCTTGAACCCATTGCTGCTGCCACTGTGTTCATCTCTTTGGCGTCTTCCTCTTTTCCACTGACTCTCCATTTTACCAAGCATGATGTCCTTCTCCAGGGACTGGTCCCTCCTGACAACATGTCCAAAGTAAGAGAGGCAAAGTCTTGCCATGCTGGCTTCTAAGGAGCATTCTGACTACACTTCTTTCAAGATAGATAAATTTGGTCTTTTGGCAGTCCATGGTACTTTTTTTAAAAAAAGTTTTTATTGTGAATTATGTGTAAGTTTACATGGGTGAACATTATCTTTATATTCATCCTATCGTACTTTGTTTCATCACAATGATCACAATCCCCTGCATGCATCATCAAAGACCCAAAGGGTACACTCCACACTCTTGTCCCCCAGCCTCCAGCACACAACCCCTCTCCCTCCTTGAGTCCAGAGTCCTCAGCCACTCCTTCTGTCAATGCCATTGCCACTGCCTCCATCCCTAGTATCACTGCCTTTCCAGAAACGGTCTCACACTTTACTTTTCTCCCTTGATGGTTCCAGGGATCTCTGCTCCTGGACTGCAAAATCAGCTGCTTCCCTCCTTTTGTTACCAAACATTTACATTTACCTTTCCAACACTCACTGTCAGACCTGATAGCAATCATTCCCTATTGAACCTCAGGAATCCTTTCCCCCTCACCTTTTATTAACCCTATCCAGACAGGTTGGAAACAATTCAGTGGAGGTTCTACCTTTCCCTGTATCCTGTGGAGCTAGGTTTCCTATTAAAAGCTTGCAAGCCAGTCACCTCTTGCCTTTGGAGTCCCCTCTTTTTGGGTAGCCAATGTCTAAGTTCCCCCTCCCTGTCAACCCTGTGTACCAAGAGGGTGAGAATGATCCTCACTGTAGAGATTTGTCCGCTCCTTTGTCATACTGCATCCACAAGCATAGATCAAGATCATCTACTTATAGTGGGTTGCTCCTTTTTTATTCCTCTTCTTTCTTCCTCTAGTCCTGTTCTGATCATCCAGCCATTAATGCCAGGTCAAATGGGTACTATCTGCAAGTGTGGATGATCTTGTGCACCACCACC
>NW_006408522.1:28257239-28257969 GCF_000296735.1 Chrysochloris asiatica | reverse complement strand
ACAATGTCCGATCCTGGGCCAACCTCACTACCGCTGCCACACTTGTTACGAGTCAGGCTGCTAATCTCAAGGTTAGCAGTTCAAAACTACCAGCTATTCTGCAGGGGAAAGATGAGGCTTTCTGCTTCCATAAAGATTTACAGCCTCGGAAACCCTGTGCAGAGTCACTATGAGTTGGAACCGACTCCACGGTACTTAGCAACAACAACAATGGCTAGTCATTGTGAACATTTCTTCATATGTTTGTTGGCTGCCCAGATCTCCTCCTAGGTGAAGTGTCTATTCATGTCCTGTGCCCATTTTTAATTGATTATTTGTCCTTTTCTTGTACAGGTGTTGTAGGTTCCTATATATTTTGGAAATTAGTCCCTCATCTGATATATCATTGCAAAATATTTTTTCGCATTCTGTGGGCTCCTTTTTTACTTTTTTGATGAAGTCTTTTGTTTCACACAAGTTTTAATTTTTAGTATGTCCCGTTGATCTATTTTGTCTATTTTTGTTTGTGTGACTTTCAAAATGTTTGGTAGGCTGTGTATTCCCTGTTTAGAACTCTCACATTTTTCTCTATCTTTTCACTGGTGACCTTTATAATTCTGGGATTCACATTTAGGTATTTAATCCAGGCTGAGTTTGTTTTTGTATAAGGCTTGAGGTAAAGGTCTTGTTTCAGTCTTTTGCATATCGCTTTCCAATTCTGCCAGCACCATCTGTTGAAGAGACAATCTTC
>NW_006408522.1:28240845-28243005 GCF_000296735.1 Chrysochloris asiatica | reverse complement strand
TTTTTATTTCATTTTTAATTCTTCTATTACACAGGAGCTTTTAAACAGGGCATTATTCGATTCCCACACATTTGATTTATGTTTCCTTAATCTTCCTATTGTTAATTTCTAATTGTATAGTATTGTGATCTGAGAAGATGCTTTTTACATTTTATTGAGGCTTGTTTTGTGGACTAATATATGATATTTTCTGGATAAAGTTCCATGTGCACTGAAAAAGAATGAGTATTGCACTGTTGTTAGGTCGAGTGCTCTGTATAAATCTATGTGGACATGTTGATTGATTGTGCTGTTTAGTTCTATGTCTTTCTTGAGTTTCTTTCTTATTGTTCTGTCCTTTGAAAGTGGTACATTAAAATCTCCTATTATTGTAGAGTTGTTTATTTCTTTCTTCAATTCTATGAGAGTTTGGTTGATGTATTTTCATGTTTTCATTGGAAGCATAGATATTTATTATAGTTATGTCTTCTCTTTAATTGACCCTTTAATCATGATATAATGTCCTTCAATGTCTCTTATGCTGATCTTTGTCTTAATGTCTCTTTTATCAGAGATTAATATTGCCACTCCTGCTTAAATTTTATTGCTGTTCACTTGATGCATTTTTTTTCATCCTTTGTTTTTAATCTACTGTTGTTACCTCTGTATGTAAGGTGTGTCTCATGTTGACATATTGAAGGATCCTGTTTTCTTTATTTTGCTACTCTCTGTCTCTTGATTGGTGTACTTATTCCACTGACAGTCAGTATAATTATTGAAAGATATGAATTAATTGTTGTCATTTTGCTCTGTGTTTTTTTGTGATGTTAGTGGTTTCTTTATGCCATTCAGTGTCCTTTGTTGAGTTCATTTTGTTTGTTCATTTTCTTTTACATTCTTCATTGATGTTGTATCAATGATCACTAAATCTTTATGATTTTCCTGTCTTTTGTTTTGATGTGAGTTTGTATTAATTTTCTTTGGTGTTATTCTGCCATTTACTAATTTCTTCCCCAATTAAACGTAATCTGTTTTATTTTGAAATCTACTTGACTTCCTCACCATTTGGAAGTTCTGTAATCATACTTTTCCTGATTTTTGCTTTGTAATTGTCTTCATCATAAATTAATATCTCTTGTTCCCTATTTTTAGTAATGTAGGTGTGTATTACTTCGGATACTTGGATGTCTGGACTGAGTGTTCAGTGATGTTGTTGTGGATGTTATTTTCAGGTTGTTGTCTGCTGTTGTTTGTTCTAAGTCCAAAGAAATCTCCTTAGTAAAGTTTGTAGCTTTTGTCTGGTTATATATTCCTTTCATTTTTTAAATCTAGGAATGCTCTACTTGCACCATCATATTTGAGGGACAGTTTTTCTGGTTATATGATTCTTGGTTGGCATTACTTTTCTTTAAAAGTTTTGTATGTCTTTCCATTACCTTCTTGCTGAAAAATCTGAGCTTGGTTTTATTGGTTCTCCTTTGCAGGCAAACTTTCTCATTTTTCCAGAGCTGCTAGCAAGATTCTTACCTTATCTTTAATTTTGAAGAATTTGGTTACATTATGTCTAAGTGGTTTTCTTTTAGGATCCTGTTTGGGGATCATTAAACATCTTGCATGCTTATCTTATCTTTCTTCATGTTGGGGAAGTATTCTTCCAACAACTCTTCAACTAATTTTTTTCTGTCCTTTAGTTTGTCTCTTCTTGTTCTGGAATTCTGATCACCTGCAAGTGTCAAATTATTTATCTTCAAGTGTCCCACATGAATCTTAGGCTTTCTTTAAAATTTTTATTCTTTTTTTCTAATTGTTCTTCTAGCTTTCTAGTACTGAAAGATTCATCTTCTAGCTCACTAATTCAGGCTTTCACTGATTAAAATCTACTCCTTCGCCCTTTCAATGAATGTATTCTTAGGCACTTACCATTGTTTCCTAGTGGGTGTGCTTAGAAAATTGAAGTATGTGCTCTGTTCTCTGTTCACCATTTGTTCAGCAGTGATTAGGATGGGTTTGGCTGATGTTGGTGGCTATAGATGATCAGATGTATAGCAACTGATATTGGATTTAGCCCAACAGGTAGGGCTTCAGAAAGTACAGTTGTTGCTGGGCTGTATGTGCACAGTTGCTGTCCTCTGTTGAGTGAGGCAAAAAGAGAAACTACACACAGAATAGAAAAAAGAAAAA
>NW_006408522.1:28229091-28240455 GCF_000296735.1 Chrysochloris asiatica | reverse complement strand
TGAGGGACAGTTTTGCTGGTTGTTCGATTTTTGGTTGGCAATATTTTCTTTCAGAGTTTTGCATATGGTAAAGATAAGAAAGAGATGGAAAGGATAAAAGCAATGGAAAGTAAAGAGAGGGAAAGGGGGAAGTAAGAGTAAACAAACAAAAACAAAGAAGGGGAAACCAGGGCAGGTGGAGCGCTTGTGGTGGGTGGGCAAGGGCTATGACAGTGGCACTGGGCCCTAGAGGGAGTTCGTAAAGACCTGGGCATTTTCTGTTGCAATTTCAGAAGTAGTTTGTGCAGACCTCTTTAAAGTTGTGATCAAGGGTTTCAGTCTCAGAGGACAGCTGGAGAGAGAGTTCCTGCTAATCCATAGCTGGCCCGAACTGGCTCTGTAAGTCTGGACCCATCTTCAGTAGGTGCTAGGGACAGTGCAGATAGCTTCCAATGACTTTATGGGTCTTACAGCTGCACAACTCACCACAGTGTGACTCTGACCTCAGAAGAGTAGGAGCTTCACTGAGGGTATATGTGGGTTGGAACCAACCAGGTCTCTGGTTATCAGGGGAATTTGGCAAACAAGAAAAAACATCTCACATTTATCTCTGGGAGTCACCAGTATACGTCGGTATCAACAGGCCTCTGTCTTGTCTCTAAAACCACTCACAAAAGTTTAATATGGCTGTGCTGCATCTGGCCTGCTGGCACAAGTCACCAGTCTGTCTCATTTTATTTTAGTTTAGTTTAGTTTTCTGTGTTTGTTCAGGTTCCTCTCCTAGTAAGCATTCAGTCTACTTCTCTATCCCTTTATCTGAATCTCAGAGTTCCAAGACTGTTTCATTTGGTTTTCTGTATCTCTGTTGTAGAGGACCTGTATAGCATTTCTGTCTAGTCTGCCATCTTGCTGCCTCCTCCTAACAGAGAAGTTTTAACAAGTAAAATGTCTGCCTTCACTTTATGCTCTAATGAGTAGCTTAAATAAAAATTAAAAAAGAAGAAAAATCATGTTTATAAATATTAAAGCAAATATTATATCTTCATGTTTGTATGATGTCTTGACTCATTTTGTATACATTTAGATTAGAATATAAAAACAGCAATTAATATAGATTTTGAATTACAGAAATGAAGAGTGCTAAGTAACTCAATGTCACCTAATTTGATATAAGAGTCATGGTTTGGCACTGTAGTATAAGCACTGGATTGCTAGCCATAAGGTTGGTTATTCAAACCCATGAACAGCTCAATGGAAACCTTATACCAGGTAGCTATGAGTTGGAAATGACTCAACAGCACTTAACAACAATTACAGTAGCAAAGGTGGTACAAACCCATGGAGACCTTATGCTCAACAGAATGAAACACTGCCCAGTACTGAGCCAACCTCACAATTGTTGCTATGCCTGAGCCCATTGCTGCTGTCACTGCGCCAATCCATCTCATTGGAGGTCAGCCTCCTTTTCTCCAACCTTTCATTTTCCTTCTCCAGGGACAGGTCACTCCTGATCATATGTCTGAGATATGAGAGCAAAAGTCTGACCATCCTGGCTTCCAAGGAGACTTTTGTCTGTACTTCCTCCAACACACATCTGTTTGTTCTTTGGTAGTCTATGGTACATTCAATATTATCCACCAACACCATAATTCAAATGCATCCATTTTTCTATGGTCTTCCTTAATCACTGGCCAACTTTCACTTGTGTATGAGGTTATAGAAAACATCAAGGCTTGGATAAGGTGCACCTTTGTCTTCAAACTGACATCTTTGCTCTTCAGTACTTTAAAGAGGTATCATGTAGCACATTTTCCTAATGCAATATGTCATTTGATTTGTTGACTGCTGCTTCCATGAGGGTTGATGGGTGATCTGAGAAAAATGAAATCTTTGACAGCTTCAATCTTTTCTCCATGTATCTTGATGTTGTTTATTGGTCTAGTGGTGAGGATTTTTGTTCCCTTTACATTAAGATGCAACTCATACTGAAGGCTGTGGTCTTTGACCTTCGACAGTAAGTATTTTAAGTCCTCTTCACTTTCAGCAGGTAGGGTTGTATCATCTGCATATTATAGGTTGTTAACGAGTCTTCCTCCAATCCTGATGCCACGTTTTTCTTCAAATAATCCAGGTTCTTGGATTATTTGCTCAGCATACAGATTGAATAAATATGGCAAAATAATACAACCCTGGCAGACACCTTTCCTAATTTTAAACTATTCAGTGTTCCCCTATTCTGAATAACTGCCTCTTGGTTTATGTACAGATTCTTCATGAGTACAATTAAGTGTTCTGGAATATTATTACTTTGCAATGATGTCTATAGCGTTTCATGATCCACACAATCTAAAGGCTTTGCATAGTCAATAACACACAGAGAAACATCTTTCTGGTATTCTTTGCTTTCAGCCAAGATGTATCTGATGTCAGCAATGATATTCCACATTCCACAGCCATGTCTGAATCTGACATGAAGCTCTGGAAGTTATTTGTGAATGTATGGGTACAGTAGTTTTTGAAATACCTTTAATAAAACATTACTTGAATGGGATATAAATGATATTGTCCAACAATTTTCACATTCTGTCGGGTCACATCTCTTTGGAATGGGCACAAATATGGATCTCTTCTAGTCAGTTGAGCAGGTAAAAAATATTTGGAAGATTTTTGTCTTCCAAATATCTTAGCATAGATGAGTGAATACCTCCAGTGCCATATCAGTTTGTTGAAAGATTTCAATTTGAATTCCATCTATTCCAGGTGCCTTGTTCTTTGCCAATGCCTTCAATGTATCTTGGACTTCTTCCTTCAGTATCATTGGTTCTTGATCATCTGCTACCTCTTCAAATGTGTGAGCATAAAATATCTCATTCTGGTACAGCGACTTTGTTTATTCCTTCCATCTTCTTTTGATGCTTTCTGCATCATTCAGTATTTTGCCCCTTTTTGTTGTTATGTGCCATGGACTCGGTTCCAACCCATAGTGACCCTGCACAGGGTTTCCGAGGTTGTAAGTCTTTATGGGAGCAGAAAGCCTCAACTTTCTCCTGCAGAGCAGCTGGTAGTTTCGAACTGCTGACCATGAGGTTAGCAGCCCAATTTGTAACCACTACGCTATTTTGTCCATAGAATCCTTCAATACTGCAAGTTGAGGTTTGAATTTTTTTCTTTAGATCTCTCAGCTTGAGAAATGCTGAGTGTGTTTTTTACTTTTGCTTTTCTAACTCCTGTCTTTGTACATTTCTTTATAAAAATTGATATTTTCTCCTTGAACTGACCTTTCAAATGTTCTGTTCAGCTCTTGGACCTCCTCAATTCTTCTATTTGCTTTAGCATATCTATGCAGGAGAGCAAGTTTTAGAGTCTCTTCTGATATCCATTTTTGTTTTTCCTTCTTTTTTGTCTTCTTAATGACCTTTTGCTTTCTTCTTGTATGCTGATCATGATGTCATCCAACAACTCTTCTGGTCTTCGGTCTTTACTGTCTAATGCATCACATCTATTCAGATTATCTCTAAATTTATATGGGATATATGTAAGATCATATTTTGACTCTTGTGCACTTGTTTTCATTTTCTTCAGTTTCAGCCTGAACTTGCATTTACACAATTGGTGATCTGTTCCACAGTCTGCCCCTGGCCTTGTTTTAACTGATGATATGGAGCTTACCCACAGTGTGTTTCCACAAATGTAGTTAATTTGATATCTGTGCATTCCACCTGGTGAGGTCCATGTTTACAGTTGTCTTTTAAGATGTTTATAGTTGTCTTTTATGTTGTTTATGAAAGGTATTTGCAATGAAGAAGTCGTTGGTCTTGCAACATTCTATCACGTTTGCAGCATAGTTTCCATCACCAAGGCCATCCTTTCCAATTACTGACCCTTCCTCTTTGTTTCCAACCTTTGCATTCCAATCACCAGTAATTATTAATACCTCTTGATTGAATGTTTGGTCAATTTCAGACTTAAGAAGTTGGTAGAATTCTTCAATTTCATCATCACTCTCTTTAATTATTGGTGCATAAATCTGAATAATAGTGGTATTAACTGGTCTTCCCTGTAGGCTTATGGATATAATCCTATCACAGACAGCAATGTATTTCATGACTACTCTAGATATGTTCTTTTTAATGATGAATATGATGCCATTCTTCTTCAATTTGTCATTCCCAGCATAGTGAACCATGTGATTGTCAAATTCAAAAGGACAATAGCAGTCCATTTCAGCTCACTAATACCTAGGATATCAATGTTTATGCATTCTAGTTCATTTTTGACAATTACCAATTTTTCTAGATTCATTCTTCCTACATTTTGTGTTTTAATTATTAATGTATGTTTACAGCTGTTTCTCGTCATTTTGAGTTATGGCCAATGAGCAAATTAAGGTCTTGAAAGCTTTACTTCATTTGCATCAACAGGGTCAACTCTACTTTGAAGAGGTAGCTTTTTCTCAATCGCATTTTGAGTGCCTTCCAACCTGAGGGGCTCATCTTCTGGCAATATCTCTGACAATATTTTGGTGCTTTTCATCATATTTCAATATTCAATAATCTGGTGCAGACAATGTTCCACTGCTATTCATAAGGTTTTCAGTAATTAAATATTTAAAAGTAGTTCATCTTTCCTTCTTCCTAGTCTGTCTTTGTCTAGAAGCTCACCTGAAACCTCTCCACCATGGGTGAACCTACTGATATTTAAAATACCCATGTCATAGCTGATAGAATCACAGCAACGCATAAGCCATCACAGTACAAAAAATTGGCAGACAATTGTATCCTGCTTCATTACCTTAATTCCCTCCAATCCTGGTCCTGGTGTGGCACTGTGGGTTAGTGCACTGGACTACAAAGTCAGTTTGAAATTCAAAGTTTGAGGATCATGGTTTAGCCAAAATGGTACATATTTTGGGAGGATAAAATTCAATCCATAACAAACTGTAAAGTGAGGACATGTTTGGTTTGTTGTAATCAACAGCAAGGTGTGTGGTGTGACTAAGCTAGAGTAAGCAATGAAACTGTTGGAAATATTTTCAGACATGTAGCTGAAGAAGAAGATCCTGTGTGGGCATTCACAAGCTTGGCAAAAATTTCAAATTTTATTCTGAATGTGATGGAAAACCACCAAAAGATTTTGACATAGAAGAGTGAAATGATCTGCCTTATATTTAAGAGGATCTGTGTATGTGCTTTAAATACTGTAGAAGAACAAATATGGAGAGGAGGCCAGTTAAGGGCTTTATTGCAATATTCTTAAGTGAGAGATAGTGGAAGTGATGAGAAGTGGTTGGCCTCAGGCTGCCATCTGCTTTTGTATTCTGGGGCTTTTGGATTCTCTAGAAGTGTTGCAGTTTTTGCATCCACTTGCCAGATGCAAAAACACAGTCTCTTCACTTCTGTGACATCTCTAGAGATGCTTCCTGGTTAGGAAGTCAACAATTCCATTCCAGTTTATTGTCTTGTCGGCAACTGGGGTTCAATTGTTTTTATATTACTTAACATAGAAACATGGATGTTAGAAGGAGAGTGAAGAGGTAAAGCTCCTTTCCTCTGTCAAAAGCAGCACCAAGACATACATCTATGCAGTTTTCATATTGGCATAAAGACCAGTTGGTTTACAAAAGATTTCAACTCATGGCAACCCAGAGTGGAATTGTGCTCTATACACAGGGTTTCAGTTGGCTGATTTTTAAGAAATAGATCCCCAGACCTTCCTTCTGAGGCCCCTATTGTCATAGGTTTTAGGATTTTAAATAAGTGAATAATCATAAGGGAAATACCAAGGCTGCTTCTAATTGTATTGCGAATGTCTTTTCTTTATCACGAAAAGAAGACAAAGCATTTATGTTTCAAATTGCTCCTTTTCACAATCTACTGTTGTTTCTCAATAAATATTTTTCCTCAAACTTTGATATAATATTCCTCATTCCAAACTTTCAATGTCCTGATTTTTTACGTTTTCAAGGCCATCGTGTTTATTTTAGCAAAAATTTGAAGGAGGCTTTAATGGAGACACCGAATAAGATTTTATTTTTCATCTACCATAATTTTGAATAAGGGAAAACATCAACACTTTTTCTCCTGACATGGCAAAGAATTTCCATGGAGAGGAAAAGAAATCAAAACAGCTGCAAATGTTGCAAACCAAGGGACCATATGAGGTGAGATTTAAAATGAGAAAAATGTCCACATTACAGTGGGCAATGCAGCTCTGGGGAAATAGTAACTCAGCACCTGAGAGCTAAATAATTCTAGAGGAGCATATATATATATATATTCTGGTATTCAGAGAAAATGACATCACAGAGAGATTAGATCTATTAAAACATACATCTGTAGACATGTAGGTGTGAAAATTGCTTTTAGAAATGAGAAGAGGGAAAAAGCTCATCTTATTTGTCTAACAATTCTATTGGGTGCTTTTCACTAAAAGAGAACCATCCATATGTTTTTAACAGTGAGGGTGTGAATTGCAGTACATTTCAAAATACATAAGAAACTAAAGAAAATGTCTCTGTTTCAGGTCATTGAGTTATGCATCCTTGTTTAGTGTTTGTCCTTAAGATTGTGATCTTATAAATAATTCAGAGCAATGATTTTGCCTTCTTTCTCTACAGCAGCACTTGGCAAGTTTCCACTTCATTTTTGTAGCTAAGACACAGCTGAGGTTTTTAGAATGGGAAAAAGATTTAAATTGTATTTTTTTTTTCATAATGAAAAATGTTATGAAAGGGACAACTGAGATAGTTTATGGGGTTCTCAATTGTAATAAGTAAAGCAGACTGAGCAGTAGAAAAAAAAAACTAGCATCTTGATACTGTTGTTAGTGAAAGAGAAATGACAACAGTGAGCAGATTAGGAAAGGGAGAATTCACTTTATCGACTTGACAATAACTGGTTTGGAAAGATCTGTCACCAAAAATGAGAAAAATTTAAAATATTTAATTGATGAATTAAAGTAATATCTAACAAAATGTTAGTAATATCTTTGGGGTTATAAATTATTACTTTATTTTAAAGTTAATTCCAGCTACTGGGACATTAGACCAAAAAGCAATAGGCAATTTATCAAGATCTCACTCAGTCAGAAACATTTGGGGCTGTAATGTTGAACTAGCAGAGAAGTTGTATTAATATGCAGTCTGAAACTTGGCAGTTCAAACCCACTAGCCACTCCTGAAACCTTACACTCATAGGGTCACTATAAGTTGGAGCCAACTTGAGGTAACAATTTACCAATAACAACAACAAAAATGCAAAACTATAATCCATAACTCTGGGGAAAATCCACCACATTAGACTTGATTCATTGAGTACCTTGATGCTCGGTTTAAAACAACAATTCTACTTCAAAACTGTATCATTTCTGGTTGTTATCTCAAATGATGCTAACTTTATCAGGAAGGACTCAATATTGGAGGTATTTGAGTTGTATCTGCCAGGAGTTTAATGAAGCCATTAGCATGGCTCTACATTTGGAATTAAAACCCTTGCCTTTGTCTTGGGACATTTCAAATGTGACAGGCGCATAGCTATAAACTCTTGGCAGTCTTTATCCAATGCAACGGTCTTACTTTACCACCACCCTTATCCCAGTTGATATCAAGGATTTAAGGAAATTAAATAGCTGTTTAATAGTGATGATGTCCAGAAGTTAAAATCAAATGCTGATAAAATTGCATTCTCTGACATGGTATAAGAAAATTTATGGTTGCCTTATTTTTGAACTCTGCTCTTCCTGGAATGACCTGCCTCTTCCTATACACCAGTCAAAATTAATCCAAGATGCCGTCTTCCTAGAAGACATCTACCTTCCAAGACAGAATTAATTTCTTCTTTATTTATTCATCAAAGTACAATGTACGTAAACTTGATTTGGGTATTTTACAACACGATGACCTTGCATTTCATTAGATTCTGTGTATTTCTATGTGTCTCTGACTTCAACATAAGTCTTAAAGACTTAGTAAAATGACTTTTCAAAGTTCAATCTATCTTTGTACTCCACCCTTCACACCACTCCAAAGTTAGCACGTCATCAATAAATACTCATTAAATTTAACTGAATGTGTAAATTTCCAAAATGTATTAAATTGCATAAATAACTCAATTTCCAAGCTAGCCTAGAGCAACAGACATTTTGTTTTGTGTTTATTTCTTTTTCCATTACTAGTTTACATGTGAAAATAATTCATGTATAGTCAAGAACCAAAACTCTAATTACTGTTGTTGCTAAGTGCTGAGAAGTCAGTTCTGACCTATATAGGGTTTCCAAAGAGCAACTGGTGTGTTTGAACTGCTGACCTTGCGGTTTGCAGTCCAAGCCTGATACTAGAGTACCACACCAGGCATCGTAGATTTTCCTAAAATATACAAATTGTAAACAGTGTATAACAAGTATAGAAAGACCCAATAAACAGTTTACTTTATCATAATTCCTTCAAAACAGTAATCCTTCTTAAGATATTACATCCAAATGAAAGAGATTTTATTTCAATGGGGAAAAAAGCAAACTGTTGTTTTATTTATTGAATTATTATACAATTAAATAGTGTCCGTGTTCCAAAGTTTCCCCCAATGTTAAAATTGAATGTTGCTTTTTGAGGTTCTCTCTGTTTACAGTTTTTAATTTTTGTTGTTAGAATTTGTTAATCTAATCCATTCAGCATAGCAAGTTTTCTGCTTTTTCAAGTGTGTATTTTCAAACTTTTTGGTTACAAATACTTTTGAAAAAAAATTAGTGTTTATATTAAATTACATAGTTTAACTAGAATTTGCTTGCAGAAATATGCTTATGTAGCTTTATAACCAAAATATTACTATTGAATGACTTTATTTAGCACGGCCAAGATTTGCTCTCTATTTCCAATATTTTTGAGTATTTGTGATGAACATATGAAAATTTTTACAAAATCAAGCTCAATTGTCTTTGCATATTCTACTTTCACTAGTTTATTTTTTTTTAAGTTTTTATATCCAACGTTTGCCTTATGTCATCTGTATACTTGTAGATTCAAAGTACCATCCTATGCACATGTGCTTGAAATGAACTGATGGCTGATCAATTGTTATTTTATTAGCATTGCAATGCTTATCTCCCTACCTTATTGTTCTCTTTTTCTCCCTGGAGTTCACAGCCATTCATTTTCACAATTGGTGTAAGACTTACTTCAGTTCCATATCTACCTTTGCCTTATGTTAAAGTACTATTTGAGTTCATGTATCTGCACTTATTTCCTTTTACTTTTGGAAGAATATTGCATTCATTGCACCCTGAATTTGCATATGATTTTTCACCAAAGATCTGTGCCCTGAAAATATCTTTACTAAATGATTGAATTTAATGTTCCCATGTGTTCACGTCTGGCTTCACTAGGAAATGTTACTAATATTCTCAGAATAATCAATAAATATGGGCAGCACATGCAGTTAGTGATCTTTCTCTGAACTCATTTCTCTGGTCTAGGATAACAAATACACAGGAAGGGAGAGAGTGGAGAAAAGAAATTAAGTGTGGCTATATTTGCAAGTAACAATTTCAGCCACTTTGTCAAGGGTAAAACAATCATCAATGAGCTATACAGATTGTTTGTCACCAGAATAACTGAATCAAGAGGTTCCAATTCATTGATTTTTTCATTCCCATATGCCTGAACATCTGGGACACAGAAAAACGGTGTGTATGTGTTAATAGACAATGTAATGGTAATGACTTCTGTCTACTAAAAGTAGCTCTCCATTTTCTGTTTGCTATCTAAATTTTATAAAAATATACTTTAGATGAATTCTGATAGAAATTCAGAAAGAACTATGATATATATGAATATAAAGATAACTTAATGACTACAGAAAATTTGAGCTTAAAGATATTTATAAAGTCAGCCTTGTTGGACAAATATTTTATGTGTCAGTTAAAATGAGACTATAGAGATAACAGAGTATATTAAACTTTTTTGTAAACATATTTTTTAATTCAACAAGTAGAGTTTAGTAGCAATAAGACAGGTAGAGAAAGTTAGAGTACAGTTCACATCTATTCCTCTTGTCAGACATTAACAAATTTTCCAAGTTTCATCAGGTGTTCATTAAATTCACAATACTCACTGTAAAAATATCGCATGAATTATTGTAGGAATATAGTAGGAAATATATGTGTGGTTCCCGATAACATCAAGTTTATAATTCAGTGTGGAGATGTTACATAAATGTGGAAATATCACAATTATGCACATAAATTGATTTTTTAGAATATGCAAATTAATATGGTACAAACTGATTACACAAGTATGGGGGGACGATATAAAGCAATGTTCAATGCCAGTGGGATTAATCAAGGAAGGTTTTAGGAGGGGAAGTAAATTTTAAACAGAATTTAATATATTTGTTTATTTAGCACTCATTTTATATTTTCTAATTATAAAAGTAATATATTCTCATGATAACAAATTGGAAAATTCCAAATTAGTAAAAAGAATAAAATGATTCACATTCCCAGTGTCCAAGGATAATTGCTATTCATAATCTCTTTGATTCCTTCCCTTTTTTTTTGGATAGTTTCTACTTAGCTATAATATTGTAGTCCTGCTGTGGTGCTGTAGGTTAAGCATTGGACTGTTAATGACAGGGTCAGTGGTTCAATCTCACCAGCTATTCCCTGGAAGCCCTATACAGGGTCCATATGAGTCAAAACAGATTCCACAGTATTTAAAACAGCACTATAATATTGGGGAGTGCAGTGGCTCCAAAGAATTAGCACTGGATTAGAAACCATAAGAACTGAAGTTCCAGCCCACCAGTCAATCTGCAGGAACAAGACAAGGCTTTATGAAAAGATAGCTCTGAGTCAGACCCAACTCTACAGCACACAAAACCAATCGTATTTAATAATGTCACATATTCAACATATGTTGTTGTTGGGGTTATGTGCCGTAAATTGGTTCTGACTCATAGCGACCCTATGCACAACAGAACAAAACACTGACCAGTCTTTCGTCATCCTAACAATTGTTACTCTTGAGACCATTGCTGCTACCACTGTACCAACCCATCTCATTGGGGGTCATCCTGTCTTTCACTAACCCTCCACTTTATGAAGCATTATGGTCTTCTCCAGGGAATGGTCCCTCCTGATACTATGTCTAAAGTATGAGAGACAAAGTCTGGTCATCTTGGCTTCCAAGGAGCATTCTGACTGTACTTCTTCCAACACAGATCTGTTTGTTCTTTTGGCAGTCCACAGTACATTTATTTATTTTCTCCTCCAACACCATAAGTCAAATGGTCCAATTCTTCTATGATCTTCCTTATTCACTGTCCAACTATCACATGCATATGAGGTTACTGAAAACACCATAGCTTGGGTCAGGTGCACCTGAGTCCTCAGACT
>NW_006408522.1:28224880-28226956 GCF_000296735.1 Chrysochloris asiatica | reverse complement strand
AACAACAACATCAGTAAAATGTGATAACTCGTGCTACTGAATTGATTTTACCCAATCTAGGCATTAGAGAATATGTTTTCCATTTCCAAATATTCACTCAGTTATGTGAAAAAATGGGTCAGAGGGAAGCAAGTGTAAAAGTAGGGATATAAGTCTGTGTGAGATATGTCTGTGGTCTAGGCAAGAGATAACAATTTGTAACTACACCTTTGTGACTGGAGAGAGAAGTTGAAAGAAGTTGATTCATGCCCAAAACAACATTATGTAGTTTCTTTTATGTTGTTTAAAAAAGATATTTGCAATGAAAAAGTCATTGGTCTTGCAAAATTCTATCATGTGAATTCCAACACCATTTCTATCACGAAGGTCATATATTCCAACTTCTGATTATTCCTCTTTGTTTCCAACCTTTGCATTCCAGTCTCCAATATTTTTCATTACATCTTGATTCCATGTTTGATCAAGTTCAGACTGAAGAAGTTGGTAGACTTCTTCAATTTCAGACTGAAGAAGTTGGTAGACTTTATTTAATGATTGGTGTATAAGTTTGAGTAATGGTGGCATTAACTGGTCTTCCCTGTAGGCTTATGGATATTATCCTATCACAGACAGCATTGTACTTCAAGACAGATCTTGATATGTTCTTCCTGATGATGACTGTGTTGCCATTCTTCAATTTGTCATTCCTGCCATGGTAAACCATACGATTGTCATTTTAGATTAAAAATGGCCACTATCAGTCCATTTTAGCTTACTAAAGCCTAGGATATCAATGTTTATGCATTCCATTTCATTTTTGACAATTTCCAATTTCCCTAGATTCATACTTCATACTTTCATGTTCTGATGATTAATGGATGTTTACAGCTGTTTCTCTTCATTTTGAGTTGTGTCCCATGAGCAAATGAAGGTCCCAAAAGTTTTACTCCATTCTCGTCATCATGATCAACTCTACTTTGAAGAGGCAGCTCTTCCCCAGTCATATTTTGAGTGCTTTCCAGCCTGAGGAGCTCATCTCCTGGCACTGTATCTGACAATATTCTGGTGCTCTTCATCATGTTTCAATATTGAACATTGTGGTACTGATAGTGTTATACTACTACTCATAAGTTTTTCAGTGACTAAATATTTGGGAGTAGTCTGTCTCTCATTTTCCTATTCTGTCTTTGTTTGGAAGCTCAGCAGAAACTTGTTCACTGTAGGAGACCCTGATGGTAGTTAAGTGCCATGGAGTCGGTTCTGACTCATAGCAACCCTATACAGGATTTCTGAGGCTGTAAATCTGTACAGGAGCAGAAAGCCTCATCTTTCTCCTATGGAACAGCTGGTAATTTCGAACAGCTGACCCTGAGGTTAGCAGCCTGATTCGTAACCACTACGCAACCAGAGACTAGTGTTCAAAATACCATTGGCATAGCTTCAAGAATGACTGCAACATGCAATCCGTCACAGTACCAGAAACTGACAGACAAGTGGTAGTCCTTGTGTATAGTTGACATTTATGTTGCTGACAAAAGGTTTTTGCAATGATTAAGTCATTGGTCTCTCAAAATTCCATCATGTGATCTCCAGCATTGTTTTTATCACCAGTGCTGTATCTTTCTCTTTGTTTCCAACTTTCACATTCCATTCATCAGTAATCACCAATGAATCATGATTGCTGGTTTGATCAATTTCAACCTGAAGAAGTTTTTAGAATTCTTTAATTTTATCATCACTGATTTTAATGGTTTATGTGTAACTTTGAATCAATATGGTATTAACTGGTTTTCTTTGTTAGACATAATGGAAGTTATCTTATCATAGATAGCATTGTACTTCAAGACAGTTCTTGAAATGCTCTTTTTACAAGATACCCCTGGCATATCTTTGACAATGAATATGATGCCGTTCCTCTTCAATTTGTGGTTTTCAGCGTAATAAACAGTATGATTGTCCAATTCAACATGGCCAATATCTTTCCATTTCTACTCGCTAATGCCTGGTGTTGCTTGCTGAAAGTGAAGAGGACTTGAAACATTTACTTATGAAGATCAAAGAGCACAGCCTTCGATATGGATTACATCTCAATGTCAA
>NW_006408522.1:28221810-28224015 GCF_000296735.1 Chrysochloris asiatica | reverse complement strand
GATACTGAACTCATGCATTCCATTTCATTTCTGAGAGCTTCTAATTTTCCTAGATTTGTACATTGCACATACAGGTTCTGATTGTTAATGGATGCTTGCAGCTGTTTCTCCTCATTTTAAGTTGTGTCTTATCAGCAAGTGAAAATCCCAAGATCTTTGCTCCATTCATGTCACTAAGGTCAACTGTGCTTTAATGAGACAGCTCTTCCTCATTTATATTTTGAGTACCTTCCAACTTGAGGAGCTCATATTCCAGCACTGCACCTGACAAAATTATGCTGCTACTGAGAAGATTCTCAGCAATAACCATTCAGAAGTAGTCCACCTCTCCTTCTTTGTCTTGGTCTGGAAGTTCTGCTGAAACTTGTGGAATAGCAACACACAAGCCACCACAGTATGACAAACTGGCAGAAGAGTAGTGGTCTCTATTCTTAGGAATCAGAGATTCACATATAATTCCTGGATTTATTTCTGACTTTATTATTTCTGCTATGTTATAGTCTCATCTCGTATATGCTACCCTCCAGTTTTTTAATGTTTTCAGTTTCTTTACTGATTATCTTAGTTATTTGAAATCATGCCTTAATTCTGTCTTTTGCTGAATCTATTCATGGGTGCAGCTGCTCTAATCTGAGCTCTGACACTCCCCTCCCTCCCACCTCTGGCTCCTGACAGCTTTAGCTTCACTTTACATGATCAGAACAGGTTACATTTGCATAGTATTTAGAATTTATGATTAAGTTTATGTAGATTTTGCCTATATATTGATTCTAAAGACTGAAAACTATTTTTTAAAGTTTTGTCTAATTTTGTCTAGGTAAAAAAACAACAACACACACATACACACACACACAAAAACCACTCATTGTGGTGCCTCTTAGTTGTATGATCCTTAGAATTCATGGACCTCCTGGAGGTCCAACTCCACAGCACATAACAACAACAATAGTGGTGTTCTAGGCTAGGCCATGGGCTGCTAACTGCAAGGTTGGTGGTTCAAACCCAAACTGTCTGTGGTCTCATGAAGATCTAGAGTCTTGGTAACCATATGTAGGGTTGCTATGAGTCAGAATTGACTTGATGACAATGTTGTTGTTGTTGTTGTTGTTATATGCCATGGAGTCGGTTTTGACTCATAGTGACCCTGTACAGTGTTTCCGAGGCTGTAAATCTTTATGGGAGCAGAAAGCCTCATCTTTCTCCCTTGGAACAGCTGGTAGTTTCAAACTGCTGGCCCTGAGGTTAGCAGCCTGATTTGTAACGACTACACTACCAGAGCTTAGGATAGGTTAGTATACATATTTTATATTGCACATCTTCCGTTTGCTTGTTTTGCTTTGCGTTGTTTTATATGCTAGAGACTTCCTCTATGAAAATTATCTCAAAGAGTTTGAAGGAAATGCATTTTCTGAGTCTATGCATTAGTGAAAATAATCTTATTTTGCTCTCATGTGTGTTTAATAGTCTGGATCATAACCTTCTATCATTCTTTTCACATTGATGAATATTCTGATTGCAGTTTGATATTTATTCCCCACCACCACCACCACCAATCTTTGGAAAAAATTTAAAACATTTACTTATTCTGAAATTTCACAATGATGTGTCAAAAGATGTAGCAGCATGTATAATGAATAAAACAACATGATTTGGAGTCAGGCTAACTAGATATTCCTGGTTCAAGCACATATCATCTATGGGAGCCTGGACCAGTTTTTCAACTTCTCTTAGCCTTGTATTTCTTATATATAAAGTGGCTTTGTTCCATCAGAGTAAACCCCTTTCCAAGACTGAAACTCAAAGAGAACACATGAGCAGGCTTGTAAACTCACTGGCGACCACCCTGTTCCACTGGTGAGTGATAGTGGGGGGAATACAGTAATTATGACATGGGCTGAGTTTGACCCTATTCCATAGACTCCTATTGATCTTGAGATGAGAGATAGATGAGGAAGGGTCAGCTGGTTTGAAGTTTAGAGAATCTTGTGAACTTCTGAGCCCATGGACACTGATCTAACCATTGAGGGCTAGAATTAAGAGTGAAGTGGCCAGCTAGTCTGAAGTGGAGGGGAGGTATAAGAGATGGCCCAAACTTGAAGATGGTACCCAGTTGACCTAGCTATGATGACTTGTTGATCAGAACTCCACCAGAGGAAAATAAAGAAAAAGTTTGGCCATCTTGGCCTCCAAGGAACACTCTGGCTG
>NW_006408522.1:28219715-28221095 GCF_000296735.1 Chrysochloris asiatica | reverse complement strand
TTGCCCAGAGCATTAGCCTACAGTGCCACACCAGGACTCCTCCCCAATTACAGTTGTGATTGTTACAACTGTAAATGTAGAAAATGTGAAACAAAAAGGGGGTGTAGTTTACTTTCATTAGGAGCACAGGACACTTGGACCATCAAGAGGGAAGACATGAGTGGACCATAGGATCCTAACCAGAAATGTGGCAACAGCAGCCATGGAAGCAGAGCTGATGGTATAATGAGCTACAGCAACTGAGGACTCTAAATCCATGGGATGAGAAAGGCTGTGTGCCTGCAGTCAGGAGACTGGCTTGCAAAATATTTGTTTTGGATATTTAAATGAACATATATTTTCCTTGTGGTTTTTGTACATCAAGTTTAAAAGAACAAAACATAATAGAGGTAAACACAGTACTGCAATCATTGCAATGCATCAAAATTTGATTTGTTGATTGCAAAACGGATGCTCTGCCCTGTAAATTATCATTCAATTCACATAAAAGCTTTAATAAAAAATGGGCAGAGAACATGAACAGACATTTCCCCAAATAAGACATTCAGGCATTCAAAGAATTTATGAAGAATGCTCATGATCATTAGCCATGTTGTTGTTGCTTTTAAATGCTATTGAGTCAATCCCACCTCACAGCAATCCTGTATAACGTTTCCAAGGAGCAGCTGGTGATTTAAATAGCCAATCTGAGCTTACAGTATCACACTAGGACTTAGACATTAGAGAGATATAAATCAAAACAACAATGAGATATCATCTTACCCCAGCGATAATAACGAAGTTCCAAAAAACACAAAACAACAAATGCTGATGAGGGTGTGGAGAGACTGGACCCCTCCTACACTGCTGGTGGGTCAGTGAAATAGAAATAACGCATGACCCAGCAATTCCTCTACTTGGTATATAGCCTCAAGAAATCAGAGCTCTGACACAACTAGATATATGCATACCCATGTTCACTGAAGCAATATTCCCAATAGCAAAAAGACAGAGATAGTTTACATGCCATTCAGCAAAAGAATGGTCAAATAGACTTTGGTACATATACACAATGGACTATTACACAACGTTGAGGAGTCTGCAAACTCCTGATAACATGGATGAACCCGGAGGACATTATGCTGAGTAAAATTGTTGTTTTTGTTAGGTGTCATCGAGTCTTTACCGACTCATAGTGACCTTATGCACTGCAGACTGAAACACTGCTCGAACCTGGACTAACCTCACTACCATTGCCACGCTTGAGTCCATCGATGCTGCCATTTGGCCAATCCATCTCGTTGGGGGTCTTCCTCTTTTGCTCTGACCCTCCACCTTACCAACATGATATCCTTCTCCAAAGACTGGTCTCTCCTGACAAAATGTCCGAAGTATGAAAGA
>NW_006408522.1:28216102-28218040 GCF_000296735.1 Chrysochloris asiatica | reverse complement strand
GAGGAAGACAACTTCTGAATGGTTCCCCACTGAAAACCATATGACTGCATCAGAACACTGTCAGATATAGTGCCAGAAGATGAAAACATTAGGAATTGCAGCTGAACATTGTCATATATAATGCAGAAAGGTGAATCTTTCAGTTTGGAAGGCACTCAAAATACAACTAAGGCTCAAATCTGTATTGTAAGAAGAACAGCAAGAATGCTTCTTAGAAGTCAGCATGGGGACACTTCAACTCTCATACTTCAGACATGTTATCAGGAGAGACCAGTCCCTGGAGAAGGACATCATGCTTTGGTAAGTGAAGGATCAGTGAAAAAGATAAAGACCCCCAATGAGATGGATTGATATTGTCAGCAGTGATGGTCTTCACCATAACAATTATGCAGGATAGGGCAATTTCATTCTGTTGTTCATAGTCAGAACCAACTTGATGGCACCTAACTTCAGCAGCATTTCCATTTCCTTTAAGTAGATACCTAGCAATTGCTGAGTAATGTGGTAACTCTATGTTTAATACTTTGAGGAATAGCCTAATTGTTTATCCAAAGTGACTGCATTCATTTTACATGCCCACCAATAGTGTTTGATGTTTCCAAAGCTGCACATCATTCACAACCCTTGTTTTGATTTAGTGATAGGTGTGAAGTAATATTTCATTTTGGTTTTAATTTACATTTCCACACAAGGTCAGTTTGAACCACAAGGTCAGAGTTTCAAAAGTTACCAGCCACTCCTTAGAACCCCTATAAAGTGTCGTCATGAGTCAGAACTAACTCAATAGTACTTAACAAATTCAACAAAAACAGTAATAGCTAATGATTATATAAAGCATACATTCATATACGTACTTCAGATCCCAATGTACTAGAGATTGGAAACTGGATTAAATGTGGCAATGGAAATGAAAAAAAAAGAAAAAGGATGAACTATAACTATGAAGGTTATGATCCTAAGTGAATGGGAATAATATGGCATCATTTATAGCAGAAATTCTCAACCTTTAGCCTTTAGACATACTGATAAAAAATGCCACAAGTAACAGTCTCATAATTATAAATAATTACTTTTTTTTATATAAATTAAAGAAGGTTTAACTTTTCCCCCAGAATAATAACATCCACTTTTCCAACTATATGCTTTGTTTTTCAAACAGTGAAGTTGGTGAAGGTACAGCTAAAGTTGAGACTTCTGTCCTTCCCACCCAGTTTGCAACTTTAGTGAATGAACATAAATTTAGAGACTGTAGTAAGTAAACAACTTTTTGTCTGGACATTGATTCTCCATAATGGAGAATCTCTGAAGGAAAAGCTGTCTGTAAGGCAAAAAGAAAGTTGTTAATAGAGATGCCATTTTAAATATACTATTGTATAGTATAATATTATAAATAATACATATAATTTTGAGATTTATTATATATAATTATATGTGATATATATTACATATAGTTATATATGAAAATACCTTCCTTCTAAATGTGATGTTGTATACCAAAGCAGGCTTTTACCATGCATCTTTGAGAGGAAAGATTCTCTCCATATCCCCAGTGCTTACTTGGAATCTTATTCCATTCATGGTGAATTAGCACTCTTGTCTTTTTTACTTGATGTTTTTAAGTTCTTCTCTCTCAAAACAGAGATCACCTTCTCATAGTTGTATCCCAAATATGCAGTATAAATATAAAACCTGGACCATTTACAGAATATATGGACTCTAGGGCCCAAATAAAACCTATTGCAATTCAGTCAATTCTGACTCATCGCAGCCCCATGTGTACAGAGTAGGACTGCTTCACAGGATTTTCATGGCTGCAAACTTTACAGAAGCAGATCTCTACACCTTTCTTCCATGGTACCACTGGGTGGGTTTGAACTGCTAACTTTTTGATTAGCAGTATAGTATAAACCATTTGCAATATGCAGACACCTGACAAAA
>NW_006408522.1:28197916-28214167 GCF_000296735.1 Chrysochloris asiatica | reverse complement strand
AACTGCCGACCTTGAGGTTAGCAGACTGATTCATAACCACTACGCTACCAGAGCTCCTTATACAGGGTTGCTATGGCCTAAAATTGACTCAATGACACTTAATAACCACAGCATGCTTTGAGGAATCAGACTATCACATCTTTTCCCATGGAGAAGCTGGTGGGTTTGAACCAGTAATCTTTTCATTAGTAGCTAAGCGCTTAACCACTGCAACAGTCTGGGCTCCAATAACTATTGAATTTCTATATGATTTCAATCATTATTTCTCTGTGAATTTGTTATATGGCACTGGATAGCAGAAGATTGAATATAGACACAGCTATTAGATTCCAGCTGTCTTTAATTAACTCCATCATTAAAGAGATTTGCAAAAATATCAAACAATGTCAATATTTTCACTTCTTTTTGCTTAGGAAATAAGATTATTTTTAGAGACATATGCCATTTATTTTATTGTTTTTATTTATTTCCTAATGAACTAACACATCATTATTTTTAAATTTATTAGCTTTTCATTTTGAATATGAAATATATTTATATATATATATTTGTAACCAACTTAAAAAGTTATTTTGAATTATAAAGAGGTCCTGACACCAAAAAGTTTGAGAAGCCATCTGTGGTTCAAGTAAGTAACCCCTAGATAAGCGAAATACTCATTTCTTACATTTATAATACTAGATCTTTGGTCTAGAGTTGTTGTTCGTGGTGTTAAGTGTCTTCCAGTCAACTCTGACCCATAGCAATGCTTCACAGGGTTTCTGAAGAGCAACAGGTGGTTTTGAACTGACATCCTTGTGGTTTGCAATCCAGTTCTCATCCTACAGTGTCATGCCAAGAGTGGTCTAGAGTAGGGGTCAGCAAACTTTTTTCTATAAAAGGATAGATATTTTTGTCTTTGTAGGCCATGTGGTTTTTGTTGAAACCACTCAACACTGCCATTTTAGTGTGAAAGCAGCTCTAAACAACATGCAACTGAATGACCATGTTTATGTACAATTAAAACTTCCTTTAAAAAAAAAAAAAAAACATGGTGGGCTGGAACTAACTTATAGACTGTAAATTGCCAACTGTGGCTCAAGCCCTAAATTTATGTTTTGAAATGTTTGTGTCTCTGTGTGCTTGTGTGTTTGTGTGTTGAGGGGTGGGGGAGAGAAGAGTTAGAAAGGAGTTGATCATCAATTATGTGATTGGCATTTACTAATAACCACACAATTTATATATTTCTTAAATAGTTATATACCTCTGATTTTTTATTAGTATTTTGATTTTATGATCATTTTATAGGTAGAGAAATATGATCTAAAAATATTTTTTTTTAAAAAAACAATCCCAATGGCACACATTTAGTAGAAAAGATTGGGCTAGAACTCTGTCTGTCTCCAGAATTCTATATTGCCTGCTGTCACCATCAGGACCAGTAAAAACAGCAGCAAAAAGAGCTACAACATTTAGCTATTCCATGTTTTTAGTATGCACGATACATTCACATAGAGCACTTCATTTGCTCTTCACCAGAAAAAAAAGAAAGAAGGAAATGATCTCCAGGTACACCCAATGTTATTAGACTGGTGCCCAGATGTGGAAAATGGAGTTCAGATTATGTGGATTTCTGTTAGGAGATAGCAGAGTCAGAATTCGGACCCAACTTTTAGCTCTCAATCCCACAGTTTTTTTGTTTTGTTTTTTCTAGATGACCTTGTAGAGTTTACCCATTGTAACAATCCTGAAAAACAAACTTTGTAGATTTTTGTACATAATCCTTCAGTACAAAAGTGATGAAATTCCTATTTTTTCACTAGAGATGTGTAGGATGCAATGTGCATTTTATCTCCATCTCTACGAAATAGAATTCATGTTGAATCAATGAGGAAGCAGAAAAGGTCAAAAAGATGGAAAAGACCTCAGCTCAGAATTAGTAATATTTTCAAAGAGCTATTTTACTTTGAAGCAGAAGGTAATGGGACTACTAGGCCATTTGAATGACCCAAAGTTACAGCCTCTTCATTTCTTTAAACCTACAATGTTGTTGTTGTTAGGTGCCTTCGAGTCGGGTCCGACCCATAGCGACCCTGTACAGGGTTTCCGAGGGTGTAAATCTTTACGGGAGTAGAAAGCCTCATCTTTCTCCCGCGGAGCGGCTGGTAGTTTCGAACCGCTGACCTTAAGGTTCGCAGCCCGATTCGTAACCACTACGCTACCAGAGCTCCTTTAAACCTACAATAAAGGAGAGTAAAAACTATTACTCCCACCCCCACCCCAGAACTGTGATTACAATCTATGTGCCTTTCCTTGACCATTTAAAAAGTCACACTTACAAATTGACTCACCTCTTGGTGAAATTGAAATATGTTTTGTTTTGTAAATGAATAAGTTAAAGACCCAAAATGGGCAAATGTTTGCTTCAGGAAAGAACAATTTACAAAGCCATAAATTAAAATAAAATTTGTATTTTCTCCTACGTACTGGCAGTTAACTTTTTAAAAAAATAAGACAAACAAGATTAAAATCTATTTCAATGAAAGTTTTGGATATCTCTATGTTGTTGTTGTTGTTGTTAAGTACCATGGAGTCGGTTCTGACACATAATAACACATTAAAAAGCGCAGGGTTTCCTCCAAGGCTATAAATCTTTAAAGGAGCAGAAAGCCTCATCTTTCTCTGCAGAATGGCTGGTAGTTTCAAACTGATTCATAACCACTATGCTACCAGAGCTCCTCATCTATCTATATCTCTATCTATCTATCTATCTATACATTATACATGTGTGTGTGTGTGTGTGTGTGTATATATATATAGTTGTTAATTGTCATCAAGCCAGTTATGACTCATAGAGATCCTATGTAGGCTTTTTGAGAAGCTGCTGGTGGGTTTGAACTGCCACCCTTCTGGTTAACAGTCCAGTACATATCCTATAGTGCCACACCAGGAAGAAGTACAGTTGGAGTGCTTCTTAGAAGCTAGGAAGGTGACATGTTACCAGGAGAGCCATGTCCCTGAAGAAGAACATTATGCTTGGCAAAGTAAAGGGTCAGTGAAAAAGAGGAAGACCTCCAACAAGCTGGATTGACACACAAAGGCAGCAGCAATGGGTTTAAGCATAACAATCGTGAGGGTAGTGCAGGACCAGGCCGTCTTTCATTCTGTTGTGCATAGGGCACAATCGATTCAACAGCATCTAACAACAATATATGTGTTGTT
Organism: Chrysochloris asiatica; assembly: GCF_000296735.1. NCBI lineage: Eukaryota > Metazoa > Chordata > Mammalia > Afrosoricida > Chrysochloridae > Chrysochloris > Chrysochloris asiatica. The sequence continues at coordinate 28,210,966 of NW_006408522.1, read as the reverse complement.
GTTGTTAAGTACTGTCAAATCGGTTCCTACCCAAGGTTTTGAGGAATGGCTGGTGAGTTTGAACCACCAACCTGTGGTTCAAACTTACTTTGCAATCCAGCACATGAATCCTCAGTGCACACCAGGACTCCAACAACAGATATATCCCAAAGTCTACTTGTTAAAGATGCAAGTGAAGAAAATATATTCAAGATTCCAAATTTTCCCATTATATATATTACCCTTATTAGGGTCAACTTTAAGTAAAATTGGTACAGAGAATAGTGAGAGGGCTGCTGAGAACAATTTTACTTAAAGTTGACTCAAATGAGGGTACTATATTGGGAAATTTTGGAACCTTGACTATAGGGACACTTGGTACAGAGACTAGTGAGAGGGGTGCCGAACACAAGTGTCCCTCTACTGCCCATCAGTCAAGCAAGTGCCCACAGTTTTCTAGATTATTCCTTTACTCATTTAATCTCACATCCCCTCAAAGGAGCCTTTTAGATAGAATGGCATTGGAGAAGTTAACTGTGCACTTCTATCTTTCATCATCATTTATTTTCACATCCAAAGCCGAGGGAGCACTCTCTGATGAAAAGCTGACTGATATCACCTGATTCTGCCGAGGGAAATTTCAGGAAAGAAAAAGTTAAGTTGTATCTCCAGCAAAACTTTGATCCTGAAACAATTATTTAACTGAAGATCATTCAGCCGAAAGAGTGGCAGAAGCCCAAACGCCTGAAGCACAGAACTCAGCAAAACTCTCGACAACCTGCCACAGTGGCCAACATCTAGGCTGAGGCCTAGGTGGTCTAATAGGTGTTCTCCATCATAATTTCCATGCTTCTCTAATAATTATAGCTCTGCTTTCTTGCTTTGTTATTCTCACCATTCTGAAAAACTACTTAAAATTCTTGACAGAAAGCCTGTGGAAATCAAGCTGAAAGGGTTTTGGAGGAAACGGTGAATGCTGAGTTATTCAGCCACTTGTGATTATTTCATTTAAAGCCAGGTATTACTGAAATTTTGACTGGCTGTCATTGTAGTGTTATTAAAATTCTCCTCAAAGAATTTCAAAATGAAGACAAGCATAACTTCAGAAATGGGGAAAGTAGGATGATGAAAATAGAGGTGGTTGATTCCTTAAACTGGTTTGGCCTCCATGAGTGAAATCATTAAAGCAAGAGAGCTCAGCTTAACAGCATATTTGGCACCCACATAATGGGCTCGCCATAGATTCAGGAGGCCTTATAATGGAATAGTTTGAAATGACTCAGTCAGCTCAGAGGAGCCCTAAGTTCAGACTTCTTTATGACAAATTCTGCTTTAGAGAGCTTTGCCTAAAAACTACTTGGCTTCAAAAACTGAATGATAAGGGAAGGCGAAGGCAACCAGAAACAAAGATTATCTACTATATGGTTCCATTTTTATGAGTCAGAGTGTAGTTAGCACTATTGAGGTAATAGTTGTGAACTGCCTTGGGGACGGCCCAGACTCAGGCCTCCTGGGTCCTTCACCATCTCCATGAATGGTTATGGACTGGACCTTTGTTATCCATAAGGTTTTCCTTGACTGATTTTTGAGGTCTTACTTTCTAAGTCTATCATAGTTTGAAAGTTCAGTTGGCACCTGTTCAGCATCATAGCAGTGCCCGGCATCCAACTGACAGACACTGGTGACAGCACAAGATGGCATTGACCAGAAATCTCACCCAGGTCTCCCTCATGGAGAGTACAGTTTTACCGGGGTACCACACTGCTGAATAGAGAACGGAATTCCCTGGAAAAGACCAATAGAGACTTGCTGAGATGATCAGAATGTTCCATAGTTTAGACTGGGTGGCCATCATAAAGGAATATACATCTGTAAAAATATCATAGAGCTATACACATAATATTTGTGCATTTTACACAAGCTCACCAGCTGCTCCTCGGAAACGCTATACAGGGTCGTTATGTGTCGGGATCGACTCAACGTCACTTAACAACAACAACAACAACAACAACAACAATATGACACTGCAGGATAATGCACTGGACCAAGAGGTAAGTTTGAGCCACAAGGTCGGCAGTTCAAACCCAACAGCCACAAGTCGTAAACCCTATACAGGACCTTTCTGTGTTGGAATCCACTCGACGATACTTAACAACAACAGTGATCATTATTTCCATGTGCGCAGGTTATCTCTCCAGTAATTTGCTATCAAAGGAAAAAGTGATCGATCACTCGTGGTTCTCACATTCTTTCATCTTGTTTAATGCAATCCTGTCAATCTGGAATAACATCATGAGACCCATACGAACCGCCACTAATGGTGCCAGAAGTGCTCTCAAGAAGCCGAGAGAAGCTGTGTGACATTAGAAGCAAAACTTGAATCTCTTGATCTGTACAGTAGCTTAAAGTCTGCAGCTGTGGTTGCCCACCATTTCAAGAGTAATGAATCCAGCGTAAGGACCACTGTTAAGAAAAACAAAACAAAAAGGAAACTTATGAACCTGTCACAATAGCTAAGCTCATTTTGCAAAATACGTTTTTATCTTATATTAAAAATGCACATAAAACATACAAAATATGTGTTAACCGACTGTTTATAGTATCAGTAAGGCCAATATCAGTAAGATCAGTTGATGTTGTGAAGTGCCATTGAGTCAATTCCGACCCATAGGGTTTCCGAGGAGCAGCTGGTGAGCTTGAACTGCCAACATTGAAGTTTAAACGGCTTTGCAGTCTGGCGCATTAACCCACAGCGCCACGTAGTAGGCTATTAACTTCACCTGTTCCTTTTAATTTTTTTGGCTACTAGAAAATTTATAATTATATTATGTATCTTCCTTTTGTGGTATGTTTGTTGTCATTGAGTTGGCTCTAACTCATGGTGATACTATACATAACATAACAAAATGATTATTGGTATTGTTGAGTTTGGGAGGAGTCGAAAGTTATACGCAGAGTATAAACTTCATGTGGACATTCACCATCCCTAAATTCTATATTGTTCATGGATCAATTATATAAGTATTAAAAATAATGGTTATTATTTTTTATTTCTTCATAGAAATTGGAGCCTGACAAATTGTAAAGTAAATGTTGAAAATATGAGCTTTATAATGAGATAATTCTCTTTTTACTTAAATTTATTTTGAAATAATTTATTGATTTCTAGAAGAGAAAAATACTTGTTATATATTTAAGAAAAAATTAAAGCTAGTCATTAATTAGAAAATGATTATCAGCATAATCATTAATATTTGCTTTGAACAAAGTAAGCAAGAAAGCTTCATATAGAATTTAAGACACAAAAGAACTATTTTAATACAGAAACTAATCAAGTGTAATCAAAATAAAAATGCACCTCTACAAAGAACATTTAAAAGTAGCTTCTTTTTACCCAAATTTTGAGTGTTGCTTTCACAGTTGTAAAATCTAGGAGCTGGGAAACTAATTGTATTTATTTCTTTCCCATTTAAAAATATAGAATATTTCAGCATGTCACAATTTAATATAGCAAAAAACATTGCTTATATGTACTACCCATAATTAAGATATAATTTTAAGTTGTTTCATAGTAGTCTCTCCTCTTTCATAGGATTAAGAATGCACAAATACAGCTAAACTCACCACCAGAACTTTTCCTTTCTTTTCTTCATAAGACTGCCGGTCAATTTGAGCCTCATCCCAAATTGCCAACCATGGCTCTAAAGACATTTCTAGATAAAAAAAAAAAGCATGATTACAGCATTTAGAAATAACATTTGCTTTACACATGTTTTCAGATTTATTAATATGTTTAACAGTAAAAGCTGTTGGATCTGTATTCTTGTTTTCCTGATATCTCAGTGCTGAATAATCCCAAAGTATTTGAGTTCCTTCTAACTCTGAAGTGTGCCATTACTATGTGAGGTAGATCAAGAATGATCATTACAATTATATATACTGTATCTATTCAAATGGATCCTAATATTACTGGGTGTTTTGTATGCAGAATATCTGGAATATAAAGCTATCTGGAATGACCAATTGGACATGAAAACAAATAGATACATAAAATATAGTTTATTTCTTTCTTTCTCAATTTAAAGTACAGAATATTTCAAATATAACAAATTTCATAACAAAAATCCTTATGTGTACCAACCATATTTAAGATATAATTGCAGTATTTGTTTCAGATTACTCTATCTTCTTTAATAGGAATAACAATGTACAAATACAGCTTAATTTACCCCCAGAAATTTTTCCTTTATTTTCTTCTCTAAGGTAACTACTTTCCAGAAAGTGAGGTATATTATTTCCATTCATGGTTTTGAAATTCTACGAAATGTAGGTATTCTGAAGCAGTTTGTAGGTTTAAATATGTTTCACATAAAGAATATCTCCTTATAAACTATTTTTACTCAGTATTATGCTTTTGAGTTTTATCTATATTGATGTATGTATAGGAAATTTAATCACTTAAAATTTATACCTTAATACTGATGATATGGGAGCCTGGTGGCCCTGTAGGATAAGCACTGGACTTCAAATCACAAGGCTGACAATTTGAGCTCACCAGCTCAGAAGAAAGATGAAGTTTTCTAATAAAGCAAAGATTTACAGCATCAGAAACCCTATACAGGGTCGCTATGACTCAACACCATTTTACAACAATAACATATAGTATATAGCATATATCTTACAGAAAAAATCAAGTTGTTTCCAGTTTTTTCATGATTTTTCCTATTAAAACAGTGTTGTAAAAAGATTTCTAGTGCATAGTACAAGTGTAAACATTTTTTTCTAGAATAAAAACCAAGACATTATGAGATGATAAGGTAAGTTCATATTTAATGTTACAAAAAATTGCCAAATTGCTTTTCAGAGAGATCATTTAAAATCAGTCTTTATTTGCAAAATTCTGTTGCAATGTGTTAAGAAGGAAAACATCACATCTTCTTAAGGAAGAAAATGTAAAAAGGCACATGGACCAGGCCCACTTATTTTGAAATCTCTCACCAACTTGTTCTTCTTTGATATTTCTTACAGTCACAAATTAGGAGAGACACTTCTACATCTCATTCCAAATGTCCTTCATGCACTGCTAGTAAATCTTCTCTAATAACATCAGCAAGGGGATCAACTACCCCGACCTCCAACAGCCTGATTCCAAAGCAAGTCCTCACCAGGGAAATGAAATATATGCTTGAGCAAAGTATATACATAATTAATGAGGGGAAAAAAAACCCCACATAATGATCTTTGATGAAAACGTGGTAATTTTTTACCCAATTTATTCACAAATCTAAAAGTCGTCTAGTATGTTGCATATTTTGGAATAGGATAGCTTTTGGAGTTATTGGCCAACAGTGATAAGGAAACCATCGGTGATTACGCAAATAAAATAACATTTGTTATTCTGATGGCAACATTTAGTTCTACATTATTGCCTGGTAGAAATGAAGGGTTCAAAAGTCATTTCAGTGCATTTACTAAGTGGCCTGGTAAGACACAATCAATCATTAGAGACAACGATTTCGGTTTCCTACAAAACAAAAATGTGGTCAAGTCAGTGCCAACTCATCACAACTCTGTGTGTGTCTGAGAATGACTACTCCACAAGGACTAAAGTTTCAGCAGTAGCTTGTCCTGCCTTTCTTCCAAAGTGCGTCCGGTGGATTCCAAACTCCTATTTTTGGTTGCCAGGTGAGCATGTTAACCACGTACACCACCCAGAGATTTTTTTTTAGTTATCCTAAAAGCCTCCCAAATTTTACAATGTAAACTCTGTATATTCTAAGCCAAGCTTCATTTACTGCTTGCATGCTCTATGAGTATTTTCTTTTTTATGTTTCCTCCTTTCTTTCTCTCTCTTTCCAGTGCTACATAAGTTTGTTGAAAGATTTCAGTTTGTATGCTATCAATTCCTGGTTGCTGGTGCAGTCAAGTCCTCATGTTATGTGCTGTCCTATTGGCTGTGACTCATCATGACCCTATAAACAATAGAATGAAGCATTGCCTGTTCTTTGCCCTCCTAACTACTGTGAAGTTTGAACCCGTTGTTGCAGCCTTTGTGTTAATCCATCTTGTTGGGGGTCTTCCTCTTTTTCACTTAACCAAATAAAAAAATAAAATGAAACCAAGGGCTGGCTCCTGGATCAAAACAAAGAAAAAAACAGAGAGAGAATCAAGACACTAATGATTGTAAAAAGTGTACTCAAACCATAAAAATTAAGTGAAAAACAAGCAAATACTATAAACAATACTGTAGCAATAAATTAAACAATTTCAATAAAATTGAAACATCCCTTGAAGACACAAACTACTAAGAATAGCATGCTAGCATGATATTTATTAGATAAATGAAATTCCTAGTTCAAACTTTGCTAAAAGAGAAAATTTCATAACATGTCCAGATGATTTCACTAGAAAATCCTAGAGAACATTTAAGAAGAAACATTTCCAATTATTCACAATCTCTTACATAAAATAAAAGAGATGAAAATAATTTGGAAATCATTTTATGAGGTCAGAATTACCCCAATACCAATCAGACAAAACTATTAAAAAGAAAACATCATGGCTAGCAGTTTATAAAAAGGATCACAGATAAAAAGAGGGGACTTCAAATAGTTCATAGACATTTTTCATTACCTTTTATTTACATTCTTCCATGAACATTTTTGGGGGTGGAGTGTTCATCTTTTTCTTTTAACTTTTTATTGTGAATTGAGTGAAGAAAAACAGAGCAGATCATCATTTTTACATTAATAAATCATGAACTTCATTTCATCTCAATGATTGCAATTCCTTCAATGTAATGTTGTTGTTTTTGTTAAGTGCCATTGAGTCCGTTCTGACTCATAGCAACCCTGTATAGAGTTTCCAAGAAGCCACTGGTGAGTTTGAACCACCAACCTTGCAGTTCAAACTGACCTTGCATTATTCCACAGCACCATTATTTACTTATCCCATTTTCTCTCTGTTTCTTGTTTCCATTCCTTCTTTTTTCCCAACCCTTCTGAGCTTTGTCCTTGGTTGAATGCTATATCTTTTAACTTGAATGGTTGACGTTCTTGGGTACAAGTACCTCTACAACAACTGCTAGTGTGGTCTGTCCCTATATAAACTATCAACTGTTTGGCTGAAAATTGAGCCATGGAGATGAGTTCACTTCCAGACCTGAAAGGTGACAAAGGTCCATGGCCTTGGGATTCTACCAGTCTCTGATCAGCAAGTCTGGTCTGTTTTATGATTTGGAATTTTGTTCCATATTTTCTCTCACTCTGTCCAGGACCTTTTAATGCGATCCTTTTCAAAGCAGTAGATAGTGGTATCTGGGTACCATCTAGTTCTTTTGGTTTCAAGTTCTGGATTCTGATGTTCATGTGATCCATTTGTCTATTTTACTAGTTGTTTCCAAGTGTTTTCAATTTTCATCACTTTTCTTTTCTCCAGACAGAGGGAGACCAATAGTTGAAGGACAATTATAAGCTTTTAAAATCACTGTAGCTACTCACCTAAGTAAAATGTAGAGCATTTTCTTTGTGCATTGTGTTTTATACCAATTGACCATAGTGTCCCCTGAAACTATGGCCCTGAACCTCTGGACCCAATGACTCATTCCCTCATGGTGTTTTATTATGTCTAAGGTAGGATAATGCCCTGGACTGCAAGGCAGTGGTTCAAACTCACCAGTTGCTCCTCAGAAACGCTATACAGGATTGGTATGAGTTGAAAATAACTCAATGGCACTTAATAACAACAACAACAAGATGTTGTATAGTGGGTTATGAGTCAGACTACTAATCACAAGATTAACAGTTTGAAATTACCAGCTGCTCTATGGGAAAGAGATGAGGCTTGCTGTTCCTATAAATATTTACAACCTCAGAAACCCTATACAGGCTCACTATGAGTTGGAACCGTCTCACACAACCACGGCACACAACCACCACCACCACCAAGATGTTTTCATAACTTTGACCCTCTGTACTCCACCACATTCCTGGATATAGCTGAAGCAAGGACAAATATTCATGTACAAATATACATATATGAGTCCTGGTGTGGCGCTGTGGGCTAATGCATCAGACTGCAAAGTCATTTGAACTGCAAGGTTGGTGGTTCAAGCTCACCAGCTGCTCCTTGGAAACCCTACACAGCTCGCTATGGTTTGGAATCGACTTGACAGCACTTAACAACAACTATTTTTATATATTTATGAGTATATTCCCATTCTCCTTCCTGTACCCATTCCACCTCCTGAGTATCTATCCATGCACCTATCACCATTATTGCAGGACAGAGTATGTAACAATATGTACTTCTTTTACTTTAGCCTTTTTTAAATCACCTTTGTATATCATGATTGTTGTGAATTCAACTGTCTCACTGCCCACTAAATATGAGTTGAAAATCATAATATCTGTACCTGTGGTTTAAGGAGCTTTGGTCATACAGTGGGGTTAGCCTTAAGCTGCTAATTGCAAGTTCAGGGCTTCAAACCCACCAACCCCTCTGTAGGGGAAAGATGGGGCTTTCAGCCCCCATAAAGATTTACAGCCTCAGAAACCCTATCCAGGGTTGCTATGAGTCAGAATCAACATAACAGATGGGAGTTTGGGTTTTTTGGTTGGTTATAATCTCATTTGTGAAGCATTGTAGGATAAGCACTGGGCTGCCAACCATAAAATTGATGATTCAAACCCACCAGCCACTACATTTGGGGATGTTGTTGCTGTTAAGTGCCATCGAGTTGGTTCTGACTCATAGTGACCCTGTATAGGGTTTCTGAGAAGAGGCTGGTGGTTTGGAACCACAGATCTTGCCATTGAAACCAACCTTGCCTCCCAGTGCTTATCCTACAGTACCACAACAGGACTCCAATGAGTATTGTTAAATGGATGTAGCAGTGTTAGTGAAGAGTGTGTTTTAAATCAATATTTTTAGAAATCTGAAAGAGCAGTTTAAACAAGCAACAGTTTGGGGAAGATTAATGTCATGACAAAATATCGCCAAGGAATAGAAATTGAAAAGAGACAAAGACCTTGCCTCAGAGGCAACAGGGAAAAAAACCCTTCCCTTAAGCCTGTGTTCTGAATTCAAACTTCTTGATTTATAAATAAATTTACGTTTGTTAAAGCTATTCAACTGTGGTATTTCTGTTATAACAACATTAGATAACTAAGACAATGACCGATTGGGGTTCATTCCAGGAAATCAAAGCTTTTTCAGTATTCAAAAGGGAAAATTGTAATTTGTCATATTGACAGACTCTACATTCATATTTGTGCCCAGTTCAAAGAGAGGTGACCCAACAGAATGCAGAAATCATCAGATAATGTCATTAATATTCCATGCAAGCAAAATTTTACTAAAAATAACTTAAAAATGTCTGCAACCATACATTGACAGAGAACTTCCAGATGTTCAAGCCAGATTCAGAAGAGGACATGGAATGAGGGCTATCATTGCTGATGTCAGATGGATCTTGGCTGAAAGCAGAGAATACCAGAAAGTTGTTTGCCTGTGCTTTATTGACTTTGTAAAGGCTTTCGATTGTGTGGATCATGGCACCCTATGGACAACATTGTAGAGAATGAGTATTCCTGAACACTAATTGTACGCATGAGGCACCTGTACATAGGCCAAGAGACAATTGTTCAAACAAAACAAGGGGCACTGAATGGTTTAAAATTAGGAATTGTGTTCTTTCATCATACTCATTCAATCTGTATGCTGAGCAAACAATCTGAGAATGTGGATTCTATGAAGAAGAGTGTGCCATCAGGATTGGAAGAAAACTCATTAACAACCTGCAATATATAGATGATACTAAAAGCTTGTTTTCTAAAAGCTAAGAGGACTTAAAATATTTACTGATGAAAATCAAAGACCATAGCCTTCCATAAGGGTTTCACCTCAAAGTAAAGAAAACAAAAATCCTCACTACAGGACCAATGATAGCATCATGATAAATGGGGAAAAGACTAAAGTTGTCAAAGACTTCATTTTTCTTAGATCCACCATCAACACTAATGGAAGCAGCAGTCAAGAAATCAAATGCTGTATTACATTAGGCAAATCTGCTGCACTAGCTCTCTAAACTGTTGAAAAGCAAAGATGTCAGTTTGAGGACTAAGATGCTACTGGTCCAAGCCATGGTATTTTCAAAAGTTTCATATGCATGTGAAAGTTGGATTGTTGTTGTTGTCAGGTGCCATCGAGTCGGAACCGACTCATAGCGACCCCATGCACAGCAGAATGAAACAATGTCCGATCCTGGGACATTGGATAGTGAATAAAAAAGACCGTAGAATTGATGCATTTAAGTTATGGTATTGGAGGAAAATATTAAAAGCATTAGGGGCTGCCAAAAGAACAAGCAAGTCTGTGTTGGAAGAAGTACAGCCAGAATGCTCCTTAGAAACCAGATGGTGAGACTTCATCTCTCATATTTCTGACATATTATCAGAAGAGACCAGCCCCCACAGAAGGACATCATATTTCGTAAAGTGGAGAGTCAGTGAAAAAGAGGATAGGTACAGTGACAACAGCAATGAGCTCAAGCTTAACAATACTTGTGAGGATGGTGCAGAACCAGACCGAGTTTTATCCTGCTGTTCAGAAGGCTACTCAAAGTCAGAGGTACTAAGAGTCAGCACCAACTCAATGGCACCTAACAACAATAAATAGGTTGAAGCTAATCAAATTGTACACTTTAAATGCTTGTGGTTTATTGTCTGTCAATTACATTTTAATAAATGTTTTTGTTTCTTTTTAATACTGTTGTTTTTAGGTGCCATCGAGTCAGTGCTGACTCAAAGTACCTCTATGCACAACAGAATAAAACACTGTCCGGTTCTGCATCATCCTCACAAGTGTTGTTATGTTCAAGCCCATTGTTGCTGCCACTGTGTCAGTCCATCTTGGAGGTCTTCCTCTTGCTTGCTTTCTATCCATTATAATAAGCATGCTGTCATTCTCCAGGCACTGCTCCTTCCTGACAATATGACCATCCTCTCTTCTAAGGAGTATTCTGGCTATACGTCTCAGAAAGATTTGTCTATTCTTCTAATAGTCCCTGGTACTTTCCGTTTTCTTCCTCAACCCTACAATCAAATACTACCAAATTCATTGATATTACTGCTAAATTTGGTTCTAGATATTTGACGTTTACATTCTACTCATTAGAAATAAAATGAGATGTGAGATAGATATACTTGTGTATGTCTTATTTTACATTTTCTTCAAAAAAAAAAATTCAGCCCTTTATGTTCATATCAATACACAGAACTCTAGTAATTCTAACATGGCAAATTATTTATACTCTAAGGTCTATCTTTTCTAAATGTGTTCCTATAGAAAAGTAACCATATAATCATACATTTATGACTAAACATCCATGTAAGTTAAAGGGATATTTTCCCCCTGGAAGACCATAAATTTTAAATGATATATTACATTAGGCAATTACAGTATTGAAGAAGAAATGGTTACCCATTCAGAGTGGTTATTTAGGACGTTGTAACGTTAGTGTCACATTCATCACAGCATATAGGAGAAAAAGTGCTTAAATACAATTGAAAGACCATTAATGTAGAAAGATTTTAAAACTGTCATCACTTCCATTAGAGTTGATATCAGTATTTTACATAAAAATTGCCTGCTGTGAGGATAAGGCAGCTGAGATCTGATCATTTGAGAAAATCAAATCAGATATATGATTGCTAGAAGACATGGCAGTTAAAAGAACAGACGCAAATATATGAATAGAACCTTGATACATTGAAGGCAAAAATGTCAAGAGGAAAAAGTGCTAAAGAAATAGGCTGATTCCTTGGATGGTGGCAGTGGTGGTGATGTGCCGTGGAGTTGGTTCCCACTCATATCGACCCTGCATAGGGTTTCTGAAGTGTAAATCTTTATGGTAGCAAAAAGTCCCATATTTCTCCTGAGGGGCGATTGGCAGATTCAAACTGATGACCTTTTGGTTAGCAGCCCAGTTCATAATCCACTAAGCCAAAATAAAATGGAGACCTGTCTTTCAGAATAGACCTAGGGATAATCCTCCTGTGGATCATGAAACAAATATTTATAAACATGTTCATATACTGTGAACTCGGCCAGGTAATTCAATCTAGTCAATAACCTTTGTTCTCTTCTTATTAAATCTTAACAGAGAAAATGCCACTAGAAAGTTGTTTAAACTTTTAATCTCTTGGTTATAGTCTTCAAAATCAATATTAGTTGTTTCTTTCCATCTGCTGACATTAACTAAGGTGTGTACTGTGATACAAACACAATATAAACACATCAGTGCACAGTGTTCTTCAATTGTTAATAACAAGGATGCTCTCAGGATGTATGTCGAGTATGAAGTTACATGCATCTGGTGTTTCTTGGCAAGAATGGACTTTTGGAGTTCTATAATGAACTTTATCTATGTTCTTATGTGTAATATTAAAGATATTACCAGAGGGGTCTCAGAGGCCACTACATTTCTTATGTTTAAAAAATACTAGACACTTTATAAGGTAAATGAAGGGAGAAGAATAAAGTTGTGTCTAATGGGCTATCATGATAGGACTTTAATAAATTTATGGCAAGGCTGTGGTCCTAATCAGAGCTTGGATCAGGCTATAAGTTACCTGAGAGTTCATTCAGATCTCTTCTGTGCTTAGCATTACAAACCAGGAAGAAGGCACAATTTCAAGAAGAGTCCGAAGAATCTCACTTATATCACATGCTAGACATGTGAGAAAAGAATTACAATGAAATTAGAAAGATATATGCAAAAAAAAAAAAAAAGGGCATTCTTGCATAGAAAAACAATATGATTGGATTTAAGCTTTAAGAATGGTTCAAAGCTATACTCTTTTATCCCTGTATTTTCCCCTTAAATAAGGTTATTGGCAGTGTATGGAATAGTTTCTTCAGGTTCTACTATGCAAAGTGCCCACAGCTACTGTGCCTTTCTCCATTCCTCTGGACATTCGTATTGTACATTTCAACTTATACTTAAGTTGGTATTTATGTAATGTAACAATGACGGCAGGCAAATGTTGAGACTTATTCACTGGTTAACAC
>NW_006408522.1:28195222-28197604 GCF_000296735.1 Chrysochloris asiatica | reverse complement strand
TGAATTTGACTTGATGACAACTGGTTGACTTTTTCATGTTTGAATACTGTTGTTGTTAGGACCTGGCTCCAATTCATAGAAACAACACTAGGGACCCTAATATATGGCATAAATGTAAAAACAAACATAACTAATAATGCACAAACAGTAGAAGATGAATGAGATTAATATTGTTGTTGTTAGGTGTCCTCAAGTCAGTTCTGACTTATAACGACCCTGTGTTCAACAGAATGAAACCCTTTCTGGTTCTATGCCATCCGCCAAATTCTTATATTTGAACCCACTGCTGTTTCCAGAAGTGTTGATTGTAGATTCAAGAAAAACAGTCTTTGACAACCAATCTTTTCTCCATTCATCATGATGTTATATATTGGTCCACTGGTGAGGAATTTTTATTTCTTTGAACTGAGGTGCAACCCAGGCTGAAAGCTGTGGTCTTTGATCATCATACAACTATTTTAAGGACTCTGCACTTTCAGCAAGCAGTATTAGATCATTTGCATATCAGAGGTTCAGTGTTAGTGATTCTTCTTCCAAACCTTATGTCATGCCATTTTGGTTATAATTCAGCTTCTCAGATTCATTGTTCATCATATAGCTTGAATAAGTATGGTTAAAGAATACAACTCTGGTGCACACCTTTCCTGATTTTAAACCATTCAGTATCTTCTTGTTCTGTTTTCTCATGAGCACAATTAAGTGTTTTGGAATACCCATTTTTCACAGTGTTATCCATAGCTTGTCATGATCCACACAGTCAAAATCCTTTGAATAGTCAATAAACCATAAGTAAACATCTTCCTGGTATTCTTTGCTTTCAGCCAAGATCCATCTGATGTCAGCAATGACATCCCTCATTCTATGTCCTCATCCAGCTTGAGTTTCAGGCAATGCCCTATTGATGTAATTTGCAGTCATTTGGGAATTATCTTCAACAAAATTTTACTTGCATGTGATATTAATGATATTGTTTCATGATTTCTTCATTCCGTTTGGTCACCTCTCTTTGTAAATGTGCACAAATATGGATCTATTCTAATCCGTTGGTCAAGTAGGACCTGTTTAAATTAGGAAAAACTTAATTCAACTTTCAAAAAGAGTGAATCCTAACTTACGTTACTCAATGGCACACAGCGACAACAACAGAATGTTCAGATGAATGAAAACAAAATCCTGGCAAAGTAGCAAATGCAAGGAAAAAAACATTTGAACAGACATTATGAGAGTAAGTTAAAAAGTATCATAGAAATATTTATTTAAAAAAAATATCAAAATGTGAGCTATTGTTTCTAAACATCTCCTCCATCCTAGTCTGTACATTCCTGAAGGCGATGTGGACATCTCTCTAACCCTTCACTAAATAATTCTGTGCTCTTCAATTTATACCTTATCAAAAAGGCAATTTTTGGCATCCTGTTATTGTTATTGTTCTGAAGTGTTGCTAAGTCAGTTCTGACTTGTGACCTTGCATAGTGTTTATGAACAGTAACTGGTGAGTTTGGACTGCTAACTTTACAGTTAGCAGTCCAGTACTTATCCTACAGCACCACACCAGGACCCCTACAGGGACACAAATCATCTTCCGTTTAAATATCCTTTGAGTTTTGTGAACGAAAAAGAAGTCTGAAAAGACGAGATCGGGACTATAGGGTCACTGGAGGAAGTTTTCTCAGTGAAATTCTCATAGGACAGCTCTTGCTACCTTCAAAGAATGAGAAGGTGCATTATTCCTAAGCACAACATTCTTGACCTTTATCTCAGCAATGCAGTTTCCATTTTTCTTAAAATTTCTTCATAATAACTCCTGTGATCACCCACTGTCCTTAGAGAAAATCTATCAAGATTTCTCCTTTGAAATTCCAAAATACAAAAACAACGCCATAACCTTCTGAGCTGACCTCTCTGCCTTGAATGCAACTGGCCCAGCGAATACCCTCAGAAGCTACTATTTTGCCTGGATTTTTTCTTGAGGACACCCTAATAAGACTAAGACAAGAGTATTTCTGAGAAAACTTCTCTGCAGTTATCCACTGACCACAGAGATATGTTTAAACATTTTTCATTTGAAATAAATCTTTGTATGTATGGATTTGAACCACAGTAACAACATTTTTGACTTACCCTTGGACATCTTAAGAAGAGAATTTGGGTACATAATAAAGCAAAGTCAGAAGCTACATGACGTACCATCTGACTGAGTTTCAGTCTTCCAGTGAAACATCTCCAGTTTAGGTCATGGCTTCCTAGTTGATGATTTCATGCAAATCAGTCTTTTTACTTGAGATTTCTTTGAAAGAAGAAATACCTATTTCAGTTTGTAGCATTATATGCTGAAAGCTACATATAGATATGTTATTGTTGTTGTTAAGTACTGTGGAGTCA
>NW_006408522.1:28192121-28193652 GCF_000296735.1 Chrysochloris asiatica | reverse complement strand
CACAATCCTTGTGCTTGAGCCCATTGTTGCTGCCACTGTGCCAATCAGTGCCAATCATTAATGGTTTTTCTCTTTTTCACTGACTCTTCACTTTACCAAGCATGATACCCTTCTTCAGGGCTTTGTCCCTCCTGATAACATGTCTGAAGTGTGAGAGACAAAGTCTTGCCATCCTGATTTCTAAGGAGCATTCTGGCTGTACTTATTCCAACACAGATTTGTTATGTACTAGCTAGCAGTCCATGGTACTTTCAGTATTCTTCAGTACCATAACTCCTTATTCATTGTCCAACTTTCAGATGAAGCTCTTGAAAATACCAAGATTTGAGTCAGGTGCACCTTAATTAAGAATGCAGATTCCTTTGATTTGCTCAATAAAGTTCATTTCTAAAAAAGTAACAAAAATACAAACTTCCTCACTTTCAAATTTAGCTAAATTTTTCATTAGCTCACAGCCATTTGCAAATGTATTCTTCTCCCAAAGGTTGAAAATACTTCAAATTTATATTAAAAAAAAAGAAAGAAAGAAAGGAAAAGAAAGCAGACACCTGTTTTAGGTCCAATTATGAATTGCAAAGAACTATCATACCTAATTGCTAAATAGCTATGGAATTTCCATTTTAGTCAAATCAACTGCACTTGAAAAATAAACCTAAAATTTAAATGTTATAATCATTTATAATTCATTCTACTTCTGCACACAAAAATAACCAATTTAAAAGCAAAAGCCTAGGGTAGGATGCTTTTCAAATCTTGCTGGGTGATTTTACACAGATGACACCAAATTTGAAAAATTTAAGGAGTTAGGTTGGGTTGTTTTTTTGTTTTGTTTTGTTTTTTCCCTTAAGGTACATTTTGCAAGTTAATCTTAATTTAATTTCAACAATTTCCTTTCCCACTATCCCCAAGAAAATGCAGCCTAGAGATATTTTGAAGAGATTATCATTTAAATCTAGAAAATTCCTACGTGGAGTCATGTCTCAGACGTAAATCACTAATCAGCTTTTGTCAGGTCAATTCCTAAACTCATGAGGATACCACGTGTGTCAAAGTAGAACTGTGCTACATGATTTTCAATGTAGCCGTAGATCACCAGGTCCTTCTGATGAGGCACATCTTGGTGAACTAGAACTTCAAACTTGCAGCTAATAGTTTAATGCCTTACCATTTGCACTACCCAGGTACATAAAATAGCTGTTTTTGTTGTTAGGTGCCATAAACATAGTTCAGCTTTGTAGGACCTTAGGTACAACAGAATGAAATACTTTCTGAGCTATTTTTATAACTGTTGCTGTGTTTGAGCCCATTCTTATGGCTACTGTTTCATGAAACCATTTCATTAAGGGTCTTCTTTTTCACTGACCAAACATGATGTTCTTCTGTTGCAACTAGTCCCTTCTGAATATTTGTCCGAAGTACATGAAACATGGTCTCCCACCCCAAATTTTAAAGACAATTATGGTTTTACTTCTCTCAAGACAGATTTCTATGTGTTTTTGGCAGTCCATGGTATATTTAATATTCTTCAACT
>NW_006408522.1:28188287-28189866 GCF_000296735.1 Chrysochloris asiatica | reverse complement strand
CAGCCAAAACCAGGTCAGAGGCAGACTGTGGAACAGACCATCAATTGTCCATATGCATGCTGAAGCTGAAGAAAATTAAAACACATGCAGACACATGACCTTTTTATACATCTCCCCTGAATTTAGAGAACATCTCAAGAAGAGATTTGATGCATAGGGCAGTAATGATGGAAGGCCAGAGGAGCTATGGGATGACACCAAGATCATCATGCAGGAAGAAAGCAAAAGATCATTAAGAAGAAAAGAAAGAAGGAAACTACCAAAATAGATGTAAGAAAAGACTCTGAAACTTGCTCTCCACCATAGAGATGCTAAAGCAAACTGATAAAATTAGCAAAAGAGGTAAACATGATATTTCTAAGGACGGCTTGAGAAGACAACGTCAAATATTATAAAGAAATGTGCAAAGACTGTGACTTAAAAAACCAAAGGGTAAAACATGCTCATTATTTCTCAAGGTGAAAGAACTGAAGAAAAAATTTCAAGCTTTGACTTGTAATATTGAGGGACTCAATAGGAAAATATTGAATAATGCAGAAAGCATCAAAAGAAGATGGTAGGAATACACAGAGTCACTGTACAAAATAGAAATGAACGATGTTTAAACATTTCAAGAGGTAGCATATGATCAAGAGCCACAGATATTGAAGGAAGAAGTCCAAGGTATACTGAAGACATTGGCAAAGAACAAGGCCCCAGGAATTGATGGGATACAAATGGAAATCTTTCAACAAACTGATGCAGTACTGGAAGCACTCATCTATGCCATGAAATTTGGAAAACAGCTACCTGGCCAACTGATTGTAAGAGATCCATATTTGTGCCCATTCCAAAGAGAAGTGACCCAACGGAATATAGAAATCATCAGACAATATCATTAACACCACAGGCAAATAAATTTTGCTCAAGGTAATTTTTAAATGGCTGCAACGGTACATTGGCAGGGAACTGCCAGAGACTCAGGTGAGACTCAGACAAGTACTTGAAATGAAGCATATCATTGCTGACGTCAGATGGATCTTGTCTGAAAGCAGAGAATACCAGAAAGACGTTTACCTGTGTTTTATTGACTATGCAAAGGCTTTCGACTATGTGGATCAATACAAACTATAGACAACATTATGGAAAATAAGCATTCTGGAACACTTAAGTGTGTTCATGAGGAAACTGCATAGACAAAGAGGCAGTCCTTAGAACAGAACACGGAAACACTGAATGATTTAAAATCAGGAAAGGTATGCATTAGCTTTGTAATATTTCACTATACTTATTCAATCTGTATGATGAGAATCTGGGTTACATGAAGAAGATGACATCCGGATTGAAGGAGAATTCATCAGCAACCTACACTATGCAGATGATGCTATCTTGCTTGCTGAAAACAAAGAGTACTTAAAATGTTTGCTGATGAAGATCAAAGATAACAGCCTTTTATATTGGTTTTACCTCAATGTTAAGGAAAAAAAAAAAACACATCACCACTGGACCAATAATTAACATCATAATAAATGGAGAAAATAAATCAAGTTGTCAAAGACGTCATTTTGCTTGGACCCACCATCAACACTCATGGAAGCAA
>NW_006408522.1:28176921-28186701 GCF_000296735.1 Chrysochloris asiatica | reverse complement strand
TGTCTCCTGTTCCACCTCACTTTCTTGAAAGATTTCAATTTTTATTCCATAAATTCCTGGTGTCTTGTTCTTTCCCAATTCCTTCATTTGAATTAGGGTGTTGGAAAAGAATATTAAAAGTACCATGGACTACTAAATAACAAGCAAATCAGTGTTGGAAGAAATACAGCCAGAATGTTCCTCATAAACGACATCATGCTTGGTAAAGTGCAGAGTCAGTGAAAAAGAGAAAGACCCCCAACAAGATGGATTGGTACAGAGGCAGCAGCAAAGGGATCTAAAGTTAACAGTGATTGTGAGGTTGATGCAGTACCGGGCAGTATTTAATTCTATTGTGCTTAAGGTCACTATACGTTAGAACTGATTTGATAGCATCTAACAATAACTGCAATTTCGTGTACTCTCTGTTTTCAGCTGATTCATTTGATATAATCAATAATATCCCTCATTCTATGCCCTCTTCTGAATCTGACTTAAATTTCTGGTAGTTCCATGTTGATGTATTACTTCAAAAATTTTTAAATCATCTTCACCGAAATTTTACTTGCATGTGATATTGCTTGATAATTTCCATACTCTACTGGATCACCTTTCCTTGGGCACAAATGTGGATCTTTTTCAGTCAGTTGGCCAAGTAGCTGTCTCCCAAATTTCTTCACATAAATGAGTGCACACTTCCAGTATTGAATTCATTTATTGAAACATCTCAATGGATAATCTGTCACTTCCCAGAGCCTTAGTTTGCAACAATATCTTCAATTCAACTGGGACTTCTTCCATCAATAGCATCAGTTTTGACTATATGCTACCTCTGAAATGGCTGACTGTTGACTAATATCTTTCAGTACTATGATTTTTTATGTATTCCTTCTATCTTCTTTTGATGTTTCTTACATTGCTCAATATTTTGCTCATTTTATTCTTCAATATTACAATTCAAGGCTTCTTTTTTTCTTTTTTTCAGTCTCTCACCTTGAGAAATGTCTATCATTTCATTATAATATCTGAGTTTGTCTTCCGGATATGCCCTTTGAAATGCTCTGTTACTCTCTCACTTCATCTTTCCTTCCAGTCATCATCGCTTCAATGTGCTCAAGAACAAGTTTCAGCATCTCATTGAACATCCATTTTGGTCTTTCCTTGTTATCTTCTTTTTAATGATGCTTTGCTTCTTCATGTATGATGCTCTTGATGTTTTCCCATAATTCTTCTGATGTTCAGTTGTTAGTGACTAATGTATGAAATCTGTTCTTGAAGTGACCTCTAAATTCAGGCAGGATAAGTTTAAGGTCATATTTTGGCTCTCATGGAGTTGTTTTAATTTTCTTCAGCTTCAGCCTGAACTTGCATGTAAGTAATCGATGCTTTGTTACACAGTCAGCCCCTGGCTTTGTTTGGACTGAAGACGTTGAGTGTCTCTATTGGCTTTTCCACAGATGTACTCAATTTGGTTCCTGTGCATTCAATTGGTGAGTTCCATATGTATAGTTGCTTTTATGTTATTGAAAAATAGTATTTGCAATGATTAAACCATTGGCAATGAAAAATTCTGTCATGTGATTTCCAGCCTCATTTCTATCCCCAAGGCCATATTATGCAACTACAGATACTTCCTCTTTCTTTCCAACCTTCACATTCCAATCACCAGTAATTATCACTGTATCTTGATTGCAGATCTGATCATTTCAGACTGAATAAGTTGGTAGAACACTTCAACCAACTTAGAACTAAAATTCTTTCATCATGACTGGCTTTAGTGGTTGGTGCATGAATTTGAATAATAGTGGTATCCACTGGTCTTCCTTGTGATATTATCTAATCACAGACAGCATTATACTTCAAGACTTACTGTGATAATTTCTTTTTGATGAATAATGTGAGGCCATTCTTCTTCATTTTGTCATTTCTGGCAAAGTATATCATGTGGCTGTCATCATCACTGGCTTTAGTGGCGGGTATAAATTTGATTAATAGTCGTATTAACTAATCTTCTTTTTAGGCATATAGATTTTATCCTACCACAGACAGCATTGAACTTCAACGTAGATCTTGAATTGTTCTTTTTAATTATGAATGTGATGCCATTCCTCTTTAATTTGTTGTTCCTGGTATAATAAATCACGATTGTCTGATTGCAAATGTCCAATACCAGTCCGTTTCAGCTCACTAATGTTTAGGAGGAGTCCTGGGGTGGCACAGCAGGAGAAGCTCTGGACTGCGAATCACAAGATAGATAGCTGAAACCCAACAGTCTCTCCTTGATAACGCTGTACCGGGTTTCTATGAATCGGAACCAAACCAAAAGCACTTAACAACAGTAATAATTGTCCAGAATTTCAATTTATATGCATTCCATTTCATTTTTTATGATCTCCAGTTTTCCATATTTGGACTAGTAATGGATATTTGCAGCACAACTGTTTCTTCTCATTTTGAGTTGTGGTGTGCCCTTCAGCAAATGAAGGTCTCTATAACTTTACTCCGTCTATGTCATTAAGGTAAACTCTAGTTTTAGGAGTCAGCAATTCCCAGATCGTATGTTGAGTGTCTTCCAGCCCTATTTCTGATAATACTCTGCTGTTATTTATAAGATCTTCAGAGGCTGACCACTCAGAAGTGATTCCCCACTCCTTCTTTCTAGATGGTATTATTTTGGAAGCTGCACTGAAACCTATCCACGATGGGTGACCCTGCTGAAATTTAATGTATTGTTGGCATAGTCTCCAGCATTAACAGCAACACACAAGTCACCACAGTACAACAAATTGACAGGTAAGTAGTGGTTAGCATAGTAGACCATATACTTTTCTGATTGTAAATGGTCAGTATCAGTCCAATTTTACCTAACTAATGCTTAGAATATTGTTATTTTATGTGTTCCACTTCAGTTTTGGTGACTTCCAATTTTGTTAGGTTCCTACTTTGCACATACACATTTTGATTAGGATAGACGAATTCTCACCATACTCACTTCTAAGGAGCATTTTGGCTGTACTTCTTCCAGCACAGATTTGTTCCTTCTTCTAGCAGGCCATAGAATACTCAGTATTCTTTGCCAACAGCACAATTCAAAGGCATGGATTCTTCTGTGGTCTTCACTGTCCAGCTTTCACATACATATGTGGTGAGGAAATACTATGGGTTGGGTCAGGTACACCTTAGACATCAAGGCAACATCTTGTTGTTGTTGTTCAAGTTTTTATTGTGAATTGAGTGATAGGTTACACAGGAGAACACTGGTTTTACATTCATCATTTCATTGCAATGATTGCAATGATTGCATCATCATTCTACAGTATTTGTGACATCTTTGATTTTTACACTTTAAAGATGTCTTTTGTAGCAGATTTGCCCAATACAAAGTCAGCTTTATTGAAGTAAAATTTACGTATAATAAGATGCCTCAATGATTTTCACAATGTATACAGTAATATAACCATGACTCCAGTCATGAAATTGAAAATTCCCAACATCCTAAAATATTCCCACATAGAGTCATAGACATTATGGTTTGAAGAAAATGTTGTGGCACCTAATCAAAGGCTTCATTTATAGATGAGGAAGTGCAGAAAATCCTCCATCCTCACTTAAATCAGCAGTTTGAGTTTGTTAAATAACTGAAGTCTCCGTCCTCTGGACTTAGTTCTACTCCGTTACCACATTAGCTCTTTCTGGTCTGGTTCATGAATGTGGAAGAGCAGACCACTGTGCATAATAGAGATGACACCAGGGACCATTCAATACCCTACAGGGAATGCTGTAAAGACAATAACGCAACCTGTGGGAACAGAACCAGTGAGCAGCAAATATTTCCCTATTCCAGAGAGTACTAGAAAAGTTATTTGCCCTGTGGTCTGGAAGAATTTATATTTTTTCTTTGTTACTAGAGTTCCAAAATTTCAATAGGACATGTGTGGCAGTTTCAACTTGACTGGGTCAAAATTCTAAGTTGTTTAAAAATTAAAATGTAGTAATCTCCCATGATGATATCTGATATAATGTAATCACCTCCATAATGTGATCTGCTATGAATAGCCAATCAATTAAAAAGAGGTTTCCATAAGAGTGTGACTTGCAACATCTTTTCTCTTATAAAAGATAAAAGGAGAAAGAAATTAGCACAGAAAAAGAGAGTGCAGTGCATCCTTTGGGTCTGGGGTCCCTGCATTTGAAAGTTCCCATATTCAGGGAAAGATTGATGCCAAGACACATGGAATTCTCCAAGGAATGCTAGGTCTACACACAGATACTGAAAGGATATGAGGACTTGTCTCCAGAGCTAACCTATTAGGGAATAAAGTTCTGTTTTTTAAAGCAATCCACTTGTGGTATTTCTGTTATAGTAGCACTAGATGTTGTTGTCAAGTTCTATTCAGTTGGTTCTTACTTAAGACAACCTTATATAGGGTTTCTGAGGAGCGGTTGGTGGATTTGAACTGCTAACCTTGTGGTTCACTGTCCAGTGCTGATCCTACAGCACCACACCAGGAATCCTTGATGTTAGTGGGTTCCTCTTTCTCTGTAGAAATTGTTTCTGTAGAAATAATTTTGTGTACATTCAACAAATTGGGATAGACAAGAAATAGACTAAGAAGACCCTATTGGTAAAAGACGAAAAACTCTGTACACTATAAGATGAAATAAATCTTATATGTTTTTGATCAAAATTTGTATTGTTCTTGGGGAAACTGGAAGTTACTTTGTTGGAGAAACCTTGGTTTATCTCATACTAAGTTTTGGTGGAGTTATAGCTAATCCTTGGTTGGGTTTTTAAGTACTACGGGATCTACCCAGATCACAAAATTTCAACACTGCTGATTTTATTGAGAGACAGGCAATCACATTTTTACCATCATTCTCCCATGAAAAACCTAGGTTGATAATAACATTTACAAAAATGAACATAGTGGCTTTCTAATGTCATATTTCATGTCTTACCTAATATATAACAGAACCGTATACATTTTAAGTTGATATCTAATTTTTCCACCATTTTGACTTTGAATAGTTTCAAGGTATATAAAAGAGCTAGTATTCAATTTGCATTGTTATTATTGTTGATATGTTGCTAAGTACCACCCAGTCAGTTCCTACTCATAGCAACTCTGTATTAAGTTTCCCAGGAGGGTCTGGTGGGTTTGACCACAGACCTTGTGGTTAGCAGTCCAGTCATTATTTTACAGAACCACACTAGGACTCTGTTTATAGATAGTAATGTCTTAAAACTGTTAGATTATCCTTTCAAAGGTTTCCAATAAAACCTAAATACATCATGATTTCATACCTCATCATCCATTGAAGAAAAAAATAAACTATTCCTATTTTTATAGAAGCATGCATTGCAATAACTTAGTTGACATGTATGTAAATAGGAACAAAAAGAATCTTGCTATGCCAATAAAATTCAATTCATTGAACACCTTTCAAGTTATAAGACAAAAATCTCATATTGATCTGTCATTAAAATGTATCTGAAAAGATCAATTTTCTGACTACAAGATTAGCTATCCACTCAATTTTGTTAAAAACAAAGAATTAGAATCCACTTGTTCAGGAAAAGAAATTATTTTCCTGTCATTAGTATCATTTATATTATTTATTTGATTGGCACCCACACACAGAGGTAATGAATACACCACATAAAGATCCAACTTAGGTAAAAATCTATGCCTTTCTTTGGTAAAATGGGAGAAAAGCAATTATGAAAGAAAAATTACAGGAAAGGATAATAGACAGGAAGCCTCTAGCATGCTGCCTTAGCCACTAGCAAATTGTCAGGTACATCAATTCTAAGAAATTATACATATGGCAATTGAAGATTTGGAAATGGATTTCCTTACAACTCTTCTCACTAGAGTACCTGCTGGAAAGTCTTAATGGACCCCCAGGGGAAAATATATTTCAATATGAAGACCACTAAAATAAAAGATCTAAGACTGATTTTACGTGTGAAAGATTTTTTCTGTGTTGCTCTGTAGACCTCCATTAAAGTTCCATCATCAAAGAACGATGTGACTTCTCACAGAGATATGATATTCTTGATATTTTTGAAGGATATGAGAGTGAAAAAATATACACCATTAACTAAGAAATATGATTAACTCAACACTCTAGATTTGAGGACCAACTGAAAACAAAAATCATTTAAAGGCAGTTTCAGCATTTTCTATAATTATTGAAAAATATTCAATGATACTTCTATCATTAAAGTGTCTTGCAATAAACACTTAATAGTCATTTGTACTTGAGAAAAACATTTATTCTTAAACAATTAATATATTTTATTCTATTAAGTAAAATGTTATATAACACTGTATGCTTCTAGTTTGCCTCTACTGCTAAGGTGGCAAGAGAAATATGGATGCTAAATCACTGTCAAGATTCCTTGATTATCAAAATTGCTTTCTCTCTTTCCTCATTTTATATTTATGTCCTTTCAACAGTCCTATTGCATATAGGCAATTTATTTAATCCATCTAGGTATTTTTTTTTTAGAGCTAGATATAAAACCTGGATAAATTAACAGATGAATAATTAAAATATCCATATCTGGATTCCTGGTGTGGAACTGGGCTGTTAACTGCAAAGTTGGTGGTTCAAACACACTAGTCTCTCTTTGGAAGCCCTACTGTCATTATGAGTTGGCACCCAACTAATTATGATTTGGAACTGATTCAAAAGAATTTGACAACAGCAACATAATCTGACAATCCAGCTAAAAAGGCTAAAATTTATTCTCAAGAAGAATTAAGATTCTGTTAGGAAACTTGCAGTTTATCTTTAGCTTCAAATCATTTTATATTATTTTCAAATGCTTCTCAGATAAGCCAGGGGCCACTATACCTTAGACTCATTTATAGAATTTATCTTGTTTTATAAATTAATAGCATACCAAATAGCCATTGATCTCTGACTGGAGCAGCTACTAGAATAACTGATGTGGATTAATACAAATAGACTTCTACATCTTTCAAAACAGTGCTTTACTGGTTAGCTGTTAAGCTACTAACTGCTGTACCACCAAGGCTCACTAAAATGTTGACTACCAACCTGGCTTGGCACTGTGGGATAAAGCACTGGACCTAAAGGTCGGTTTGAACCATAGGATCAGTAGTTCAAACTTACCAGCCATACCTAGGAAACCCTATATAAGATCACTATGAGTTGGAACCGACTCCACAGCATTTAACAACAATCAATGAATTATCAAATTCCAGACTCTAAGTCAGGACCCATTTAAAAAAAAAAAAAAAAACTACGTATATCATATTAAAAGTTCACTCATAGTATGAATCCTTTTAGATAACAACTTTGGGGGTCATTCTAAATTCAGTTGTTCATTATGTACTTTTGTAGCATATCAGAAGATTTTTGAATTGGTACTCACTTTATTTAATCCACTGAAAATTTTATTTGACTTAAATCCACAATCAATGTCCATGGAATCAGCAGTCAAGCAATCAAATGACATCTTGCCTTTAGCAAACCTGCTGCAAAAGGTCTTTTTTGAAGCTAAGAAAAGCCAAGATGTCACTTTGAGAACTAAAGTGCATCTGCACTGAGCCATGGTGATATTTTTAATCACTTCATATATACGTCAAAACTGGGAAGATGAAGAAGAACTGATTCATTTGGATCATGGTATTAGCAAAGAATATTGAATATACCATCAGTTTTCAGGAGAACAAAGAAATCTGTCTTAGAAATAGTATAGTCAGAGGTTCCTTAGAAACCAGGAGGGCGTAGCAGTGTCTCATACACCTAGGCCATGTTATCAGCAGGAAGCACTTCCTTGTGTAGAACGTCCTGTTTGACAAAGAGTGGCAGTGAAAAAGAGGAAGACCCTCAACAAAATGGATTGATCCAGTGGCTACAACCATGGGCTCAAACATAGCAACAGTTGTGAGGATGGAATGGGAAAAGATAGCACTTCATTCCTTTTTATGTAGAGTCACTACATTGTTTCTAGCTGTGGTTACTCTTATCTTGATTCCCATCAATAGTTATAATCACTGCTCCAGTCAGAGATCAATGGTCATTTTGTTGCAATAGGTAGGTAGGTATGCTACTAGCTTATTGGTGTTTTAAGAATGCAGTTGATATTTTTTCCTTCTTTATGATTTACAAATGCTATATATGCATATATATCATTTTTAATCAAAGAAAAATAGTCAAATGTTTAAAAACAAATAAACCATGTAGCAGGATCCTAACTGACATTTTTTTTTTTTTTGGTAGAATGGAAAGACATGCAATGTAATAGATCTTTAGTCTGAACTTCCAGACTCAGACAGACTAGGAAGAAGGAGAAGGAAGAAGGAGAAGCAGACTACTTCTGAGTGTTTAGACACAGAAAACGTATGAAAAGCAGTACAATATTGTACGACAGCACCAGAATATTGAAACATGATGAATGTTGTTAAGATGGCACTTAACAACATTCATCATACTTTAATAACACTAGAATATTATCAAATATATTGCTGTAAAATGAGCCCCTCAGGTTGAAAGACACTCAAAATATGATGGAAAGAGTTGATCTTGGTGATGCAAATGAAGTAAAACTTCCTGGTTCTCCATTGGTGAAGGGGCATAACTCAAAATGAGGAGAAACAGCTGTAATCATCCATTAATAATAAGAACAGAGAATTACAAAGTATGAATCTAGGAAAACTGAAAGTTGTCAATAATGAATTGCAATGCAAAAATATTCTAGTTATTAGCGAGCTGAAATGGACTGGTATTGGCCATTATGAATTTGACAATCATGATTTACTACACCAGCAATGACAAATTGAAGAGAAATGGTGTTGTATTCATCATTAAAATAAACATTTCAAGATATGTCTTGAAGTATACTGCTGTCTGTGATAGGATAATATACTATGACTACAAGGAAGACCTGGTGTGGCACTGTGGGTTAGTGTGCTGGACTCCAAAGTCGATTTGAACCACAAGGTTGGTGGTTCAATATCACCAACTGCTCCTCCGAAATCCTACATAGGGTCTCTATGAGTTGAAACACGCTGGATGGCACTTAACAACAACAGAAAGAAGACCAGTCAATGCCATTATTATTTAAATTTATTCACCAACCACGAAAGCCAGTGAGTAAGAAATTGAAGACTGCCACCAACTTCTTCAGTCTGAAATTGATCACACATATAATAAACATGTGTTGATAATTACTGGTAATTGCAATGCAAAGGTTAGAAACAAAGAGGAAGGATCAGTAATTGGAAAATATGATCTTGGTGACAGAAACGTTGCTGAAGAAAACATAATAGAATTTTGCAAGACCAGTGACATCCTCGTTGCAAATAACTTTTTTAAACAATGTAAAAGACGACTATACACATGAACCTCACCAGATGTAATATGTTGTTGTTGTTATATGCCATCAAGTCAGTACTGACTCATAGCAACCCTGTGCACAACAGAACAAAACACTGCCCAGTCCTGAGCCAACCACACAATTGTTCCCACACTTGAGCCCATTGATGCAGCCATTTTGCAATCCGTCTTGCTGGAGGTCATCAACATTTTCTCTGACCCACTACTATACCAAACATGATATCCTTCTCCAGTTACTGGTCCCTCCTGACAATATGTCCGAACTATGAGAGACCAAGTTTGGCCACCTTGGCCTCCAAGGAGCATTCTGGCTGCACTTCTTCCAACACAGATCTGATGGTTCTTTTGGCAGCCCGTGGCACTTTCAATATTCTCCTCCAGCACCATAACTCAAAAGCATCAATTCTTCTACGGTCTTCCTTATTC
>NW_006408522.1:28153195-28167066 GCF_000296735.1 Chrysochloris asiatica | reverse complement strand
GTTATTCAGTTTCCGTATATTTGACTTTATTTCCTTGGTCTTATTGTTGATTTCTAGTTTTATAGCATTATGGTCTGAAAAGATGCTTTGTAGTATTTTAATGCTTGTAAATTTATGGAGACTTGCTTTGTAACACATGGTCTATTTTGGAGAATGTGCTGTTGTTTAGTTGAATGCTCTGTATGCATCTATGAGTTCAAGTTGGTTGATTGGCTGTTTAGTTCCTCTGTAAGTTTGTCAAGTTTCTTTCTGGTTGTTCTATCCATTTCCAAAAGTGGCATATTAAAAACTCCCATTATAATTGTAAATTTATCCATTTCTTTCTTCATTTCTAGTAGGTTTTGCTTTATATATCCAGGTACTCTTTAATTGGGAGCATAGATATTTATTATGGTTATGTCATCTTTCTCAATTGACTCTTTAATCATGAGATTGTGTCCTTCTTTATCTCTTAAGCTGGTTTTTGCCTTAAAGTTTATTTTATCAGAGATTTGAATTGCCACTCCTACTTTATTTTTGTTGCAATTAGCTTGGTATATTTTTTTCCATCCTTTAAGTTTGTTTTTGTCTTTGTGTAAGGTGTGTCTCTTGCAGGCAGCATATTGAAGGGTCTTTTTTACTTTTCCATTCTGCCACTCTTTGTCTCTTCTCTGGTGCATTTAATCCATTGTCATTCAGTGTAATTATCGATAGGTCAGAAATAATTGCTGTCATTATGTTAATTTTTGTGGTAGTATTTGTTTCATTGTTCTGATGCCTTCTTGTGCTGAGTTCATGTTTTTAGTGCTATTTCTTGCCAGTTTCTTAGTTTTCATGTTCTACTTGGATCTTCATTTTCATGGTAAGTTGTGAAGTATTAAGTTTCTTTAAGGTTACCCTATCGTCTATTAACTTTTCACTCCATTTAAGACAGTCTCTTGTATACTAAAATCTACCTGACTTTCTCATCACCTGCATCTCTGTTCCTATATTTTCCCCTTCTTTGATATTGTTATTATTTAGATCTTTGATTGACCTCACAGGTCCTTTGAATTTGTTGTTGTAATTTTGTTCTGTTCTGAACTCTGCTATTTGTCGACTGAGTTCTGGGTGTCTTCACATATCTGTTGATGTCTAGTTGTTATCTGTTCTTCTTGGTTTTCATTCGAAAGAACTCCCTTTAGAATGTTTTGAAGTGCTGCATTGA
The DNA here is from genome assembly GCF_000296735.1 of Chrysochloris asiatica. Lineage (NCBI taxonomy): Eukaryota > Metazoa > Chordata > Mammalia > Afrosoricida > Chrysochloridae > Chrysochloris > Chrysochloris asiatica. The sequence goes on along the minus strand of NW_006408522.1, from coordinate 28,165,880 downwards.
CTTTGACAATATCTCTTAGCTTCTGTTTATCCTGGAATGTTTTGATTACACCATCATAATTGATTGACAGTTTTGCTGAGTAGATGTTTCTTGGTTGGCAGTTTTTTTTTTTCATTTAGGGTTTTGTATATGTCTCCCAATTGTCTTCTTGCCTGCATGGTTTCTGCTGAGAAGTCAAAACTTATCCATTCTGATTTGCTTGTCTTTGTAAGTAACACTTCTCTTTTCCCTGGCTGCTTTTATGATTCTCTCCTGTCTTTGATTTTGGAGAGCTTGATTATTATATGTTTTGGTAATTCTCTTTTGGGGGTCTATTTATCCTTCCTGGGGTTCATTGAGCTTCTTGAATACTTATCTTCTCATCCTTCAAGATGTTAGGTGCTGGGGACCAACCTCGACAAATTATTAGGAGGCTCTTGAAGGAGGATGTGGAGTTGGCTTAAAATGAATTATACGGAGTCAATGGGTCATTTTGAGTCTCAGGCAGATGATGGTAATGATGACTCTCTGACTCTCTTTATTTCAAAAATTGTTGCTTCTTATATCCCATTTAGAATATACTATGATCTCACAATAGTCACGTACAAGCAGTTACAAATCAATCAAATATTATATTCTTATATCAAACGTACAAGAGGAACACAAGGTCATCAAACATTCCTGCGTCTCTACACTCCTTAGTTACTCCTTAGTTACCTTGATAACGTCTGCCTTCTGTGAGCAACTCTGTTTTTCTCTAATCCTCCCATAAATGTCTAGTTTGGCCTCAATTTGTTTTTCTCTAATCCTCTTTAAATGTCAGGTTAATTTTAAACAAATTTCTGCATCTTAACTTCTAACTTTACCAACATCTATTACTTTCTATAGATTCATTAATTGCAACTCACAATCAAAAACATAATTTTTACTATAACTGGTCATACATATAATTGATTTAACAATAAAAACAAGAATATAAAAGTACCCTAAAGTTTCATACTTAAGAATAAAGCAGTAATTCTCTTATACTAACAATTTCTCAAAACCTCTAATCAAATTTTTACTTCTGTTCCCAAGCTCCCACTGCCCTTGACTATTTTTTAAGCTGCTTTCTAAAGACCTTAATGTCCTTGTCTAAAGCTACATGGAACGTTTCTTACAATCTTAAGCTTGAATTGCTAAAACTTATAGCTAGTGTGGTTATCTCTAATGTTAAAACTTATTGTTAATGTAAAAAACCAATTTTTATAACTACATAAGATTGAATATGGTGTGAAAGTTAATGTTACTGTGAAAGGCAACTATTATAATGTGAGGTTTGTTTAAAGTATCTAATGATTATGCAAGATTTTCTAAAACTTCTTATAATGAAATCAGAAATAAACTATTTTTCCAAGGAAAAGCTAGAAACCGTGGGGCCCCTGCATGAAACACCCCTTGTGGCTTTGCCAGCCAAGGGGACATTCATTGTTGCTTTGCTAAGCAATGAACTTTTCATGAATATGGCTTCTCACTGTTCCGTTCCTTGGCAGGATGTTGTCCGCCAGTTAGGGAAATTTTCTTCCATGAGCTTCTCAACTATCTCCTCTGTGGATTTATGTGATTCTGCCTGTTCCAGAATGCTGATAATTCTTAAGTTATTCCTCTTCATTTTATCCAGCATGAATCTTAGACTCTTCTAATTGTTTTATCCTTTTCTCTGCTTGCTCGTTTATCTTAGCAGTATTGAGAAATTTGTCTTCCAGATTGCTGGTTCTGGCTTCCATTTCTTCAATTCTACTCCTTTTCCCTTTCAATGAATTGTCCATTTCTGATATTTTATTATTAGTCATTTGGACCTCTTTTGCAGGTTTTGAATTGTTTCTAATGCTGTATCTATCTTGTTTGATTGCTTCTACAGTACTTTCCTGGTGTCCTGGTGTGACGCTGTGGATTAATGCACCAGACTGCAAAGCCATTTGAATTGCAAGGTTGGTTGTTCAAGCTCACCAGCTTCTCCTCAGAAACCCTATACAGGGCCGCTATGAGTGGAAACTTATGTGATGGCACTTAACAACAACAACATAGCACGTTCCTGATGTCTTCCTTATTTTCCTCCACCCCTCTGTGGAGCATTTGGATTTGTCTCCATTTCTTTGTTCTGAATTCCTTCTAAAGCTTGCTCTTCTTCTAATGGAAAGTCTATGTCTGCCTTCAGTTCATTTGTCTCAGTTACTCTTTTCTGTTTTTGGACATGTGCTGAGATTATTTATTGGTTTTTCTTGGACATTTTCAATAGTTAGATGCTTTTTCAATGATTAAATTAATATGTTGCTGTGTTGTTAAGCTTACTGAGTGTCTCCTGGTGGATGTGATCTGGAGATAGGCTTTTTTTTTCATGTGTAATGCCCAGTAGCTGGTATTAGCTCCTGTCCAGATGGTGGGATATTATGGGGTATGCTTGTAGCTTGGCTATATGGCCACAATTCTTGGGTAACTTAGGGAGAGAAAGCTCCCACCCCCAGGAAAAAAGTGAGACCAAAAGGACCAAAAACAGAAACAATATAAAAGCAGAGACAAAAGCCACCACTCAAAAACAAAAATAAAAGTGTAGCCGACTGTCTATTAGCCTTTGCTGCGCAGGTCAGTGTGCATGCACAGTAGAAATCACCACCGGTGGTTGGGATTGTCCACTCGCTCAGGCCCCTCCTCTAGTCACCACCATGCAGATGCACAGATGGATATTGTGAAATGAATGGAAGAAACATTGTCCACTATTTTTATCTCTGAAGGTCAGTTAAGTATCTGCAATAGCTATATCCTTGTGTATAGTAGTTGGTGTTGGCTCTTGCCTTTTATGTTGGAGTTGTACTAGGGGCATATACAATTTGGCTGTATGGCCAGACCTGCTGTCTCTTGTTTGGTAAGGCAAGAATAAAGTGTCCTGTCCAGGTAAACTTTAGGGCTAAGTCCCAAAGTCAGACATCATAAAAAGCAGCCAAAGAATTAGCTTGTAGGACCATTGGGGCTCCCAGAGATTTCCTCTCTGTGCTGTGGGAAAACTGTAGGCATAATACTGGACCCTTTTTGGGGGTGTGTTCCCACTCACCCAGAGATGTCTGGACTGGGCAGAGAGGGTGTGACAGGGGAGAGGAAGAAAGAAAAGTGAAAATCCATCACACCTCTTTTTCCAGATGCTGTTCCATGGCTTTTAGTGCTGTATCACTGTATTAGCACGGCTGTGGCCCCACCCTCTGATCTCAACCCAGGCTGAGGGGCCCGTAGGGAGGGGCCCAACCAATTTAGAAATCAAATCACTGTGTTTTCCCTCCACAGTCATATTTCTCCACTGGTGGGTGTGGGAAATTGATGTCCCTCACCTTATATTAGATTCAAAGCTTTGGAGCTGCTCTGGGAAAGTGCCTTGTCTGGTTTTTCTGTGCCTCCACCAAGGAGCTTCCCCTACCTGTCTCTCCTATTCCTATTTTGAAGAGAGTTTTTATCAAGAATGAGTGCTGGAGTTTATCAAACATCTTTTCTGCATTGGCTGAGATGATCATGCAATTATTTTCTTTTGTTTTATTAATATAGTGAATTACATTGATTGATTTTCTAATGTTAAGTCATCCTTGCATGATATGAAATCCATTTGGTCTTGATGTATTGTAGATTTTTATACTGCTGAATTCAATTACCTAGAATTTAGTTCAGAATTTTTACGTCTATACTCATGAAGGATACTACTATTCCACTGTTATCTATTTGATTCTGACACATAGTCACCCTCTAAGACAGTATAGAACTGCCCTGTGGAGTTTCCAAGACTGTTAACTTAGTTTAGGTAGGTAGTGTGTTTCTAGAAATTTGCTTATTTCCTCAAGGTTTTCAATTTTGTTGAGGTACAATATTTCATGGTACTGTGTTATGATCTTTTTAATTTCAGTTGGTTCTGTTGCAATGTCATCCATCTCATTTCTTATTTGTTTATTTCTCCTTTTTTACTGTTGTTAATTTTGTCAGTGGTTTATTAATTTTATAGGTCTTTGCCAAGAATCAAATTCTGGTCTTACTAATTCTTTCTATTGTTTTTCTGTTCTCTGTTTCATTTATTTCTGCTCTAATCTTTATAATTTTTTTCTTCCAGTGACTGTGGACTTCCCTTGTTACCCCCTTTCCAGTTATTCAAATTGTAGGGCTAATTTACTGAATTTGGCTCTTACTTCTTTTTAGTGTGTGCAATTATTGCTGTAAATTTACCTCTGAACACTGCTTTCTCTGTACCTCAAAGGTTTTGGTATGTTGTTTTTTAACTCTGGTTTGATCCTAGGAATTTTTAGTTTCATCATTGATTATCCATTGGTTTTAAGTTAGGTGTTGTTAAGTTTTCATCTATCTTTCCCTTACTTTTCCCATTATTGATTTCTACTTTTGTAGCATTGTAGTTAAATAAAATGCTTTGCATTATTTAGGTACTTTGGATATTACTGAGGCTTGTTTAGCGGCCTAAAATATGGTCTATTATGGAGAATGATTCATGTGCATTGGAAAAGAATATATAATTTGGTGCTGTTGAGTGGAATGTTCTGTATATAACTGGGAGGTCAACTTGGTTGATTGTGACATTTGGATCTTCTGCATCTTTATTAAGTTTTTTCCTAGTTATCTGTCCTTCATTGAAAGTGATGGCTGAAGCTCCCTGCTATTATTGTGGAATGATCTTTTTTCTCATTTTAGTGCTGTTAGGGCTTGTTTCATATATTTTGGAACCCTGTGCATATATATTTATTATGATCATATTTTTTGGTGAACTAATCTTTTATTCAATACACAAGGGTAACTTGAAAAGTATTGCTACTAGTGCAGTTTGTACACTCATAGGTTTATTGCAAACAAAACATATTTAAAGGTATCTCAGTGATAAGTGGATGTCTGCATAAAGCTTCAATATACTTGCTGTCTTAGTTTCATTAGGGTGCCTTCAAATGAAAACATCTGAGCCAAAACTGGCTTCCAAATCAATTAGTCCAATGGACTTAGGTTGTTGTTGTTAAGTGCCATTGAGTCAGTTCCCACCCATATAGGGTTAATGAGGAGTGGCTGTTGAGCTTGAACCGCTGACCTTGTGATTCAAATGACATTGCAGTCCAGTGCAGTAACCCACAGCACCACACCAGGACTCCAATGAACTTATAAAACATGTGAATGTCAGTCTCCATAACCCTGAGACAAGAAAAAATAGATGGTATCTTGCTACCACTACCAATTGCCCTAAAAGGGATCACATTTGAAGGCCACAAATGGACTGGGAGAAAATGTGGAACAAAATGCAAAATTATAAAAAAGACTAGGCTTACTGGTCAATGCTTGACACAAGGTGGGCTCGATTAAAATGGTAGCGGGTAGTGCTGTCAGAGTAAGCTGCAGTTAGACTTCTATTGGGAGGCTTCAAAAATCTTGTGGAAAAATGGAATGAAAAAAGAATGGAATGCTTCCACAAACTTTATGGATTCCCCTCATATGTAGTTTACAGGGACTGCAGAAGGCTGGGTCATAGCTACGCTGTTATTTTCACCTGTGAAAAGTACAAATGATCTAGTTGACAAATGTTCAAATGACCAAGTGAGTTTAAATATCGTAGGAACCATCAAGGAAGGAAGAAAAGACATGAACCTAGTCTTAGCAATTATTTCTGCTCAGTTGATTGGATTAACTGAACTGGCCTTCACAATAAAAAAAGTAAATGTTTGGGATAGAAAACTTTCCTCAGTCAAGTAGAATACCAGCATTTCAAATAAACATTTTGATCAAACATTTCATCACCTAAGGTTGTGTTTGCCCACAAAAAAGTTTCTGCACCTTTGTGAACTGTTTCACTTCTTCCCAAAATATTTGCTTGCCATAATCTGGACATAGGTTGAACATAAGTTGAAGGCACTAAAAAAAAAAAAAAGACCTTTCTTTTCACTTTAAAAAATATTTTAAACCATGAATTATAGAGACTCACTATCTTTGCTTAATGTTTATTTAAAGTATTATATTTAATTATAATTAATGCCGATAAATGAGGACTGTTTCAATCTGAGTATGTTTCTTTGTTCATATCCTTACTTCCTACCTTGAAACTCATGACCTGTCTTTTTCATCTCTTTGTTAAGGTCCAAGTTCTGCCTCCATATTTTCCATCTTCATTGATTTCATAATCTTAATTCTCATTTATTCAACAAAACTATTTTGTAGGTAATATGTTAGACCCAGGAACACAAAGAAAAATAGTGAATGTCTCCTGGATCAGTGTACACAAAACCACAGCAAGATACAAAGGACCAATGATTCCACTTTATATGAAAAAGAATCTGTCAAAGACATAACCAGTTAACCAGTTACTATTAAGTCAACACTGACTCACAGTGATCCCATATGTATCATAATAAGATTTTCAGTGTCTGATTTCTTTGAAAGTAGGTCCTTTCTTCAGAATACCTCTGGGTGGGCTCCAACTTCCAACCTTTGAGTAGGTGAAGTCCAATTTCCAACTTTTCAGGTAGTAGCCAGGCACATTAACCATTTGCATCACCAGGGTCTCCACCATAGACATATGTTCTACATATTCAGAAATTATTGAAGAAAAAGTATCTAAATGCACCAAAGAGTAAAATATGGTCATAAGGGATATGGTAAAAGGAAATGACGATGAAACCAAATTTTAGGGTAAATAGCAGCTCCCCGAATGTGCCTGATGTCTTCTGATCTCAGAAGCTCAGCAAGGTCGGGCCGGCTACGACTTGGATGAGAGACCGCCTAAGAATCCTAAGGAGTCCTGGTGTGGTGCTGTGGGCTAATGCATCAGACTGCAAAGTTGTTTGAACTGCAAGGTTTGTGGTTCAAGCTCACCAGCTGCTCCTTGGTAACCCTATACAGGGTCACTACGGGTCAAAATTGACTCAATGGCACTAAACAACAATAGAGGCATACTAGGAGTGTTGTTGTTGTTAAGTGCCATCAAGTCGGTTTTAGTGACCCTGTATAGAGTTTCCAAGGAGCGGCTGGTTGGTTTGAACCACTGACCTTGTGGTTCAAACTAACCTTGCAGTCCAGTGCTTAATCCTACAGTTCTACACCAGGACTCCAAAACAAGATTGTCAGAAGTGGGAGTATACACGTAGCATCTAATTTCCAGGATGGAAAAACATATGCACACGTCTCCTGGAGTGAACATATGCATGGCACACAAGACAAAGGAGAAATGAATTGGTAAAAGGGAATTATAAGGCATGTATGCAACCAGAAAAGTATCCTGAGTTTATAAAACACTTTTATACCATGTTTAAGAGTTTAGTTCTTATTCTGTAAGGAATTAGGTAACTTTTGAAAGTTTTAAATTAGGATTAGTATTTTAGAATGATCAGCCTGGCTGCAAATTCTGAGGAAGTTGAGTTGGCAGAGAAAGAGATGAGGTAGAGACAACAGTTACAAAACTATTACAGCAGTAAAATTGAAAGATGTTAAGAGTCTGAGCCAAAGTAGAGACAATAGGTGTGCAGAAGAGAGACTGAATTCATATGTAGTCTAGGAAGCAGAATGGAAATCAGCTGGAGATGAGGAAGCTGTGCTAGATCCTGGATCACTCCACCTCTCTAGTAGAGCCCTATATAGAAATTGGATACAAACAACACACTGGAAATTATGTGTCTTTTAAAATAAATTGGGTATATGCATTGCGTTGAAAATTTCAAAGCAACTTGAACCATTGAGTGTATTTAACCATTTATGGATATATTATTGATATTTTATTATTGTGTTCTTAATAGAAAATGAGGCAAGAAACCTGCATGGCATTTTTCAGAAAATCTGTGATAAGATTTTATACTCCACAAGAAAGCTACCAAGATTCATTTAACTTTTGGGGAGCTTGTTCATATATGAAATTTTAGTACAACCATTATGCTAAGTAGGACAACAACTTCATTTTCCCCCTTTTTTCTTATGGTGTTATTATTGTTTATAATTATTTTATGAATTATTAAATATACATATTAAATTTATAATACATTGATGGCATTCTGAGCAATAATAAAGTGAACTTCCATGCAACCCCAATCCAGGTCTAGAAATAGAATATGACCAATAGTATATATCCCCAGGGTGCCCCACATTGAGTTCATCACTTTCCCTTGACTCACATAATAACTTTCATGTGACCACAAATCTGATTGTTTGGAGTTAAGTATTTCTTTACTTTTTTCCCCAGTTTAACAATTTATATCCCAAATTAGTAGCAATCATTTTCATTTTAATATAAATAAAATATTAAATTCTACTTATGTACTGGTGAAGCTTTGGATTAAGGGTTGAGTTGCTAACCATAAGGTCAGCAGTTCAAACCCATCTGCCACTCCATGAGAGCAGGATGAGACTCTCTCTTCCTATAAAGATTTACAGTCTTGGGAACCCTAAGGAGCATTTCTGCTGTGTCCTTTGGGGTTGCTATGATACGGAATTGAATCCACAGCAATGGATTTGGTTTCTGTTTGCATGTATTCTTGGTGGTTTATATTTGTTGTCAAACAATATATTCTAGAGTCGTATCCATGTTGATGTGTATAACAGCATTCATTTTTTTTTTTATCTGATGTGGAGTATGCTGTTATAAACATCCAAGTTTGTTTATCCATTTTCCTACACATGAATCTATTATGAACATTTTAAACTTTCTTGGACTTGTCTCTTTGTGCATGTAATACATATAAATAACTAATCCAGCTTTCTTTTGGCTAGAATTTCCTGTTTTATCCTTTTAATTTTAAAGACTTGTTTTGTTTTGAGGCACTGTTGAGCTGGTCCTGCCTCATAGTGATCCTCTGTCCAACAGAATGAAATCCTGCCCAATCCTGTGCCGTCCTCACAACCATCTTACAACCCATCTTGTTGAGGGTTCTTTTTGTTTTCTGCCTGAACATCTACTCTTCTAAGCATTATTTCCTTTACCCTACCGGTAACATGTCAAAAGTATGTGAGACAAAGTCTTTATAGTTTAGGTGTTTCTTTTTATAACTATAGCTATATAATTATTCTTAGTCTATGTATTTCCAAATGTATGTGTGTGTGTGTGTATATATATACAATTAACATGAGATTAGAGCATAAGCAGGAATATTTGAGAAAGAAATTATAGGATGTAACTTAAGTATCAGGGGTTGCTGGAGGAATCAGAGCCCACACTGGAGGAAGAAGAAAAGGGGGTAAGATGAACAGGGGCTATACTTTTCTGGAAAAGTCTTGGCAGTGGGCACTGTTATAGTTCTAGAAACTCCCTGTGAGATGCATGTGTCCATTTACATATGCCCATTGAAACATGACAGTGCATTAATTTGACACTAGGTTGGCAATGTATTAGGGGTCCCGGAGACACAGCAGTTCTGATGACACACTGGTCAAGCACTTGGTTGCAACCCACCAGTTCTTAAGAGTCGAAGATGTGGCATTCTGTTCATGCCAATATTATGGGTTTGGAAACCATATGGGGGCAGTTCTACTCTGTCCAATAGAGTTGCCATGAGTCAAAATCAACTCAACAGCAATGGATTTTTGGATAGGTGCTGTAATGGTTAATGTGCTCAACTGTTAACTGAAAGGCTATAGTATACTCAGAGGCATCTTGTAAGAAAGACATGGATATCTACTTCTAAATGATGAGTCACTGAAAACTTTTAGGGAGCACAGTTCTACTCTGACATACATGGGATTGCTATGGCTCTGAGTGTACTTGATAGCAATGCAGTAGGTGCTAAGGTTAAGTGAAAAATACCATAAACATGATCAATAGCACCTAGGAAGATTCCAGGTAGTCTCAACCTTATGCTGGACTAGACTAATTTGTAAAGTGGAAATGTCTTGTTTCGATGGTACCATCCCATCATCCTTCTTCCTTTAGTGAACACACCTCTCATTTCCTCCTTGCTGCCTACTGGCTGCATTTGTTATTGTTGTTAAGTGCTGTTGAGTTGATTTCAACTCATAGTGACCCTGTTTAGGGTTTCTGAGGAGGACTGGTGCGTTTGTACCACTGACCTTGTGGTTTGCAGTCTAGTGCTTATACTACAGCACCATACCAGGACTCCTGCTGGCTGCATAGAAACCTCACATCCCTATCAGTGAGCTGCATATGCTTTATCTGAGTAAGCATTTCATTTTCCCAAAGTATACTTACCCAATGTCTATGACCAGCCATTCTTAGGCTGAGTGCCACCTAAATTTTAATCAAAATGTAAAATCTATTCTTAAAAATAAAATAATTTTATATGCAGATGAGAGATGGGACATTTTGCCAAATCATTTGTGAAAGAGACATAGAGAACAAAAATGGCACCGAAAGCAAAGAAGGAAGCTCCAGCTTCTCCCAAAGTTGAAGCCAAAGCAAAGGCATTGAAGGCCAAGAAGGCAGCTGAAAGGCATCCACAGCCACACACAAAAAAGACCCACACATCACCCACCTTCTGGCAGCTTGAATATCCTCAGAAGAGTGTCCCCAGGAGAAACAAGCTTGACCACTATGCCATCATCAAGTTCCCTCTGACTTGAAGGAGATTGATGATAATAACATACTTGTGTTCATTGTGGATGCCAAGGTCAACAAGCACCAGATCAAACAGGTTGTGAAGAAGCTCTATGACACTGATGTAGCCCAAGTCAACACATTGATCAGGCCTGATGGAGAAAAGAAGGAATATGCTCAACTGACTCCTGGCTATGATGCTTTGGATGTTGCCAACAAAATTGGGATCATCTAAGCTGAGTGTAGTGGACTACACACTAATGCTAAATATATATTTTTTTCAATACAAAAAAAAAAAGAGAGAGAGAACATACAAATTCATTCAGTGTATGTAGAGTAGAAATTATTAACATGTGTTGCAAAGATCATCTTTGAGAGATCTCTGAAAGCAAAAGGTAAGCACCATTCCAAGAAATCAAGGAAAAGGCTATATGTTACTCGATCATGCAAAAACTTTGTCTTAGTCTAAATAGGAATTCATTTTCTGAAAAGAGTGGCATTAAGTCTTTTAATGTAAGCCATAATTCTATTGTTGCAAGTATGTTAATAAGACCAAATACTTGAGGACTTCAGCAGTAGATGTAATCACTGTTAGGATAGTGACCATGTCGGACTTACTCCGGAAGCCCATAACTAGTGCTAGATAAGTATCTACTGAATGAATGAATACTATCCCCTGTCATTTAGCTAAAACCAACCCTAGTTTCAAGTAGGGTCATGTTTTCATAAGAGATTTTTGTGCTTCCACATTCTTTTGGGAGACATAATTCAAACAAGAATACTAAGGACAGACACTGCTGGAGTAGGAGGTCACAGACAACAAATATAATAAATAAGGATGTAGTATGTTAAAAAGTGTTAAATGCTATAAAAATAAATATGTAGACCAAAGAAAGGGAACTCAAGAAAAGAAAAGAAAAGTAAAAATCTCACCCATTCAATTATTTACTTAACCACTCACTCTAAGTTCCTAAGCATCTACTCTGTCCTCAGCATTTGGAATATAAACATGAATTAGGCATGCTCCCTACCTAATCTTGTAGGAAGGCATGAACTACAGAAAGAGGCAAGCTCTCCTATTGTGAATGTCCTAATCAAAATGGATAGAGTATTAAATGGAGCCCCCAAGAATGAGTAGGAAATCAGGGAAGGATTCAGAGAAGATAAAATCTTATTGTTAGATCTTAAGACATGAGCAAGAATTCATCAGTAGAAATGAGAAAAAGGACATTCCAGGTGACAGAAATAGCTAATGCAACATCTTGAAGTTATGAAAGGGCATAATCACTCAAGGAGAAGTAAAAGTTTGTTGTAGCTAAATCATCTTTAAAACAGTAAGTAAACGAGGGCATGTATGATGTGGTTGGTGGGGATGAGAGAGTAGCTTTGCATGAGATGAACCCAGAAAGAAGATGATCTCTTTTGCACACATTAATAGTTCCTACATACACTGAATGAATTTGAATGCTGCCCTGTGTTTTGATCATGTGGAACAGCAGGCTTAAAAGTGCTGTGGAACAAAGCAATATACTTTTGGTTTTATCATGGGTGTGCTTGGCTTTAAGTAGACCCAGAATACAAAAATCCAAACTTACAAAACAGAGAGAATGGGATGTGATTATTTTCTGAACAAAGGGATTTTTAACTTTATAAAAGGCTTTACGTTCTTTGTTCTCAAATACAAAACTACCGCCTGAGCTTGCCAGCTCGCTGGAAGTGTCAGGAGTCTCTCATAATGGACCTATTACTGACAGGCTCCTGACTCCTCAGCAAAACTATTTTTTTCTTCTGTTTTGTTTTTAAAGTCAGTTGTATTTACAGACCCAAACCCAAATCTATTGTAATCTGGTTAATTATAATTCATAGCAACCATAGAGGACAAACTTATTGCCCCATGTTCTAGTTGTTAAGTGCCATCCAGTTGGTTTGGACTCATGGTGACCCTGCATAGGGTGGCTGATGAGCTTGAACCACTGACCTTGAGGTTCAAATCAACCTTGCAGTTCAGCACATTAATCTACAGCTCCACAATTTTTAAAATCTGTAGTCTTTATGAAAGTAGACTGCCAAATATGTTTTCCCTTGGAGAGATTGGTGGGTTCGAACCATTGACCTTAACTACTGTGCCAGTAGGACTCCTTATATACAGAACTTATAAAACCAGTTCTATAAGGT
>NW_006408522.1:28138194-28151612 GCF_000296735.1 Chrysochloris asiatica | reverse complement strand
CAACGGCACTTAATAACAACAAACAAAATTAATAAATATTGTGAGATTAGCTTCTACCCAGCATATTTTCCCCTCCCTTATGAATTAAAAAAAAAAAAAAAAAACTCTAAATGACAGAGGGACCAAGGAATCATTCAAAATAACTATCATAGTATCAAATCAGAATAACCCAGAGCTGAGACTAGAGGAAAAAGTACACACAAGTCTTATGGTGGAGATGAGAAGACAATAATGGAACCACTAGCTTTTGTGTAGCATTTGGCACCGAAGATCCCTGGTAAGAGTGAGAATTTGGGGTTGGAACAAATGAGATTATCAAAATCTCATAGGAGACATTCGATGCCCTTGTTGTTGTTAGATGCTTTCTGGCTCATAGCGACCCTATGCACAACATCCGGTCCTGCACCATTCTCATAATTGTTGTTATGCTTGAGCCCACTGCTGCTGACACGGCATCAATCCATCTCATTGGGAATCTTCCTTTTTTTCACTGACCCTCCTCTTTACCAAGATGATGTCCTTTCCCAGGGACTGGTCCTTCCTGATCATCACCCTGGCTTCTAAGAAGAATTCTGGATTTACTTCTCCTAAAACAGATTTGTTTGTTCTTCTGGCAATCCATGGTACTTCTAACATTAGTCTCCAACACCATAACTCAAATGCATCAATTCTTCTATGGTTGTCCTTATTCATTATCCAACTTTCACATGCATACGAGGTTATGGAAAATACCATGGTTTAAGTCAGGCACACCTTAGTCATCAAATTGACATTTTGAATTCTGATGCCCTAAAATCCTATAAACAAGGAGCTCTGGTAGTGTGATGGTTATGAATCGGGTTGCTAACCTTAAGGTCAGCAGTTCGAAACTACCAGCTGCTCTGCAGGAGAACGATGAGGCTTTCTGCTCCTATAAAGATTTACAGCCTCGGAAACCCTGTGCAGGGTCACTATCAGTCAGAACTAACTCCACAGTACTTAACAACAACAACAACAAAATCTCATAAACAGCATCTGTATCTGGATGAGTTTACGAAGTGCCTTAGTCTAATGCTGTTAACGAGAATTATAGTATTGTAAATTCCTTTCTTTAGCAGTTATTATTTTTCCCCACTTGAACTATTAAAACTTTTAAAACCATAGAATTTTTGGGAATGACCACCTCCAGATATGTTTACTGTCACACTTCTCCATAAAGACTAGCCTCAAATGCTTAATTTGCTAAAGACTCACAATTTAATGTTGGAGTTGGCAGATACTAATATTTAAAAAATAATACTTAAACATACTAATAAGGCTTAAAATATGCAAACCACTTATCATACTGACTAAAGATTTATGTTTTCACATATTAAATATATATATACGTGTGTGTGTGTAACTCCATTCTTTAGAGCTAGCCTGATACTTACAGGCAAACAACAAGTTTTACCCATAAGATTGAAAAAAGCAAAGATTTTGCAACATTTTCTTGTCTGCCATAACAAAGTACCACAAATTGGGTAGCTTATAAGAACAGAACTATATTGTTGGTTCTGAAGACTAACAGTTAAAACTCAGGATGCCACATTGCTTATGTTCTCTCTTGAGGCTTTTGCATCATCCACCTATGGCAGGACTAGATGTTTCTTAGTGTTGCATGCCCTGTAGATCCATCTTCACATGGAATATTCCCGTGTTTCTCTTTCCTTTTTATAAAAGGACAAGACTCAGATTGGATTAGGAGCAACCCTATTCTGGTAGGACATTATGCTAATTTAACTGATAACATTTTCAAAGACACTATTTCCAAACAAGATCACAGACAAGCCAGGATTAGGATTTGAAGATATCATTGGGAAAACACCAAGGCAATATGTGGGATGTAATCTCTGGTATCGTAGTGGTTACCAATCAGGCTGTGAACCTTAAGGTCAGCAGTTCAAAACTGCCAGCTGTTTCACAGAAGAAAGATGAGGGTTTTTGCTCCCGTAAAGATTTACAGCCTCGGAAACCCTGTACAGGGTTGCTATGAGTCGGAAACGACTCCATGGCACATAACCACCACCACCAAGGTTAATATACTAAAACCAATTGTGCTTTTATATGTTGTTGCTGTTATTGTTGTTAATGTGTGCCATGAAGTCAGTACCCATTGACCCCGTATAGGGTTTCTGAGAGAGACTGATGGGTTTGAACTGCCAATCTTGAGCTTATGGGTCCAGTGCTTATCCTACAGTGCCACACCAGGAATCTTGTATATATTAGCAAAAAAACCCTCAAAAAGCTGGAAAATGACGTTAAAACAAATGTCATTTACAATAGCAACAAAATGTTAAATATTTAGGAAGAAATTTAACAAAAGAGGTTAAGTATAGTATACTTAAAACCAAAACGTATTGTTACAATATTAAAAGAATACCTGAATAAATGAACTAACAATTTTCAAGAATTAGAAGATAAAACTATCAAAATGTTTACGTTCCCCCAAATTAACCAATATATTTAATGAAATCTCAGCAAAGATTCTAACAGACTCTTTTGCTGACTTTTGTAAGATGATTGTAAAATTCATGTAAAAAAGTAAAGACTCTAAAATAGCCAAAGCAATATTGAAAAAGAATGAACTAGAGGATATGTACTACTTGATTTCAGGACTTACTAAAAGCTATAATAATGTGATAATATTACATTGATAGCTACAAAGATAAATCTATAGACCAACGAAACAGACAAGTATTTCATATATGTGTATGACCAGATAATTTTTGAGACCGGTACCAACACATTTTAGTGAGGGGATAAAAATCATCTTTTCAACAAATATACTAAAACAACTGGATATCTCTATTGAAACAAATGAGCCTTAACCCAGCATCACACTCAATAAAAACTCAATTTGAAATGAAACATAGGCCTTAAAGTAAAAGTCAAAATGCCAAAGTTTGCAAAATAAGAGGAAAAAAAAAATTATGGCATTGGGATAGATGAAAATACATGAGAAATAGAAAACACTAACCATGAAAGAAAAAGAAGTATAACTTAATTGTCACCAATGTTAATTTTGTTGTTGTTAGCGCCGTTGAGTCAGTTAAGACTCATCGAGACCCTGCATGGGGTTTCCGAGGAGCAGTTGGAGGGTTTGAACTGCCGACTTTGTGGTTCATAGTATAGAGGCGATACTACAGCACCACACCAGACCAATGTTAATGACTTCTTGTATTCAAATGATATCATCAAGCTCCGTAAATAAAACAGTTTTAAGAGGTCATTCTACACTTACAAGTGCTTACCCTATGTTAGGGTCATCATTTGGCTTTGCAGCTTCACAATCATTTAAATGCTAACTACAGTGCTTCCTACTCTGTCTTCTATTCTGGAATCTTCCCAGGGCTATCTCTTGAAGTCTGGTGGTGGTGGTGGTTATGTGCCATGGAGTCGGATCCGACTCATAGCGACCCTGTACAGGGTTTCCGAGGCTATAAATCTTTACGGGAGCAGAAAGCCTCATCTTTCTCCCGAGGAACAGCTGGTAGTTTCGAACTGATGACCTTGAGGTTCGCAGTCCGATTCGTAACCACTACTCTACCAGAGCTAGGCTGACCATATATTAAATCCAACAGAATGGAAAGGGACTCTTACTTGACTTAACCGAAGAGATTGATAACAATGTCATTCCTCTACTGGATAAGGAAACAGAAATATGCATAGAAAAATGATTGCATTATTTTGTTTGAACGTTAAATCAAATCAGAGCTTAATTCTTTAATTACAGTTAGTTTCCTTAACAGATATTTTTTAAAAAGCTATAAATAAGCACATCTCAATTCATGCATGATGGCACCTTCAAATTTATAAACCATATTGATGCATTGGAATTAAATCTAGTCCCATTTGTATTTTAAATTTGTACTTAATTTTCCTGATTATGAAAGTAACACCTGGATTTTTTTCTGATGGAGTAATACTACAGTTTTAATTAATTTACAATATCTACATAGAAATTATGGAACATGTTAGCTTTGTAGGATAAGCAATGGACTTTGAAACATGTGTCAGTGGTTTAAACCTGCTAGTCACTATGCAGGAGAAAGGTGAGGCTTTCTGCTCCTGTAAAGATTTATAGCCTTCAAAACACTATACAGGGACACTGCAAATCAGAACCGAATCAATGGCACTTAAGAAGAGCATAGAAATTAATTAAGTGAACCTTTGTCCATTATAACAACAGCAATTATTTACCCATTTTGTGTTTTAGTGTGCTTAATCTTTTGACATAAAATTTTTTTTAAATTATTCTGTAGATAATTGAAAAATATACAAAATTATACAGCAGATCTTCTGTTATATAATTTCATATATTGCTTTAATGCTTATAAAACCACTATACATCTGGTTCTTTGTTGATATCACTCACATTTCTTATCTGTTAAACAATTAGACTTTTAAAACTGGCCAAGTTTATTTTACACTCTATTTGAGTGTTCTCGCCTCTGTTCCATTTACCTACTTTTCAGTTTGACACACTGAAAATGTTAACTGAATTATTTTTGTCTTGTAACACCCTAAAATATGTATTAGAGCAGAGTAAATTCTTTACAATCAATGTTCTTAACTATGCTTATCTGATTACTTTTATCAATGACTCTAGAATAGTATCTATTCAAACCCACCTGTCACTTCTTGAAAACCTTCTATAGAGTCACTATGAATCTGTACCAACTCTACAGCACTTAACAACATTGCCAAAAGATAATAATAATCCATCTAAGGGAATTGAAATTGTGGTAAATTGTACATTAATTTGAAATGAGTTGAAATATCTTTACAATACTAAAGAACATGGTTTGGGTTGTGATTTTTCAACATCTTTTTATATGGGTATGGTAAAAATTATTACAGTTTTCCAAATGTTAACCAATCCTTGCATTCCTGGGAAAGATTCCTATATAATTATAGGATGCAAACTGTGGTGCTAAAAGGAGCTTTTGGTATTTGCAGGATAAGCATAAAAGAGGAAACCCTCAATGAATGGAATGATGGAGTGATTACAACATGGGCTCAAGCATATTAACAATTTGAGAGCAAGGAGCAGGACTGGGTGTGATCTGTTGTATGTAGGGTTATTATGAGTTAAACTGACTCAAAAGTACTTAACAGCAGTAACAACTTTCAGTGAGGCAACTCTATATATGTGTTCTCTAGAATGTTTTTGTTTCATTCATAAGACAATGTGTTAAAATTATTTTGTTTTTGTCTAGGTATTTTTAGATTCTAGATTATTTTATATAAAATTGTAATGATCTGTCTTGAAATAAAATTCAGTCAGAATGCTCTTTGGAAGTGAGGATGGAAAGAGTTCATTTGATATACTTTGGACAAGTTATCTGTGGAGAAACGCCCATGAAAAGACGAAGATCCACAAGTAGAAGAATTGATACAGTAGCTACAACAATGGGTCAAATATGGTAAGTCTTCAGGATGGGTAGAGCTGGGAAGTCTTATTGCTTTGCATAGGATCTCTATGAGACTGGCCCATTTGATGTTTTTTCCTCTTGAGTTCCACTTTGAAGATATTGTGATTTCTTTCCTTTCTGCCATTCTTTGTTGCTTCTTTGTTTCCTTCCTTCCTTCCTTCCATATGTCCATCCATCCCTCTTTCTTTATTCTTTCTTTTGCTATTCTATCTAACAATAATAATAATAATAATGGCAAATGCTACAAGATGTATTTCTAGTGCCCTGGTCACTCTGTGGGTTAGGCAATGGGCTACTAATCACAAAGTTGATGGTTCAAACCCACCAGCTTCTCTGCAGAAGAAAGATGAGGCAGGTTGCTCTCATGAATATTTGCAGTCTTCAAAATCCTATATTGACACAGAACTTCCAGAGTTTCAAGCCAGATTCAGAAGAGGAGGTGGAATGAAGGATATCATTGCTGATGTCAGATGGATCTCGGCTGAAAGCAAAGAATAATAGAAAGCTGTTTACTTGTGCATTGTTGACAAAGCAAAGGTTTTCAGTTGTATAGATCATGACAAGCTATGGACAACATTGTGGGGAATCAGTATTCCAGAACACTTAATTGTGCTCATGAGGAATCCATACATAGGCGAAGAGGCAGTTGTTTAAACAGAACAAGAGAACACCAAATGGTTTAAAATTAGGAAAGGTGTGCATAAGGGTTGTATTCTTTCACCATAGTTATTCAATTTTTATGCTGAGCTAATAATCCAATAAACTGGATTATATGAAGAAAAACCTGGCATCAGGATACGAGGAAGACTCATTAACACCTGACCCAAACCATGGTATTATCAATCATCTCATAGGCACATGAATGTTGGACAATGAATAAGGAAGACTGTAAAATAATCAATACATATGATTGTGTTGTTGGTGAAGAATCTTGAAAACATCAGGGGATGCCAGAAAAACAAAGAAATCTGTCTTGGAGGAAGTACAGTAACAATGTCCTTAGATGTTGGTACTCTAAGTACTTTGGACACCTTGTTAGGAAGGACTAGTTCCTGAAGAAGGACATTGTACGTGGTAAAGCAGAGTGCCAGAGAAAAACAGGAAGATCCCCCATGAGTTGGATTGACATGGAGACAGCAGCCATTGGCTCAAACAAAAATTGTGAGGATCGTGTGGGACCAAGTGTTGCTTCATCAAGGGGTGTTGTGCATAAGATGGCAATGAGTCAGAACCTACTTGATGACATCTAACAACAACAACTGTATGAGTCATTCCCTTGAGATAAACTTCTCTTTAGATATACATACATAAATGTCACTGGTTTGGCTTCTCTAGAGAACCCAGTGTGAGATTTTTGGTACCCTGAGTGTTTCTAGAGAAACAAAATCATAAGTCTGAGTTTTCTAAATTGGTTCTCAAGCCTGACTAATTTCAAAGATGGTGATCACTCTGTCTCCACAATTAAAGAGGCTGAGGGTGCTGCTGGTCCATGGCATGACGAGGCAATGTTAAATGTGCAAAGTAGCACCATGTATTGAGAGAAAAGTCAGGCTTTAGGTAATTGTGTATTTGAAATGTTTTCAGGATGAGAAGCATAGAGAAGGTTGTTGGTTGTTCCTACTTACCAAGCAATAAAGGAAAGAGATAAACTCGGGGCTAACAAGTCACAGCTCAAGAGTCATATAAAAGACCTCAAAATTTCCACCTGTGCCCTGAAAGAAAGTCTTATTTCTCATAGTTGTTGCTGTTATTGTTAAGTGCCGCTGAGTCAGTTCCAACCCATAACAACCCTGTATAATGTTCCTGAGGAGCAGCTAGTGAGTTTGAACTGTTGAACTGATATTACCAAAACCTAAACCCTGAGTCTTCTCATGTGAGAGGCTGATTTACAGTGCCAGCTGACCTCCCAACCTCAAGTAGCATCTGAGTTAAAATTAGGCATTGATTAGGAAGAAATAGGATCCTGAATCTTGGTTTGGGGACATATGGACAGGAAATCTGAAAGTTGGAGACATAGACTCCCTAAATTCCATTGAATCACTTCTACCAACAGAACTAGTACTCTTAGTCTCTGGTGAAGACATTAACCAAGGTGTGCCTGATAAGTCATTGTCTAGGATATCACCTGGGGTATCACCTCAGGCAGATGCCTTACAAAACGTTGCTGAATATTCTCAGGGAATAAAAGCACCACCCATTATTGCTTCTTGACTTAAGTCCCAAGGAGCCCCAAAAGGTAAAGTACAAATTGTGACACAGAAAATGTTATGCTACATTGCAAAAGAAGTGCTTGATTTTTCTAATATGTACAAACATAAACCTGGAGAATGTGTGTGGGAATGGCTATTAATGGTGTGAGATTAGGTGTAAGAAACAGAAAAATTGGATCAGTCTGAGACTATTGATATGGTCCCTCTAAGCACAGATTCTTCATTCAGTGTTTCAGTTCCAGAGGTTACAAGAGGATCTAATTGTTTATTTGGCTGGTTCGGTGAAGTATGGATTGTGCAGTGGCCCACAATAAATCAAGCTGAACTACCAGACCTGTGTAGGTATATGGTAGAAGAAGGTATTCAAAGATTTATGGAAATTGGCATAATAGACTTGACTTAACAAGACCCATCATTGAACCTGCACATAAAGTGCCCAGAGGAAAGGCATTGTACTACAACAGTGAGGATCACATTTTTGAAGAGAGCCCTTGTCTCCTTGAAGAATGTGGTGATTACTATTTTATGTAATCCAGATTTAACAGTGGGAATTGCCCTAACTGGATTCAAATTAGTATTAGTATTAAAAGTACCATGGCTTGCCAGAAGAACAAACAATATGTGTTGGAAGAAGTACAACCAGAATGCTCCTTAGAAGCTAGGATAGCTAGACTTTGTCTCTCAGACTTTGGACATATTATTAGGAGGGACCAGTACCTGGATAAGGACATCATGCTTGCTAAAGGGGTGGATCATTAAAAAGAGGAAGACTCTCAATGAGATGGATTGGCACCATGGCAAAAGCAATGGGCTCAAGCTCAACAATGATTATGAGGATGGTGCAGCACCAGGCAGTGTTTCGTTCTGTTGTGCTCAGGGTTGAGTTTGGCACTAACAACAACAATTATAAATACAATGGGGTTGATTGGACCTCATGGCCATGGGGGTCAAGTTACAACATTTAACTGGCAAAGATAAGGTGGTCGTGGTTACCATAATGGACAACAGAATCAAAGTAGTAAGCTAAATATTCTGACTTATATTCTTTGAGCTTATTTCATAGACAGGGTTTCCTTGTTATTGTTGTTATGGGCTGTGGAGTTGGTTCCAACTCATAGCGACCCTGTACAGGGTTTCTGAGGCTGTAAATCTTTACGGAAGCAGAAAGCCTCATATTTCTCCCACGGAACAGCTGGTAGTTTTGAACTGCTGACTGTGAGATTAGCATCCTGATTTATAAGCACTATGCTTTTCCTTAGGGGTGAAATATAGATGGAAACCTACTAAAACCTTACAAGCAGAAGAATTCTAGGTCAAGTGAATGCCAGTTTAACTTTAATCACCAGAACAAAGAATCACAACCGCTCAATCAATTCCCAGACTCAAGCTAGTTTACCAACCCACAATCCCTTAAATAAAGGGAAGGTTGAGCACTACAGAATAATGTGATGTACTTCAAGGTCAGTTTGAGCTGTAGGGTCAGCAGTTCAAACCCACCAATTGCTCTATGAATCAGAATTGACTCAATGGCATTTAACAACAACACACCATAAAATTTGTGTACTGTTATTCTTCTCCAGTGGAATCTACAGCATTTTATAACAGCCCATAACAACCCATTTTATAAAAGGAAATAATCAGACTTTCCGACTATTGGGCATAGGCTCTGAATTGACACTTTCCAAAAGACCCATGTGACCCCACCCCCACCCCCAGTCAGAGTGGGGGCATATGAGGTTAACATTTTTCATTGAGTTTTAGCTGAGGTCCATCTTACAGTGGGTTCAGTGGGTACAGTGTGTCTCAAACCCATCCTGTAGTGGTTTCCCCACTTGTAAAATGCATAATTGGAATACACATATGCAGCAAATGGTAAAATCCCCACACTGGATCATTGACATGTGGAAGAAGGTAGAAATAGTCAAGTAGAAGTCATTAGAAAATAGCAAACAAAAGGCAACGCTGTGTTCCTGGAGGGATGGCAGAGATTAATGCCACATCAAGGATTTGAAGGATGCAGGAATAGTGATTCCCATAACACTCGCATGGCCTATCAGACTTGTGCAAAAATCAAATGGGTCTTGGAGAATAACAGTGGATTATCATAAATTTAACATGGTGTTTTCAATTGCAGCTGCTGTTCCAGATGTGGTTTCATTGTTTGAGCTAACTAATATATCTCTTTGTACTTGGTATGTAGCTATTGATCAGATCAATACCTTTTTCTCAATTCCAGTTTCTACCCATCACTAGAAGAGCTTGCCTTTAGCTTACAAGGCCAACATTCTACCTTCACTGATCTACCTCAGATACATTAACTCTTACAATATTGTCATTAATTCACATGAATCTTGATCACCTTTCCCTACCACAAGAGAGCACACTGGACCATTATATTGATGAATGACATTATGCTGATTGGATCTAGTAATAATAGGAAGGAAGAAGTGTCAAGGCCTCTAGACTAATTGGTAAGACATCTGCATAGTGTTATTTTTGTTATTGTTAAGTGTTGTTGAATCAGTTCCAACTCATAGCAATCCAGTATAGGGTTTCTGAGGAGTAACTGCTGGGTTTGAATTTCTGACCTTGCAGCTGCAGTCCAGTGCTTATCCTACAACACCGCACCAAGACTCCATCTGAATGCTAGAGGAAATTAACCTGACACCAATTTAGGTGACTTCTACCTCAGTGAACTTTCTAGAAGTCCATTGGTATGGGCCATGTCAATATATTCCAACTAAAGTGAAGGAAAAGTTGTTGCATCTGGCCCCTTCCACAACTAAAAAGGAGGAACAATGCCTAGTGGACCTCTTTGGAGTTTGGAGGCAACGTATCCCTCATTTCTGTGTGTTACTGCAGCCTATTTATCAATTGACTCAGAATGATGTTAGTATTGAATGGATCCAAGAATAAAAGAAGGCTGTGCAACAGGTTCAGGCTGCTGTGCAAGGTACTCTTCCACTTGGGCCATATGATCCAATTGATCCAATGGTACTTGAAGTGTCAGTGACAGAGAGAGATGGAATTTGGGATGTTTGGCAGGTCCTTATTTGTGAATCACAGTGCAGACCCTTAGGAGCAAAGCCCTCCCATCATCTACAAATAATGACTCTCCTTTAGAGAAACAGCTTTTGGCTTGTTACTAGGCCTTAGTAGAGAATGAATACCCAGTCATGGGCCACTAAGTCACCATTTGACCAGAGTTGCTCATCATTAACTGGGTGTTGTCTGGCCCACAGAGTCATAAAGTTGTACGTGCACAGCGGCACTCCATCATTAAATGGAAATTGAATATATGAGAACAGGCTCCAGCAGGAACTGAAGATGCAGGAAGTGCCTCAAATACCCATGGTCTCCACTCTAGTCACAGTGCCTTTCCGCTCCCAGAATTTATCTATGACCTCATGGGGAATTTCTTATGACCAATTAACTGAGAAAGAGAAAACTCGTGCTTCATTTACAGATGGTTCTGCACTATATGAGGCACCACTTGAAACTAGACAGCAAGAGCACTACAGCCCTCTTCTGGGATTTCCCTGAAGGACAGTGGTAAAGGGAAATCCTCCCAATGGAAAAAGCTTTAAACAAGACACCTGATCATTCATTTTGCTTGGAAGGTGGAAGGTGCAGATGTGCCACTGTACCAATTCATGGGCTGTGGGCAATGGTTTGACTGGATAGTCAGGGACTTGGAATGAACATGATTGGAAAATTGGTGATGAGAAGGTGTGGGGAAGAAGTATGTGGATCGATCTCTCTGAATAGGCAAAAAAAGTGAAGGTATTCATGTCTCATGTGAATGCTCACCAAAGGATTACTTCCGCAAAGGAAGATATTAATGATCAATTAGATAAGATAACATGCTCTGTGGAAATTATTCATCCTCTTTCCTAGCCACTCCTGTCCTTGCCCAGTGGCCATGGTGGCAGGGATGGAGAGTATATGTGGGTTCAGCAGCATGGATTTCTCTAAGCAAGGCTAATGTGGCTACAGCCACTGCTGAGTGCCCAATCTGCCAGCAGGAGAAATGAACACGGAGTCTGAGATATGGGACCATTCCTTGGTGAGATCATCCAACAACTTGGTGGTAGGTTGATTACACTGACCCACTTCCATCAAGGAAATGCAGTGTTTTGTTTTTACTGGTATAGACATTGACTGTAGATATGGAGTTGCCTCCTTGCATACAATGTTTCTGCCAAAACTAGCATTTGTGGATTTACTGAATGCTTTTTCCATAGCCATGGTATCCCACAAAGCAACCTCTCAGATTAAGGGACTCTGTTCATGGAAAATGAAGTGCAGCAATGAGCCCTTGCTCATAGAATTAATTGGTTTTACCATGTTCCTCATCATCCTGAAATAGCTGGCTTGATATAATGATGGAAAGGTCTTCTAAATACACATGGTGCCAGCTAGTTGGTAATACCTTGCAGGGTTGGAGCAATGTTTTCCAGGAGATTATATATGCTCTAGTGTTTACTTTATGGTATTGTTTTTCCAATCGCTAGGATGCATGGGTCCAGGAACTAAGAGATGGAAATGGAAATGGCACCACTCACAATTACAACTAGTGAACCACTCACAAAAATTTTACTTCCAGTCCCTATCGTCCTAGGCTATTCAGGTCTGAACATTTTAGTTTCAAAAGAAGAAACACTCCCAACTGGAGACACAACACTGATTCCATTGAACTGAAGTTGAAAATGACGCTAACCACTTTGGGCTCCTTACACCCCTGGATAAACAGACAAAGGAGGGAATTACTGCACTGAGTGGAGTGATTGATCTTGTACCAAGGAGAAATCAAACTGACTTTACATAATGGAGGTAAAGAGGAATATGTGTGGAATGCAGGAGATGACTTAGGACATCTCTCAGTACTACTATGCATTGTGATTAAAATCAACAGCAAACTGTACCAACCCAATTCTGACAATGCTAGTAATGGCTTCCACTCTTCAGGAATGAAAGTTTGGGTCACATCATCAGGAAAACAGTCATAATCAGCTGAGGAGCTTACTGAGGGCAAAAGGAATACAGAATGGGAAGAAGGTAGTTCTAAATACCACCGACAGCCACATGACTAGTTCTGAGTATCTGAGGGTGTTTTTTTTTTTTTCCTGGTATGTGTGCATATAATTGTTTTGCTTTGTTCACTTATAAAATATAAGATATAAATGGGGTTAGTGAATTTTTCAGATGCATGTATGTTAGTTGTATCATGTTAGGTGCAAGTATGATTTCATAATTGTCTTTATTTAGAAATTATTAATGGTTAAAGGAGATACATACGCGTGCCAAGGAACCCTGGTAGCATAGTGAATTATGTTTTGGGTTGTTAACTGGAAGGTCAGCAGTTCAAATCCACCAGCAGCTCCATGGGAGAATGATGAGGCTTTCTGCTCCTGTACAGATGTACAATCTCGAATGCTCTATACAGGATAAATATAAGTCAGAACCAACTCGACAGTGTAACACCACCACCACTTTCACACAGTTGCCAAGTTGACAAGGAATGGACTGTGAGGTTTTGTGTCAACTTGACTTGTCCAGGATTCTCAGTGGTCTGGCAGTTAACAAGTAGTAATTCCCAGGATTATTCCATGGGGGGCAGACTGTGGGACACACCATCAATTGCTCCTATGCAAATTCAAACTGAAGCTGAAAAAAATGAAAACAAGTCCAAAAGAGCCAAAATATGATCTTGAATATGTCCCACCTGAATTTAGAGATCATCTGAAGATCA
>NW_006408522.1:28132629-28133849 GCF_000296735.1 Chrysochloris asiatica | reverse complement strand
CATACATCATTCTTTACCTCTGTCCCACTTAGCCCATGCTAACCTGCCTAATTGTTTTCCCGACCATTTTGTTCTTCCAGTTCCCTCCCCATCCTTGTGTATTGCCCCAGTCTCTAACATCCAAACTATCCTGTGTCTTCCCTACCCTGTGCTCCACGTTCCCCTCTCTCTCCTTACCCCAACCCCCAAATCCCAGTAACCAGCAAAGAATCCCTCGCCCGTTAGTATGGGTTATTTTTCTTTGTCTTTTACTGTAGTGGTCCTATGCAGTATTTCTCCTTTTGTTACTGACTGATTTCACTCAACATAATGTCCTCAAGGTTTATCCATGTTATGTGGTGGCTTGCAGCTTCCTTGTTATTCTTCAAGGTAGCAAAATATTCCATTGTGTGTATGTACCACAGTTTGTTTATCCATTGTTCAGTTGATGGGCACTTAGGCTGTCTCCATCTTTTTGCTATTCTAAATAGTGCTGCTATGAACATTTGGTTGCACAAGGCCTTTTTAAAGTGTTGAAGAGCAAACATGTCAGCTTGAGGACTAAGGTGCACCTGACCCAACCCATGATATTTTCAATAACCTCATATGCATGTGAATGCTAGACAGTGAATAAAGAAGACTATAGAAGAATTGATGCTTTTGAGTCATGGTGTTGGAGGAGAATATTGAATGTGCCATGGACTGCCAAAAGAACCAACAGATCTGTGTTGGAAGACACAGAGTGCTCCTTGGAGGCCAAGATGGCCAAACTTCGTCTCTCATACTTTGGACATATTGTCAAGAGGGACCAGTCCCTGGAGAAGGATATCATGTTTGTAAGGTAGAGGGTCAGAGAAAAAGAGGAAGACCCGCAGTGAGATGGATTGGCAAAATGGCAATATTAATGCACTCCAGCTTGGCAACAATTGTGTGGTTGGCTCAGGACCAGGCAGTGTTTTGTTCTATTGTGAATAGGGTCTCTATGAGTAGGTAACAACTTGATGGCACCTAACAACAACAACAACAACCCCCCATGGTGAGATCAAATATAATCAACTCTATAGTGAGATCTGCTGTGAGCAGCCAATCAATTGAAATTGAAAGTAATTCTTATGTGTGATTTGGCCTGATTTCAATATATTGGATAATCAGGGGAAGTGTGCTTATTTTCTGCTGAGTATGGATCCTGCACCCAGATTATCCTCCAACCTTCAGGTCTTTGGATTCGAACCAGTGGACTG
>NW_006408522.1:28126827-28132094 GCF_000296735.1 Chrysochloris asiatica | reverse complement strand
TGAAGTAACAAAAAAGATGGAAGGTATTCACATAGTCACTATACCCCCCAAAAGTTGGATTGATGTTAATCTATTTAAACAGATATCATATGATCATGAAGCAATACTATTAAAAGAAGAAATGTAAATTGTGCTACAGTCCCTATTGACAAACAAGGCTGCAGACACTGAAGGCTTACAGATTGGAATGTTTTTAAAAAAAAAACTGATGCAGTGCTAGAGACACTCACTCATCATGCCAAGAAAATTGGAAGACAGCTCCCTGGTCAACAAATTGGAAAAGATCCATATGTGTGTCCACTCCAAAAATAAGGCAACCCAATGAAATGCAGAAGTCATTCAAAAATACCGTTACTATCACATCCACATAAAATTTGCTGAAGATAATTAAAAAATGGTTGTAACATTAAATCCATGAGAAGCTGCCAGAAATTCAAGCTGGATTCAGAATAGGACCTGGAACAAGGGTTATCATTGTTGACATCAGATGGATCTTGGCTAAAGCAGACAATATAAAAAAGAGGTTTACTTGTGCTTTATTGACTATGCAAAGACATTGGACTCTGTGGATCATAACAAACTATGAATAACATTATGAAGAATCTGTATTCCAGAACATTTGATTGTGCTCATGAGGAACCTGTACATAGACTGAGGCAATTGTTAGAACTGCAGAAGGAAATACTGAATGGTTAAAAATGAGGAAAAGTGTGCACCAGAATTATATCCTTTAATCATACTTATTGAATCTGTATGCTGAGTTAATAATTTGAGAAACTGAATTACATTAAGAAGAACTTGGCAATAGTATTGGAGGAAGACTCATTAACACCCTGAGATATGCAGCTGACACAACCTTGCTTGCTGGAAGTCAAGAGTACTGGAAATATTTACTGATGAAGATAAAATACTTCAGACTTCAGCATGGATTGCACCTCAACATAAAGAAAATTAAAACTCTCACATCTTAACCAATAAGCATCATGATAAATGGAGAAAAGAGTATCAAATATTTCATTTTGTTTGTATTCACAGTCAATGCTCATGGAAACATCAGTCAAGAAATCAAACAATATTAGGAAATTCTGCTGCCAAAATGTCTTTAAACTGTTTCAAGAGCAAAGAGATCAGAGAGTTTGAGAACTAAAGTGCTCCTGACAAAAGTCATAGTATTTTCAATTGCATCATATGCTTGTGAAACTTGGACAATGAATAAGGAAGACTGTAGAAGAATCAATAAATTTCAATTATGGTGTTTGTGAAGACTATTGAAAGGATAATGGATTACAGGAAGAACAAACACATTTGTCTTGAAAAAGAGGTACAACTAGATTGTTCCTTAGAAGTGAGTATGGTGGGACTTCTCTCATACTTTGCACGTGTACTCAGGAGACATTGTTCTCTAGAGAAGGACATCATGCTTGGTAAAGTGGAGGAGCATCAATGAAAAGGAGGAAGTCCCCTAATGAGATGGGTTGCCACAGTGCCAGCAATAGTGGGCCCTAAAAACAATTGTAAGTATGGTGCAGGTCCAGTCAGTGTGCTGTGCTTGGGGTCACTGTGAGACAAAACCAGCTTTATGGCAGCTAACAACAACAGCTTTATTGGAACAGGTCATCAGGTCTTTTCTCCCAAGGAGCCACTGGGTGGATTCCAACTAACAACCTAGTGCATCCTAGTGAATAATCACTGCACCACCATGGCGCCTTAAAAAAAAAAAAGTTAAAGCATTACTTACTTTAACAGTCAAAAACCGTATACAGTCTGGCTGTAGAATTCATCTTAATCAATTTCTAGAAAATACAATTACATCATTGTAATAATTTCCTTTTCAATACGCTTTGTCCATCTGCCAATAAGTTTCATATTCTCTTATTTAAAAAAATTTTAGGCAAAGCACTGAGCCATGAACACACCACTGTGTTCACATCATCAGAGGTGAATCTTTGTCCTTGAAGGGTTGCTTTCAGGGGACCAAACAGGTGAAGTCCTGTAGAGCAAGATCAGAACTATAAGCAGGATTGTTAAACACCTCAAAATGAACTTTTTGCAGTGTCAACAGTGTGAGCAGAGATGTGTGGACATGCATTGTCATACAAGATCACAAGGCCCTTGGGTAGCAGTTGTTGTTGTTGTTAAGTGCCATCGAGTCGGTTCCGACCCATAGCGACCCTGTACAGGGTTTCCGAGGGTGTAAATCTTTACGGGAGTAGAAAGCTTCATCTTTCTCCCGCAGAGCGGCTGGTAGTTTCGAACCGCTGACCTTAAGGTTCGCAGCCCGATTCGTAACCAGTACGCTACCAGTACGTAGCAGTTCGCTACCAGTACGTAGCAGTTTTCTACCAGTACGTAGCAGTACGCTACCAGTACATAGCAGTTCTCTACGTTTAATGCAAAGTTTAGGCTTCAACTCTTCAGTGAGTATCTGTAACGAGCATTGTTGATTGTTAAACCTTTTTCCTGATAGTGTTCCAATATTGATCCTTGAGAATTGCAGAAAACTGTAAGCATCAATTTTCCAGCTGATGGCTGCCTTTTGAATATTTTCTTGGTTGGCGATTGAAGATGTACCTATTCCTATTCCATTCTCTGCCGTTTACTCTCAGGCTAATCATGATGAATCCACTCTCATCACCAGTAACAATTTCTTTAAGATAAAAAATTAACCTTCCTTGGAGTACTGGTCGAAATTTTTTTTGCAAATGTCCAAATGCTTCTGTTTATGCTCTTCCTTGAGTTGTTTCGGTACCCAGCTCAAACTTTTTGAAACAAAAGTCTGTCGTGGATTATTTCATAGGCAGAGCCATTGCAGATTTGTAAATTATTTGCCACATAATCCACTGCCACTTGACTATTCAATAGAATCATTTCACATGTGTGCTCCATGTGATCATCAGTCATGGATGTGGACTGGTGTCTACATACAATCAGAGTGTGAATAATTGTTGACTACCCTCGAAATTAAACACCTAACAAACAAACAAACAAACAAACACCAGACTCATTGTTGACAAGTCGATTATGACTCCTACAGAACAGAATAGACCTGCCCATACAGTTCCCAAGGTTGTAAATTTTTATGAAAGTGGGCCGTCACACGTCTCTCTCGGAAAGCAGCTGATGGGTTCAAATCATCAACCTTTTGACTAGCAGCCAAGTATTTAACCACTATGCCACTGGGCTCCTGTAAATATAACTTGTTGTTGTTGTGTTGTTAAGTGCCGTCGAGTCGGTTCCGACCCATAGCGACCCTGTACAGGGTTTCCGAGGGTGTAAATCTTTACGGAAGTAGAAAGCCTCATCTTTCTCCCTCGGAGCGGCTGGTAGTTTCGAACCGCTGACCTTAAGGTTCGCATCCCGATTCATAACGTATTTAATTTAATTCAGCTTATTTAATGGGTTTTAGGCCAAAGGACTATAGCATTCCAGTTGGTCACAGAAATTCCGTTCACTTTCAAATAATTTCTGAATTTTCCACAACACTTTTAAAATAAGATTCCTATTTGTGAAATGTCTGTTTCCCTAGAAGTTGCAAACTGACTTAACCCTACTTACTATTTTTCAAAATGCAATGTACACAGCAAATTTTCATATTCTAAGTTTGTGTTTTCCTACATCAAACATAATTACCTGTAAAGTATTTTGTGATATTTCTGCAAAATAAATTATACTACAGTGCATTTTGGGCTCCATTTGCTACCTAAAACAATTGATTTAATTCCATTGCATTCTTGGCATAATGATGTGAACTGAAATAGATGTCATTAAAAATGCTAAAGGTACCACATGTGTGCTCTTCATGTTTCTCTGGAGCTGCTGAAATGAGGGGATGATTTCATGCAAACTCAACCAGCAACCTAAGTGTCCTAATAAAGTTCCTGTGTGTGTCAAGAACTGTGGTCACAACTCTCAGGGAGGCAGAGTGTGCCTGGAAATTCAGCTGTCATGAAGCTGGAATAACCCACTGAGAGACAACGGGCTGTAGACTAGCTTCAGGTGACACAAGTATCTAGTCACACCGTGTGCAGCTATTGTACAGCAAAAGGGCTCTCTCTGTGCCCAGCACTTTGGAGGATGCACAAAGATAAAACAGTTCTCACATCTTTAGCATTTGTATAATGTTTTCTAAATTTCAAAGCACAACACATGGTTTTACCCAAAAAAGCTGCACAATATGTTGCCTTTATGTTTTCTAATTGGAAATAATTGGAAAGGCAATGATAACATATGCAAAATAGAGAATAATCAGGTTTCAAACTATGCATCCCCAGCCTTCATCACATTCTCACAGTACAACTTAAAAGTATGGCTCTGGAGTCAGCCTGTTATTGTTAGCTGGATTCATTTGTTATTGTCAAATGGATTCTGACTCATGATGAATCCTATGTATGCAGATTAGAACTGCTTCATGGGGTTTTCAAGACTGTGACCTTTTAGAAACAGATTTTCAGGTGTGTCTTCTGAGGTATTTCTGAATGTGTTCAAACTATCAACCTTTCAGGATAATCAAGTACTTAACTCAGGGACCCCTGAGTTAGTTTAAGTAGTTTTAATTAATGACTCTAATTGAAAAAAAAAAAAAAATCAAACCCACTGCCACTTAGTCAATTCTAACTCATTGTGAAGTTTACAAGACTGTTAATCTTTAAGGAAACAGAAAGCCTCACCTTTCTCCACAGAGCAACTGGTGGTCTTGAACTGCAGACCTTTCAGTTAGCAGACCAATGCTTATCATACACTGACAGCAGGGTTCCTTAAATCATGATTCTACCACTTACTAAATCTATGCCTCTGGAAAAACGATGAAAATTCTCTGCCTCCATTTCCTCATCTATAAGTTTGAGATAATAAACATTCCTTCTGATTGGTATGAGGAGTAATGGATACAATTCTTGTAAAGTATGGATCATGGTATGTTATTGTTGATGTTAAGTATCATCAAGTTGGTTCTGACTCATAACAACCCTAATAGGATTTCCAAGGAGCAGCTTGTGGGTGTGAACCACCAGTGTTGTTGTTAGCTGTTTGGTGTTTATCCAACTGCACCACACCAGGATTCTGGATCATGGTATATAGAAAAATAAATATTCTAACATTATTATATTATCTAACCTTATGATAACTAACATTATTTTTCATGAGCTATCTCTTACTACTAGGTAGAGTCAGAAATGAGGTTTTTGTTGTTGTTGTTTTTGTTAGGTACCATTGAGCTGGTACCAACTTGTAGCAACCCTATGCACAACAGAATGAAACACTGCCCAATC
>NW_006408522.1:28115738-28126040 GCF_000296735.1 Chrysochloris asiatica | reverse complement strand
TTTGTTTTAGCTGTAATAATACTCTGAAGTAATAATTATTCCTGAATGATCAGTATTATTACAGCTAAACCAAACAAAACGTTACAGCAATGTTTGCTCTTGAGTCAACTAAAGTATTACACTGCTGTTATTAGCTGCCATAGAGTCTGTTCCAAGTCATAGTGACACTGTACACAACAGAATAAAACACTGCTAGTTCCTGCATCACCCTCACCATTGTTATGTTTGAACTCCTTGTTGCTGCCACTGTGTCAGGCCATCTCATTAGGAGGGCTTCCTCTTTTTGGTTGACCCTCCACTTTGTCAAACCTGGTGTCCTTCTGCAGGGACTGGTCCTTCCTGACAACATGTCCAAAGTACAAGATAAGAAGTCTCACCCTACTCTCTTCTGAGGAGTATTCTGGCTGTACTTCTTTCAGTATTCTTCACCAACACCATAATTCAAATGTACAGATTCTCCTAAGGTCTCCCTTATTCATTGCCCAACTTCCACATACATATGAGGTGATTGAAAATACCATGATTTGTATCAGGCACACCTTCCTCCTCAAGGCAACACCTTTATTCTTTGACACTTTGAACAGGTCTTTGACCACAGATTTTCCTCATGTTGTTTGATTTCTTGACTGCTGCTTCCATGAACACTAACTGTGACTCCAACCAAATGAAAGCCTAGACCACTCCCATCTTTTCACCATCTATCATGTTATTTATCGGTCCAGTTGTGAGGAATTTCATTTTCTTTACTTTGAAGTACAATCCATACTGAAGGATGTAGACTTTGTTCTTCATCAGTATTTCAAATCCTCTTCTCTTCCAGAAAGTAAAGTTGTGTCATCTTCAGTGAAAAAATCAAAACTTCAAGTGTTTATTAAAAATAAAGTTAACATGACAATAAATTTAAAAAATAACACTCCATCTTTAAGTGACAGTCTGTTTTGCATGGAATTTTTCCCCAACTAAATAATATCACTTCTTTATTTAGTGATGCCTGGGAAGCATCAGGAAGAGATGGAACAAGAATGTAGTTCAGGCAGTATGTTATATTACCTATTGACTTAAATCAGGAAGTTGATGAGAAAACACTGATACTTCAAGTGATTCACAACTCTTGGTAGTCATATTTACATGCATTTCTTTCCTATATTAACTTTAGACTTGGCCATATGACTTACTTTGACTAACAAGAAATTAGTGCTATAGATTAAACACTGGACTGCTAGCCACAATTTCAGCAGTTCAAACCTACAGGTTCCACAAGAGAAAGTTGAGGCTTTCTGGTCTCGTGAAGATTCATAACCTCAGAAACCCTATACAGGGTCACTGTGAGTAAGAACTGCCTCTATGGCACCTAACAACAACAACAACAACAGCAATGTAAGGAGAAACTTAATGAATGCTTTCTTGCACATTGGATTGTCCTCTTGGAACACTCCCATTTGAAACCTCGCTACCATATTATATAGAAGTTCTGGATAGAAAATAGTGAAAAGTCATGCAGAGGAAGCTCTACAGGATGAGAAGTCAACTTGGACAATCCAGCTACAACAGAGCTTCCAGCTGAATTAGCCACATGAGTGACCTCAGTTACACTATGTGGAACACAATAATCACCCAGCTGATCCCAGCCAACACACAATATTGTGGCAAACAATAAATCACTGCATTTTCAGCTCCTAAATTTTGAAATGGTTTGCTAGCCAATAATAGACAACTAAAATGATCAAATATTTTTCTTTTAATGTAGTGTTTGAATCACTTAGTTTTGGCCTCTGGAATAGATTGATATATATTATACTAGTTTGGACCAAAACAAATCAAGGAGAGAAGTAAGGATTTATAACTAGACCTAGAAATGATCACAGGGCTTGGTATAATGAGGTGAAAGAAAAAGGTAAATGATTAATTGTTGAAAGCTGAAATTATTTTAGCCTCACAATTGCATTTATTTAAAAAAAAAAAGAAAAGAAAAGAAAAGAAACTTCCTTAGTATGTATTTATGGTAGGATAAAATTTAGCTGCATGTAACAGTGAAATAAAATAAAACATAGAAATTTTTTATTCTGCGTTCTTAAAGAAGACCAAAAAAGGCAATCCAGATCTGATATGGTGAGCCATGGATTATCTAGAATGCATGCTCCTTCTTCTTGATGCTATACCATCAAAAGGCATTGCTTCCTAGTTCATGATCGCTGGACACAGACTAGAGTTCAGGTCTTTATTAGTCAGCAGAAAGTAAAGTGGGAAAATGGAGACTAAACAACTCTTCTTTACATCTCATGGAAACAATTAAGTTAGAAGACCACATGCATAGCACTGTAGGATAAACACTGGACTGCTAATCTCAAGGTTTGTGGTTCAGACCTACCAGCTGCTCTCAGAAACCCTATAAAGAGAAGATCAAAGACCATAGCCTTTGGTATGGATTACATCTCAATGTAAAGAAAACAAAAATTCTTACCACTGGACCAATAAACAACATTCTTATCAACGGAGAAAAAGATTGAAGTTGTCAAGGACTTCATTATTCTTGGATCAACTATCAACACTCATGGAAGCAGCAGTCAAGATGTATTGCATTAAGCAAATCTGCTGCACAAGACCTTTTGAAAGTGTTGAAGAGCAAACATGTCAGCTTGAGGACTCAGGTGTGCCTGACCCAAGTCATGGTATTTTCAATAACCTCATATGCATGTGAAAGCTAGACAGTGAATAAGGAAGAATGTAGGAAAATTGATACATTTGAGTTATGGTGTTGGAGGAGAATATTGAAAGTGACATGGGCTGCCAAAAGAACCAACAGATCTGTGTTGGAAGAAGTGCAGCCAGGGTGCTCCTTGGAGGCCAAGATGGCCAAACTTCGTCTCTCATACTTAGGCCAATTGTCAGGAGGGACTAGTCACTGGAGAGGGATATCATGTTTGGTAAGGTGGAGGGTGAGAGGAAGACCCCCAATGAGATGGATTGACAAAGTAGCAGCATCAATGAGCTCAAGTGGGGCAGCAATTGTGAGGTTGGCCCAGGACCAGGCAGTGTTTCATTCTGTTGTGCATAGGGTCGCTATGAGTCAGTACCGACTCGATGGCACCTAACAACAACAACAGGAGTCACAAATAACCATGGTAATTTACAACAACAACTGATTTGCAATATGTGACAGGCACACTATATATGGCTGGTAGATGCTTATAAAGACTGCCTTATTTAAATTTATGTGAAAGGAGAGAGAGACAGAGAGACAGAGATTTGCTCAAAAGATGAATCATGTATCAGAAGATTTGGCTGAAACAGTGACACCACTGTGACAGAAGATCTCAGAAGCTAAGATGACCAACAAAATGGAAGCCCCCCAGAGTTTTCTGAAAAGAATTTGGGGAGGTTGTAAAACAGCATTCAAGCCAATCATTTCTTTATTTTGTTCCATAAAATTTCAAACATATACAAGATTAGAAGTAGGGCATAAAGAATCCTTAATCAGCGATTATCCAGTTTCAATAATTCCAGAAATGGCTAATCTTTTTCATTTGTACTACTGCTCTGTGCATATATTCTTCCCTCTTGGAAATTAATTTCCACCTGTACCTCTAAATTAATCTGTATTTCCTCTAAAAAATTCAGCTTCATTGTTACCTCCTTTGACCTCATCCATTCTGACTATACCAACCCCCTGGTATATTAATACT
Source organism: Chrysochloris asiatica (assembly GCF_000296735.1). Lineage (NCBI taxonomy): Eukaryota > Metazoa > Chordata > Mammalia > Afrosoricida > Chrysochloridae > Chrysochloris > Chrysochloris asiatica. The sequence continues at coordinate 28,122,357 of NW_006408522.1, read as the reverse complement.
ATTTGCCATATAGCAAGTGAAGTTCTTCTAGATCATAAGGGATCCAATATCCTAAGATGATTCATATTAAATGAGAGAAGAGTTATAAAGACAATTGTAAATAGTTATAGGGTCAAAGAACAAAAGATAATATAGCATTAAGAAAGAAATTATGGGTAGCATGAGAGGTTTGAAAAAAAAGAATGAAATACAAGAGAATTTGAGGACGATTAAGTAATTAGTGATTAGGAAAATGATTAAATGGATAACATAAAAAGAGAAAGCTGGAGATTTGTGAAACAGAAAAAGATATACAAAAAGAGAGAAAAAAACATTCAGGTCAGAAAACATTCAAGAATTGTAGGAGTTGTGGACTGGATAACAAATTAGGACAGTAGATAAAGATATACCTAAAAGTGAAGAGATATATGAAAAACACTACTACGTATTTGCTTGACTTTCATTGTCTACTCTTTTTCCAGAATCCTAATTGTATTCAGGCAGCAATGTGCCTAGTTTCTCCTTGGATACTAAGAAGGAGGAATTCATTGAGCAGGATTTTGGGAAGGGTCTTTAAAAAAGGTGATTCTAGAGGAGAGTCTCTTTATCATTTTCCTTGTGCTTCCAGCATGGAAAGAAGCGATTACTGGAGTCTCAACAGATACCATGGTCCAAAAGGTAGTGCAATAATGTAGGATCCTACATTTTTGATGACTATGAAACCACCACATTAGAGTTGACCTGTTTAGCTCTACACTTCCAGCATAGAAAGGAATCAACACCAGTTAGGTGAGAACACGGAACTCTGCTAGCATAGTGGTTACCGATCTGACCACTGCTAACCTTGAGGTCAGCAGATGGAAATTACCAGCTGTTCCAGGGGAGAAAGACTAGTCTTTCTGCCCACATAAAAATACAGCCTGGAAAACCCTATACAGGGTTGCTATTGAGTCGGAACTGACTCCACAGCACACCAGGTAAAAACATGGGTCTGTGTTGAACATGGCTGAGATTAATTTAATTGATAAGGACCCAATGAAACAAAGTATTTGATGGAAGAGTGGGGATTTATATTGGAGAAAGCAGAATGACAGTCACTTGCTTTCCATTGCTGAATAGATGTTGCTGTTCTGTAGATAAAAAATGTGAAGCATCACACATTTCTTGCAGAACAGTTCTCTGAAGCTGAGCCAGAATGAAAGACTCAGTGGTTGCCTATGTCTGAGAGTTTTAAGTCTGAGGCACTTGGTATGTGTAAATCCATGTAGAGTCTGAAAACGGAGCCTTAACCCCATCTTAAGTCTTGACATGAGTCTGAAATCCATGTTGAATTTTAAAGTTGCCTTTTATAACAGCAGTTTTTCTCTTCTGTGCTTAACTATTTACCCTAATAAGGAGCTCTGATAGCGTAGTGGTTACGAATTGGGTTGCGAACTGCAAGATCAGAAGTTCGAAACAACCAGCTGTTCCATGGGTGAAAGATGAAACTTTCTGCTCCCATAAAGATTTACAGCCTCAGAAACCCTGCACAGGGTCGCTATGAGTCGGAACCAACTCCACGGCACATAACCACCACCATACAGCAAGCAAGGTTGTATCATCTGCATATCGCAGGTTGTTAATGAGTCTTCCTCCAATGCCATGTTTTTCTTCATATAACCCAACTTCTCAGATTATTTTTTCATCATATAAATTGAATATGTATGGTGAAAGAACACAGCACTGTCACACACCTTTCCTAATTTTAAACCATTCAGTGTTCCCATTCCCATGTTCTGTTAGAACAACTACCTCTTGGTCTAGCATTATCAAAAAAAACAACTCCTTTACAATAAACTCCTAGGAAAAGCCATGCTTGAGAAAGTAGTTTTAATAGCATATTCCCTGAAGAACATGTCCTATGATTATCTTGTGACCATTTCCAGTTTGTAATTGTCTGAAAAGCATAAGGACTTGCAATTATGTACCCTTAACCAATCTTGTAATCCTATATATTTTGTGTTCACCAATCACAAAGCACCTGCTTTTGTAAATCCACCTTTGCCTTTTACAAATTACTTGCATGTCAATAAGAATATTATGTTGTTAGTTTCTAGTTTAACAATATAAATACTGTCTGGATGCTAGTAACTCCTTGGAGATCATAGTTTCATTTTGCGGAGTTTGCTTATCCCGTTTAAATTGTGTCTTGCCTTCAATAAAGTTGTCGTTTTTATTTTAATAGATACATGGTTTTACTCTTGATATTTCATGGTGTCATAAATAGAATGACTATTTCTTGTCTCTGATCCTGAACCAAAGATCAGAATGGCAAGGCTGTGCAAGTCATTCTCAACCATATTTTCTGAGGCCATGTAGCTCCATATAAGTCTTTGAAAGACCTCACTCAAACTATGCGAAAATCTTTTAAAACAAAGGGAAATAAAATTATAAAAAGAAATTCTCTCTATTGTACAAAAATTCTAAGAAGCTAAAATACAGAAATCACAATAAGACACATCTAAAATGAAATAGTAAACTTAAGTCAAAATATAGGCTATTCAATCTAGCTTTATTTCAACAGTAATTCTATTTTATAACATATAGGAGTCCTGGTATGGTGCTGCAAGATAACCAGAGGGTCAATAGTTCAAATCCATCAGTTGCTCTTTGAAAACCCTGTGCAGGGTTGTTATAAATCAGAACTGAGTCGGAAGCACTCAACAACAGGCTTGGATTACATTCCAAGACCTTTAGATAACTTGTTGTTGTTGATAAGTTGCTAAGTTTCTGAGGAGCATCTGGTGAGTTTGAACTGCTGACCTTGAGGTTCAAACCAATCTTGTGGTCCAGTGCTTATCCTATAGCACTATACCAGGACTCCTTAGATAACTTACTGATATTAAATTAATATACACATTTGTATTATACTGTTTGGGGTTTTATGCCACAGAAAAAAAGATATATATTCACGGAGGAGAGAATAGCTGATAATAGTGTTCATTATCGCTCCTTAAAGAATTGTACAAAAGACAAAGATTGAAAGCATTATGAAAAAGATCATTTATTTAAGGTAGTCAAAGTTTTTATCAGTCTACCTAAAAATGTGATGGGTTAATTTATTTTTAAAAATTAATACAAAGTTCTAAGGCCATATAACAAAGAATTGAATTTCTCATTGTTGGGATGGTAATATTGTCTTTTATTATGAGCTTTATGTAATCTGCCTAAGGGTATCTCATTAGAATAAATTCCTGAGTTGGAAAGTAAACTACATGACTTTGAAAAAGAACTGAAATTATTTTTTCTCAAAATTTATGATTAAATTATTCAAGTATTATTTTATGATGACTTGTAATAAACTCCTGGTAACTTTGAAACTTTGTAGACATCAACCATGGAACCACTTCGGTTTTATAAGGAGAAAAATGCTAAAAGTGGTTTATTCAATATGCTGAATAAACTGTTTGAAGCATCTTCTCTAATCAGAAATACCAAATTTTCTTTGACTAAAATTTACATGTCAATTATATTTGTTAATATTAAACAACAAATGCACAAATGTTATGCCATAATTTTATTATTTCAACTGATACCTTGATTAAAACTTTATTTTTCTTTAAATTTAGCATAATTAATGCAATAATTAAATTTAGGAATTCACATCACTTACCCATGAAATTTTTATTGCTAATCAGGTTGGTATAGATTTGAATATCTTTTTAATATATCCTGAATATGTAGTAGTATGTCTTGAGATTATTATGTGTTAAATCTGAAATTCTTTGAAAATAAAGTTTCCACAGATAGTTTCAGAGGTATTTTCATTTAAATTTACTTTTTGTTTTTGAATTGAATTTATTTTGCTTTGTACTACTTTATATTGAATTGCAATTAAGTCTTTCTCATTTGAAAAGTAAATTTTAAAAGGTAAATTAATCATAACCATTTTAAGTTTGTCATCTGAAGATACATTTATGTTGCTAATACACTAAAAACATGTGACAGAAATATTTATAACTAAAATTAACTGCATCAGATTTATGGCACAGACTATAATACTGCAAACATCAATATCATTGGAGCCAATCAGGATTTCTAGGAATTATGAAAAAGCTGACAAGATTTTCAGATGGTTACTGATCCCGAATTTCATGGCACCAAAATTAGCTATACACCACTACCACCAACAAATTAATTGCTATAAATTTATATGATTATATTGTAGACAGTCAATGCTCTTTTGCCAGATAAGAATTTTTTTTTTCTTTTCCACAATAGTCCTAATCTCAATTTCAGTGGTATAATCATTTCACTTTTATTTTTGTACTTCAAAAAGGATTGTTGTTATTGTTGTTTATGCACAATAGAGCAATACACTTTCCAATCATGTACCATCCTCACAATTGTCGTTAGGTTTGAGCTCATTGTTGCTGCCGATGTGTCAATTCTTCTTGTTTGGGTCCTTCCTTTTTTTGACTTACCCTTCACTTTTCCAAGTGAGATATCCTTCTTGGAACCAGTACCTGCTAATAACACAACCAAATACAAGAGACACAATCTGACCATCCTCACATCTAAGGAACAATCTGTCCATACTTCTTCCAAACAGATTTGTTCTTCCTTCTGGCAGTTCATGGAACTTTCAATACTCTTCTCCAGCACCATAATTCAAGTGCATTGGTTCTTCCTTATTTGTCCAACTTTTATACACATATGAGGTGACTGAATAATACTATCACTTGGATCAGGTGCACCTTAGTCCTCAAAGTGGTATCTTTACCCTTTTGCAGCACATTCTCCTAATGGAATACATCATTTGATTTCTCTATTGCTGCTTCCATAAGCATTAATTGTGGATCCAAGTAAAATGAAGCCTTTGATAGCTTCAATCTTTCCTCCATTTATAATGATGTAATTTATTGGTGCAGTTGTGAGGATTTTTGTTTCCTTTCCATTGAGGTGCAATCCATACTGAAAGTTGTAGTTTTTGATCTTGCTTAGTAACTATTCCAAGTCCTTTGTTTCCAGCAAGCAAGATTATATCATTTGCATATCACCAGTGCAAGCTGCAGAAATAGTTAAATTCTATTTCCTGTTGATTGTTAGTCTTACCATTGTGCTTGGACTTTTACAAACTGGTGGGTTATGAGTTGGGCTGCTAATCACAAGTTCAGCGCTTCAAATCTACCAGCCATTTTTCTGTATAAATGAGCAATTTTCTGCTCCCATAAAGATTTACAACCTCGGAAACCCTAGACAAGGTAGCAATGACTAGGAACTGACTCAGTGGTACACATCTACCACTAACATTTTGTTCTTTCCCTGTAAACCTAAACCCCTGCCTTTAATGCTAGTCACTAACTGCCTTAGTAATTTCATGTGCTATGAAATTGCACTGTATCTTTTTGTTTTTAGTATTTTACTAACTTTGCTCTCTCCTTCATAAACCACTGCCTTCAAGTTGATTTCAATTCATACCAACCCTATAGGCTTGAGTCAAATTGCTTCAAAGGGTTTCTTAGGCTTAAGAAAGTAGACTGTCACATTGTCTTCTTATAGAAATGTTGGGAGTTTCAAACCACTGACATGTTGGTTTGCAGCTTAGTGCTTTGGTCACTGTGTCACTAATGCTCCTCTCTAATAGATAATAGCTGTAATCTCCTCAGTTGTACTCTTTAGTGCTGAAGTTTACTTCATTTTCAACATAATGTACATGTATTGCCCTTATTTTTGTTTTCTAAGTTGTTTTCCTAACAATGAGGTCCTTCTTAACTCTCATTACTCATGGCAACTCCCATTAAGAAATGGCATGAAAATGCCTTTGACCAGTTAATCCAGTCTGTTGTGCAGTTGGCGAATCTAACCAATTGCTGGATTTACCATTAAATTTCAAAGCCTATACATGAGATCTCAGAGCCACAAGTTACTCCAGTATGGACACTAATGACTGAAGAAGAGCTAAGGAATGCCATCAAGAATGTCAGGCAGGAAGAAAGTAAAAGATAATTAAAAAGTCAAAAAAGAAGAAAAAGACCAAAATGCATGTCACAAGAGACTCTGAAATTTGCTCTCCAGAATAGAGATGCTGTAGCAAATGGAAGACATGAGAAGAAAAAGAGCTGAACAGAAATTGGTCAGAGAAAAAGAGGAAGACCCCTAAGGAGATGGATTGGCCAAGTGGCAGCATCGATGTACTCAAGCATGGCAACAGTAGTGAGGTTGGCCCAGGATTGGACACTGTTTTATTCTGTTGTGCATACAGTTGCTATGAGTTGGTACCAACTCGATGGCACCTAACAGCAACAACAGCAAGTATTTTAATGAAATGTGCAAAGACCTGAAGTTAGAAAAACAAAAGGGAATTACATACTTAGCATTTCTCAAGTGGAAAGAATCGAAGAAAAAATTCAAACCTCTACTTGCAATATTGAAGGATCCTATGGGTAAAATACTGAATGATGCTCAAATGAAGAAGCAGAAGAATATGGACAGCATACACAGAGTCATTGTCCCAAAAACAAATGCTCGATGTTTGATGTTCAACCATTTCAAGAGGTGTTGTTGTTGTCATGTGCCATCGAGTCGGAACCGACTCATAGTGACCCCATGCACAGCAGAACGAAACAATGTTCGATCCTGGGCCAACCTCACTACCGCT
>NW_006408522.1:28111272-28113623 GCF_000296735.1 Chrysochloris asiatica | reverse complement strand
CGGCTACAATCATACATTGACAGAGAACTTCCAGAGGTTCAAGCTGGATTCAGAAGAGGCCGTGGAATGAGAGATATCATTGCTGATGTCCGATGGATCTGGGCTGAAAGCAGAGAATATCAGAAGGATGTTTACCTGTGCTTTATTGACTATTTCAAGAGGTAGCATAGGTTAAAGAGCCAATGGTACTAAAGGAAGAAGTCCAAGCTGCACTGAAGGTGTTGGTTGGTGAAACCCAAGACTTCAGAAACTGACAGAATATAAATTGAAGTATTTCCACAAAATGATAAAGGTCTGGAAGTGCACACTCATTTATTCTAAAAAATTTATAAGACAGCTACCTGACCAACCAATTGAAAAATATCCATATCTGTGCCCATTCCAAAAAGAGGTGCGCCAGTGGAATGTGAAATGATATAATAATATAATTAATATTGCATGCAAGTAAAAGTTTGCTGAAAGCAACTCAAAATCAGTTACAACAGTACATCCAGGGAACTGACAGTAATTAAATTTGGTTTCAGAAGAGAATGTGGAATGAGAGATATCATTGCTGATGTCAGATGTATCTTGACTGACAGAGAATATCAGAAAAAAAATGTTTACTTGTGCTTTATTGGTTATGCAAAGGTTTTCAACTGTATGGATTATGACAAGATATGGATAATATTTCAAAGAATGGATATCTCAGAATACTTCATTGTGTTCACAAGGTATCTGTAAACATAGACCAAGAAGCAGTTGTCTGAACAGAACAAAGTGATACTAAATGGTTTAAAAATCAGGAAAGCTGTGCACCACGGTTGTATTCTTTGACCATACTTATTAAATCTATTCTGTAATTTGTATTCCAGAACACTTAATTATGCTCACGAGGAACCTGTAGATGTTTTAAAATCAAAAAAGGTGTGTGCTAGGGTTGTGTTCTTACACCATACTTGCTTAATCTACATGAGCAAATAATCACAGAAGCTAGGGTATATGGAGAAGAACATGGCATTGAGAATGGAAGAAGATTCACTAACAACCTACAGTATGCAGATGATACAACCTTGCTTGCTGGAAGTGAAGAGGACTTAAAATACTTACTTATAAAGATCAAAGACTACAACCTTCAGTATGAATTGCACCTCAGTGTAAAGAAAACAAAAATCCTCACAACTGGATCAATAAATAACATAATGACAAGTGGAGAAAACATTGAAGTTGTCTAAGATTTAATTTTGCTTGGATCTAAGATCAACAATCACGGAAGTAGCAATGAAGAAATCAAACAGTGCATCGCATTATGCAATTTTGTTTCAAAAGATCACTTTAAAGTGTTTAAGATCAAAGATACTGATTTGCAGACTAAGGAGCAATTGGTCCAAATCCTGGTATTTTCAATAACTTCATATTCACATGAAAGTTGGACACCAAATAAGGAAGACCATAGAAGAACTGATGTAATTGAATTATGGTGTTGGAGAACAATACTAAAATTATCATGGGCTGCCAGTAGAACAAATCTATTTTGGAAGAAGTATATGTAAATACTCCTTAGAAGGCAGGATGGTTAGACTTCATCTCTCATATTTGGACATGTTATCAGGAAGGACCAATTCCTATAGAAGGACATTATGCTTGGTAAAGGGAAGGGTCAGCACAAAAGAGGAAGACCCCCAACAAGACGGATTGGTACAGAGGTAGCAGCATAGCAACAATTGTGAGACTGGCACAGGACCAGGCAGCATCTCATTCTGTTGGACATAGAATTACTATGTGTGTGTTGGAACTGACTCAATGGCATCTAACAGCAACAACAACAACTTTTTACTATTACTAACTTCTTAAAATTCGACAGCACTTTGTTAATTTCAAAACATTTACATGGGGAGGAGGGACTTCAAAAACACCATGGGAAAATTCCATTGTCTTCTAATTCCTCTTTTCTATGAACTTTTTGAAGGTCCCTTAGTATAAGTTAAGAACCTCTGGTTGTGTATTGGGTTATGAGTTAGGCTGCTAACCACAGGAGGGCAGTTCAAATCTACCTGCTGCTCCATGGGAGAAAGATGATGTTTTCTGCTCCTATAAATATTTACAGCAATGGAAACCCTAGGGTCTCTATGAGTCGGAACTCAACAGCACACAGCCATTACCACCACCACCTACATTTATTCATTAATTTATTTGCATAAATATATATTTCATTAATTTATTTGCATAAATATACATTACATTGATTTATTTACATAAATAAAATAATAATTCTATTAACATAAAACATATTAGTATGTTTTGACACTTAATATGTGGAGGCATGCCTAGAAATTAAAGTAATGCATGGGATTGTAATATAGGGTAGGGCC
>NW_006408522.1:28108576-28110287 GCF_000296735.1 Chrysochloris asiatica | reverse complement strand
CTCTTGGTCCATGTATAGATTCCTCATGAGCACAATTAAGTGTTCCAGAATACTCATACTTAGTTACCATTTATTGATTGATTACTGCATAGAAGTCATGATCATAAGTACTGCACAGATTTTTTTTAAAAAAATCTATTTTCATAATAATTTGTTGTTGTTGTTAAGTGCCATTGAGTTGGCTCTGACTTATAACAACCCTGATAATGTTTCCGAGGTGCGTCCATTGGGTTTGAACTGCTGACCTTGTATTTATCTCGCAGTGCCAAAGAGGAATCTTAATAACTTGTAGGTGATTATTATTATTTCCCTTTTTTCAGATTAAAATCCTGAAGTTCAGAGAGATTAAACACTTGTCTACATTTACTCAAGAATTACAAGAAGCACTGGGATGATGATCAAGCACCCTCTGGCTCCCAATCTTGGCACAAGGCCTCTAATATTTCCAAATAATTTTAATTAAAAATTGCAAATGTTAGTTATCTTTTTAAAGATACTAAAATTATATAGGTGGAGTCTATAGTATGTAGGACCAGGGCTTTTAGTCTATATCTACCAATGAGGAATCTAAATCTCCAAAATCTTAGTGATTTACCTGGTCCCTTTACCTGTTTCCATCACACTTTCAACACAGGACATGCAAATCATTGCCCTCCCAGACCCTGCCTGTTTGTAGCACTTTTGTATGGCTAGTTGTCAGGAAGCATAGGGAAAACTTGTGAAGAGGCAGGGATATAAGAAAGAATATTCACCGATTGATCATCAGAATTGCTGTACCAGATCCAATGACAGTGAATAGTGCAGTAATTCAAAAGGAAAAAGAAGTCTTCAGTCTCCATTTCCTTTCAACAACTAAATGTTCTGTTTGTATTATAAACAGGAACAAATTAAATATATTGTGTGCACATCAGCAAATGAATGGTTAAATAAAGTATAGAACATACATACAATGGAGCATTGTCCTGTAGGATTCCTGTAGGATCAGCACTGGACAGCTATCCATAAGGTTGGTGGTTCAAACCCACCAGCTGCTCCTTGGAAACCCTATATAGGGTCGCTATGAGTCAAAATTGACTTGACAGCATATAACAACAACAACATTAAATCTAGATAAATACATAATCATTAATTTGAAATATCCATTTATTTATAGCTATTAGATGGAGAGACAGGGAGCTACCAGAAATTCAATATGGATTCAAAAGAGGATTTGGTACAAAGGATATTACTGCTGACACCAGTTGGACCTTGACTGAAAGCTGAGAATACCAGAAAGACGTTTACTTACGTTTTGTTGACTATGCAAGGACATTCAACTGTATTGATTACAAACTGTAGTTAACATTGCAAAGGATGGGAATTCCAGAACATTTAATTGTGCTCATGAAGAACCTTTACATAGACCAAAAGGCAGTTGTTCAAACAGAACAAGAGGATACTGAATTATTTTAAATCAGGAAAGGTGTGTGGCAGGGTTTTATCCTTTCCCCATACTTATTCAATCTGTATGATTAACAAATAATCCAAGATGCTGGATTATATGGAGAAGAATGTGGCATCAAGATTGGAGGAAGATTTATCAACAATCTGAGGTGATATGCAGATGATACAATCTTGCTTGCTGGAAGCAAAGAAGACTTAAAATATTTGCTGATGAAAATTAAAAAAAACTACAACTTTTGGTATGGATTGCACCTCAATGTTAAAAAAA
>NW_006408522.1:28052899-28107371 GCF_000296735.1 Chrysochloris asiatica | reverse complement strand
AACAACAACATGCTACCAGAGATCCTTATGTTAGCAGCTGTTTATTTTAATGGAGAAAGCAAACATTCCTGTTTAAGATACCAAGATGGCTAAGGCAAGATAAATGCAAAAAACAAAAACAAATGTTTTGTTTTTAATGTAAGAATTCAATCACTAAGTACTGTAAGAGGTCTGATTTCAGAGAGTGTTTGTTGTTGTTTAAGAACTCTGTTAAGAGAATCAAGATTAAGAGTTGAGGACAAAAGAAGGGGGAAATGCTATTCTTGGAGGAGAGATGGTTGGGCATGGTCTCTAGGGAGCTCCTTGAGTAGCTTTAATAAGTGGCTATGCAGGTGAACAATCAAGGCAGGATGGCATGCTTTAGAATGAGGTTTGTACTAGTGTGAAAAGACCTCTACTCCAGCTCTGACTCTCAGGAGCTTTGCACATCCACACCTTCATCAAGTTATTAACCTCCATTTGTCTCATCACAGAAAAAATAGGCAATATCTACAAAGAAAACATGTTTTAGGGGTAATGTTAAGGAATGTATGAGAAATCAAATGTTTAAAACATTTTCAGTTTTCTAAAACCCCTATTAGACGTTGTTGAGTTGAATTCGACTCATAGGACCCTATGTGTTACAGAGAAGAATTATCCAGTAGGGTTCAATGCAGTGGACTGCAAGGTCAGTTTGAACCACAGGGTCAGCAGTTCAAACTCACCAGCCACTCCTCACAAACCCTATAAGGGTCGCTGTGAGTGGGAACCAACTGGAGGATCGGCACGTAACAATAGAGAGGAGATCACCAAGTTTTTATTCATGCAATGGCTGGGTGAGTTAGCAGCCCATTGTTTAACCTTTGCATCACCAGGATTCCTTCTAAACACTAGTTTTGACTTATTAACCAGTTGGGATACATGTGAATATGTGATACAATGCTCCAACTCTTTTAAAAAACGATGTAAAACCACTAGTGCCTCATGTTTAAAGGGCAATCATTCCTTGAAAATTGTTTGAATATATACTATGTATTGAGAGTAGCTAGGGGTGCTGATACAATTACAAATGTGACAGAATTCTGCATAAAGAAGTTTATGAACTTGTAAGGGAGGCAGTTATGCAAAGACAGAATTCCCTTCAGGAGAATAAGTACTACCAGGGCGTTAGGAACTGAGTACTGAGGGCTCCCTTAGAGAGAAACCTCTAACTTTGTCTGCAGGTGCAGGGAGAAGTGATTTTCAAAATATTTCTGTAAAATGACAGCAAAAACAATGGGAGACAATGGAAAATGGCATACTGCATTTGGATTGGACTACAGAGGGTATTCTGAAATTGTACTGGGTTTTTTTAATTTTATTTTTAACATACTGGAAAAGCAATAATTGACCTGAAGTGAAGGCTTAGCCTCAAAGAGCAATAAATAGTAGATAAATTATTTCTCTTCATGACATCCAGGAATACATTTCTATAATATTAAAAGCAATATATGGTTCATTAAGAGATGTTGTTGTTGTTCGGTGCCATCAGGTTGGTACCGACTCATAGTCACCCTATGCACAACAGAACAAAACAGTGCCTGGTCCTGGGTTAACCTCACAATTGTTGCCACACTTGAGCCCATTGATGCTGCTACCTTGCCAATCCATCTCCCAGGGGGTCTTCCTTTTTTTCTCTCACCCTCCACCTTACCAAACATGATATCTCTCTCCAGTGACTGGTCCCCCCTGACAAAATGTCCAAAGTATGAGAGAGGAAGTCTGGCCATTCTGGCCTCCAAGGAACACTCGGGCTGCACTTCTTCCAAGACAGATCTGTTTGTTCTTTTGGCAGTCCATGGTACTTTCAATATTCTCCTCCAACATCACACTGTAATTCAAATGCATCAATTCTATGATCTTCCTTATTCACTGTCCAACTTTCACATGCATATGAGGTTATTGATAATAGCATGGCTTGTGTTACGTTAAGAAATACATCCTTATATCTACGACACAAAATAAACCTAAACCTCTGCATAAGCAAAATAAAAGTGATACGTCCTGGGCATTGAAGGGAACCTGGAAATGTGGGCAAAGACCTACTGGTCAGTGGGCTGCCATTCTACCCCAGGATCTTTGGCCCTACTTGGGAGACCCCAGGGTTTGTGGGGCGGCGGGCGGGTGGGAGCTGGTGGCAGGCGAAGTTCAGAGCTGAGGGAACGGTGGAAGCACGTGGGTTGAGGAGGGTGGGAGGATGCAGACATCGGAGTAATTGGTGGAAGTGTCAAAGAGGAACGAGTGGAGGTCTGTTGAGGTGACAGGGTGTGGTCTGTGGGAGAGCAGGCAAACAGGGAGAGGAGGGCAGAGCGACCCCCTAGGATCTAAGAGGCAGAGGGGAGCGTGTCTGCGTCGCTCCGTGCGGTGACAGCGAGGAGTGCGGCGCGGGGGCTGGTGGCAAGGGGAGTTTCCCGTTCTCGCCTAGTGGAGCCCCAGCTTGGAGCTGCGCTAGCGCCTTCGTCTGGGCCGTGGGGCCAGGCACCTGCCAAGTCCCGAGCGCCAGTCCGGCAGAGCTTTCGGGCTCCCAAGTAAGTCCTGCTTTTTCTCTCCATTTTCTCTCCATTTCTCTTCTGCGGCCTCACTCTCTTTATCTGCGGAGCAAAGAGCTCCTGTGGGGGGCTGCGCGAAAAGCGCACCAGGGAGCTCAGGCGGCGCCCAGCGATGCTCCAACCTCCCGGCGCGCCCCAGCCACAGAGGGGTACCCGACCCCGAGGCCCGGACGCCCGGTTCTCGTGCGCAGCTCTGACGAAGGAGGTGGCAGAGTTGTTGGCATTGACACTACTGTCTTTTGTGTCTTGCCGGAGCCCAGAGTCTTGCCAGGCCGGGGGAGGGAACGGAAGCCACTTTATGGCTCCTGGCCCCACCTCTTGCCCCCACCCCAAATCCTCCGGGATTTGTATCTGCCAGGGATTCGGGCGCAAGTGAGTGCCAAATCCCCCAGCTGGGCTAGTTGCATCCTGGTGGGTCGCCAGCGGGACCGCCCAGCTGCCCCCCTCTTCTGATTTTCTTTTTAGATACAGCATGTTAACTGATGGTTGCTGGGAGGAAGGGGCGGCTGGGTGATCACGAGGGACTGGGTGCAGGAAACGACCTACCTCCTCGCTTTTCTTGGATTTTGGAGGTGGGAAAGTGGGGGCAACAGGAACCCGGAAGCCCCGAGGGTCCTGCGCTAGCCAGCTTGTACACGGTGGGCAAGCAGGCGTTCATTGGGTGGGTCCCTTGTCTGGCTCATTGTTCGCGGCGACTGTTCTTGGGTTCGGCCTGAGAGACACAGACTCTGTTCACGGGGCTGTAAATAAAAGTGATTACTTAGAGGAGCGAGGGTCAAGACTGCCTGGAAGAAAGGGGCTTACCCAGTTTGGTAACGTGCTTCTCTGAGCTAGGAAGAAATCCTAATCTACAGCAAAAACCGCTTGGAGTAGGAAACTTAGATCTGACTCTAATTCACTGAGACAGCATAGTGAATTAAACCCTAAGGTGCAGGGAGCTATATTTCCTCCGTTGAAATTGTTTTCAGAGTAATGAAGACGGAGTTTTAAGCGTTATTGACAACCGACTATTTTCTCTTTCTTGCTAGCACCTGTTTCTCTGAAAGGTTCTTGGGTGGGCTTTTATCCTCCCCTTTTTTCTTTTTTGAAGGGGTATGTATTGGGGTTGCGTCTTTAGATACTAGAACTGAATGGTTTTGATAGAAGAATCCGCTTTAAAATAGGAAGTGCAATTTGCACGCTACAAATGGCCAAGCGCTGGTATAGACGTCCATTGCTCTCGCACCCTAGTCGCTTACTAACATTCATGGACGCAGACATGTGTATACAGAGTCAAAGGGAGCCTGTGATTCCTGGTTGGACACAACCAAAAGACATCTGTGCATATTTTTTTTTCTTGGAGGGAAGCGTGGTCTTATCTGAGGTTTTTTTGCATCTCTTTACATTAAGAATGGAATCACCTGTTCAGGATATCTGTTCTTAACCAACTACAATAGAGCGTGCATTTTGCTGAAAAGGATGCCCCTTCTTTTTCTAGTGTCTATGGGTTGTAATAAATATCTCCAATTGCCTTGGCTATAATTTAGTTTGACATATCTTGCTAAGTGCTTGAGTCTGCTGAAGCCTAGAATCCAAGCCTCCAGGAGAAACACCTAATATGAACACCTCTCTCTAACCACACGTCGGATTTCACAGGGAGAAAAAACAAAACATAGTGGGAGTGCTGTTTAAGGTACAGAAAGCCGTGGGATTTATTCTAAGCAAAGAAGAGGGAGTTAGCTAGATGATAAATAAAAATGGAAACCTGAGTATGAAACCAAATCATACTCAGAGCTGCACACATCTACATATGGGAAAGTGTACTCTTAATCTCTTCCCTTCTCTTGTCTCTGTTTCTGCCCTTATTGTTCTTAAGAGTTGTATCTTTAATGCATTTCACAGCATTATTTCCACCTATATTTTTTTGTTGTTTTTACTTTGAAAAAAAAAAATTTGATGCCTTCAGTCTATTATTTTTATTTCAATATCAATAGTGCCCGTTATATGTTTAGGATTAGCTTTCAAATTGTTCTTTTGTTTTCAACTTGTACATATACCCAACTTAGTATGGGACCTTATGAGCAATGAATCAAGCAGGTTCTAATGAAGATTAAGACATGGAAGATATCCACAACTACCTGTAAACTGTATACTCATTTAAATACCTTCCCACATGACCAATTTTAGCTATTTGCTTGTTTCTCTTCTGAAGTCTCCAGACTCTGAATTCTTACCCAGATTGATTACTGCACTAAATCTTGATTGTAGAAAGAACAGAGCTTAATTATTTTAGTCTCCTTTATCAGTTAGCAATGTGTAGTGTTGCCAACTTAATTATATCAATGAGATATGCCTGACTTTAAAGCATGTTGGAAAAGGTACTTCTAAACTTGTTTCTTTGTTTAAAAAAACAAAAACAAAAACAAAAATCCTTTGGAAGCCATCATTTCATTGCAGTGGCCCCCCTGGCCATTTGTGTTTATTGAGTTCAAGCTTACACTTGAAGAAAGAACCACTGTTTTGTTTTCTAGGAAGATGGAAAACAAGAGAAGAAAATCAAGCACTTCAAAATTAGATGCTTAAAAATGTTCTTGATTATTTTCTCTATTTGGGAAAGTACTTTTGAAAATATAATAGTGATCATTTTCTTTAATGTATATACTAACAACTTATTAAAGGAACCTTAGGAAAATAATTTTCAAGATATAAATGTTAACTGTTGCTAAATACTCATAAATGGTGTACTTAAACCCATAATATATACGTTTAAATCAGTCTCATAAGAAAATGTCTTTCTATAGCATGATGGAATGCTATTAAATTATTATTGTTAAAACACTGAATCTCATCAAAAGCTATATTTAAACATACTATCTTTTTGCAAGTACATTAATTGTGATAGCCTATTTGTTGAGATTAAAAAGAACATCATTGATGTCATGGTGTGCTTTGCATTTTAAAATAGTAGCTAATGAATTACAAACATTCATTACTCCACCACCACTTGCTGAAATGTCTCAGAACCACCAAATAGAGAATTATTTGTGTTATATAGGATCATTCAAACCCTTGCTGAGTTTATGTGGATCCTCTTTTCTTATGCAGAATTAATTGCTTTGTAAACTCATACTCTTGTCTCTGAATTTTTTATTATTTCACTCTCATTTCATAAATGATATGTTTGTGTGAAAACATCTCCAATATAGCCTGTTAGGGGAGTTTCTGTGGAAAACAAGTGGGAATTAGTGGGGGTGGGGGAGGAGGGGAGAGAGAAGGAGAGCAACTTTTACTAACCCTGGAAAGAGTCAGTGATTCACACAGAAGAGGAGGGCCAGTTTCACAGAATACAAATTCATGGAAGAATACTTCTTTGACCTTTAAAAATTCCAGCTTTGTACCATATGATATATTTGGATAATTCATGTGCTAATTTCTCATATGATAAAGTAAAATAATAGGGTGTCACTGTGCCTTTGCTTTGTTACATTTGAGTGGTGGCTTTAATTCCATTCAAGTGTCTTCACACTGTTGAAAGCTATGGGCTGTTTTCTTTTCCTTTTTTGGTGGGGGGGTGGTGGGGAGAGTGGAGCAGGGGACTATGTATAGTTCTATTTATGTGGAAAACACAAGGTTTATTTTGGAAATGTTTTAGTTTAAAAGTTCAGTTTCTTTTATCGGTTTTTGACCTCAGTTTTCATAACTACAGCAACCAAAACCAAATCTGTTTAGTAATTAATATAAATGCATTTATATCATAGTTTACTTTCTTCCCATAAACTAACTTGGAGAAAAACATTTTGGAATTAGGTTTTCTTTTGAATAACCAATATTCATTTATTGTTGTTGTAAAGTGCCGTTGAGTTGATTCCAACCCATAACGACCCTGTACAGGGTTTCCAAGGAGCATCTGCTGAGTTTGAACCACTGACCTTGCAGTTCCAATGACTTTGCAGTCTGACACGTTAGCTCACAGTGCTACACCAGGACTCCAATATTCATTTAGAATCACTGTAATTGAAGATTCACTGGATTAATTAATAAAAGTATCTAAATTTATGAAGATATACAATGCAAATTAACAGTTGTACATACTTTTGATAGAGTCCTGATGTGGCACTAAGGGTTAAGCACTGAACTGCTAATCACAAATCCACCCGGTGCTCCTTGGAAATGAGTCAAAACCAAGTTGATGGCACTTAACAACAGTCTTTCCTGGAGTCCTGGTGTGGTGGTGTAGGGTAACTACTGAATTGGCAACCTCAAGGAATGTGTTTCAAACATCCTTTTGATATATAGCATTCTCTGGTAGATTAGTATATTTTCAATTTCAGGAACAGTATAAATTTCTTAATTGATTTATTTTGCTTTGGTTATTAGAAAACTCATAGCCAATCTGAGGTAATTTAATATTTATACAGGCTACCATGGTGTAGCACTGTAGAATAAGCACTTGACTGCAATGTCTGTTTAAACTGCAAGGTCGAATGTTCAAATCAACTAGCTGTTCCTTGGAAACCCTATACGGAGTTTCCATGAGTTGTTTCCAACCCATGGAGACCATGTAGAGGATTTCCAAGGAGCGGCTGGTGAGCTTGAACTGCCAACCTTGCTGTTCAAATGGACTTTGCATTCCAGCACATTAACCCCACAGCACCACAACAGGAATACATGCGTGTGTTATTTTTCTCAATGTTGTCTTTTTGTTAAGTGTCGAGGAGTCGGTTCCAACTCATAGCAACACTGTATAGAGTTTCCAAGGAGCTGCTGGTGAGTTCGAGCCATTGACTTTGCAGTTCAAACCAACCTACAGTTGAGCGCTTATCCTAAGGCGCCACACCAGGACTCCTTTTTCTCAGTGACCTTATTTTAATTCTAAAGATTTACACCCTCGGAAACCCTGTACAGGGTCGCTATGGGTCAGAACCGACTCGATGGCACTTAACAACAATAACAACAAGTATGTATTTTCTCTGTCTGATTTCAGTGTTTTTATTTTAGGAGTCAGACCACTAAAGTTAATTTAAATAAATGTTTATTTGTAAGAGGGTGAGTCAAAAATGATCCGCAATCTGGCTTTAGAACTTGTTTTAGTCAACTTTTAGAAAAGACAGATACATCATGTTTTCATACATAATCCTCTTGCTTTTCAATACACCTTATCCATCTGTCAACAAGCTTTCGTATTTCCTTATTAAAAAATGTTTTATGCTGAGCTTCGAGCCACTAGTGCACCACACCACTGTTTTCACTTCATCATCAATGATGACTCTTCACCATTAAAGGTCTGCTTTCAGGGGACAAAGCAGATGAAAGTCCTATGGAGCAAGATCAGAACTATAGGGAGGATGCTTTAATACCTCAAAAGGAAGTTTTTGCAGAGTGTCAACAGGGTGGGCAGAGGTGTGAGGATGTGCACTGTCATGCAAGATCACAACACCTTTGGATAGCAGTGCTCTGACTTTAATCTGAAATTTAAGGTTCAGCTCTTCAGTGAGCATCTCACTGTAAGGAGCATGGTTGATTGTTGAGTCTTTTTCTTGATAGTGCTCCAATTCTGACCATTTAGGATCCCAGAAAACTGTTAGCATCAATTTTCCAAATGGTGGTTGACTTTTGAACTTTTTCTTGGTCAGCATTTTAGGATGTTTCCATTCCATACTTTACTGTTTATCTCAGGCTCATAGTGATGAATCCATGTCTTGTCACCAGTAAGGATTTTTTAAAAGAAAATTTACCTTCCTTCGAGTCTCGGTCCAAATTTTATTTGCAAACTTCCATGTTCACATCGACACAGCAGTGACCTTGAATGGAAAGTGCTGACAAGACAGTGCAGTCAACAGAAGTTTTAGTATAACCGGAGGGCAGATGATTTTTGACTCACCCTTTTGAAATCAAATCAGCAAATACTTTTAAGGTCAGATATGACAAATTGTTGACGGGATATTTGGGGAACTAAAGCATAGGTCTGATCTTAAAGATTCTATCTCAATTGAGAAGCCATGAACACATAACTAGTTAGCTCATAATGAGGCAACATATGTACGTACATCTGCTGTATTCCATTAAAAACGCAGACCCTATCTTTAATAACATTCAGCTGCCACATTTTAGAAAAAATACTATTAATACTCAACCAGTAAAGCAATGTAACCAAATTTCTTGATTACAAAGAATTCCCATCTGGGTGATCTGAACCTCAAACTGTCGGAGGATGTGTGGTTGTAAATAAATTTTGGAAAGATCATTGTCATTCTGTAGTAGACATTTCTCTCTTCTAGTTTCCTCTCTCCTCTTCCTCTTTCCCCCATCACACTCCATTGGCAGCTCTATTTACTTCCTGATTGGCCAGTAGCTGGAGCTGATTGACAGGTGTAGCAATTTGATGGCAAGCTAACCCCACCAGACTGGCAGCTTGTGAAATTTCTGGCTATGTAAATACAGTATTTTTCTAAGTAAGATACTAAATACAGTAGTTAAGCTTAAGTGCCCAGTGGTTGTTTCCCTTTGTACTTCAATCAACAACCATTTTCAGTCTTTATAAGGGACCACCCACAAAATGGTTCTTTTTGACTGTTGAGAGACTCAGAAAGCAGGGGGAAAAGCAAAAACTTGAAAACAAAATTATAACGAAATTGGCCCAGGGTGACATGCTTACAGCTAAGACCACAGACTCTGAATTAAAGTTCAAAATCTAACCTGCTACCTTTAGGTATGAATGTGATATGAATCCTTTCTATCTCCCCAATAGAAATAACTTCTTCTTCCCCACCCCCAGACATCTAGATTACAGTTAATATTAAAAATAACTTAAAGGCTTGAATTCAGATCTATTGCCCTGAACTAAAACAAATGATCAAACAGACAATGATAAATACTGGTCATTTAAAGTTGGCCTTTAGAACAGCACATTGGTTACAGTGAAAATCAGTGTATTAGTACACTTACTGTGCTTCCAACCATTATATGAATAGTGCATAAGGCTTTAAAATTTTCATCAAATTAATGTTTCACTGACATGCAAATTAACTCCTGACATCTAAGGTGCTTGCCATGTGATGATTCCTAATTGGCAAGTGAACCGCAGAGGGTTATTTATAGATTGCATTGCAACAAAGTGCTCCAGGAAATTCGCATTGTACAGCCCAATTCAAATTGATGCTTTAGCTTTGATTCTTTTCCCTTTTTTCATATACCTTTTGATCTCTAAAGCTTCTCAGAAATAAGATAGCTAAGGTGCTAAATATATAATTAATAAGAGTTAGGCATAGAATTTGTCTTCAAATAATCCCTAAGAGATTTGGAGACCAGTTAAGTTTCCCACTCCAGCTTGTTCAGGTCTGAGTAACTCTGGGGTTGTGAATTTGAACTCCAAGATTTGGTAACATTCATTTCTCTCCAGACCACATAAGATAAATGTTCGCATAGGAAAATTGAGCAAGAAACTTGAACATTTAGCAAGTGAATTAATTTTTAAGCATAGCTGTCTCTAAAGATCTAAGTGGAAATCCTATTTTATTCTCTAATGGCAATTGAGGTTTCTATTATCTCGACTTTCCATTACATTTTGTCTGTGATGAATGCAGTGAGAGAATTATAATGTATCTGCAATGCCCATACTACGCCATTGGGTCCAAATGTGTCCTTTCCTTTCTTTATTACATATCTGCATCTGCCTGAAGGTACAATGATCAAGTGAAAACTGAAAAGCAAGTTCTTCATCTAGTCTACAATTTCTATTAAACACGTATGAGGGGGCTTCAAAGAACTTGTGGAAAAATACCATTATCTTTTAATTAAATCTTTCCATGAACTTTTTGAAACCTCCTTTTATTTCTTGTATGAGCTCATAAGTCACTTAAAGACATATAAATTATAGATATCTGCCTACATAAATTTAACTTATTATTAGAGTTATTTACAATTTATTAATCTTTTAGATGTTTTCTTCATGCTACACCCAACTTGAAATGTCCCTTTTCTATCAACTTGATCAAATGCCTATCTTCTCTTGAAGATTTATTTAAAAGATACTTTCTTCTTGAAGGAATTTCCATAGTTAAATTGATTCTTGACATTCTTTTTTAAGTGTGTGTGTGTGTATGTTTAAACCTCACAATGTAAACATGAAAATATTTTGAAAAGCAAACAATCTATAAAAATAGAATATAGCATTTATTATCATTAATAATATAAGTCTTAAGCTAAGGACATCAGCTAAATGTTGGGTCCAAGCAACTTGTAGTATATTTTTGTCTTAGTTTTAACATTCTAATAGTAGTGTGGAGTGCGGCGCTGCAGGTTAATTCGCCAGACTGCAAAGCCGTTTGAACTGCAAGGTTGGCGGTTCAAGTTCACCAGGTGCTCCTCAGAAACCCTGTACAGGGTCGCTATGGGTCGGAACCAACTCGATGGCACTTAGCAGCAACAATAGTTGTAAGCTTGTTTGTAGGCTTATTTTTTTATTGATTAATATCTTCATTGGGTTTCTGGTGTGGTGGTGGTGGTTATGTGCCGTGGAGTTGGAACCGACTCATAGACCCTGTACAGGGTTTCCGAGGCTGTAAAATCTTTACGGGAGCAGAAAGCCTCATCTTTTTCCCGCAGAACAGTTTCGAACTGCTAACCTTAAGGTTCACATAGGATAAATACTGAACTGCAAGATCCGCAGTTCTAACTCACTAGTACTCCTTGGAAACTCTATACAAGGTTGCTATGAGTTGGAACCAATTTGATGGTACTTAACACCAGACAGCAACAGTATCTTCACTAGTAATGAGGTAATAGTATAGGCAACTTGATTTTCTTTTCTTTTTTATTTAAAAATTTGTATAGAAAATCCAAGATAAACCATTTTAACGACTTCCACAAGTGCAGTCTTGTGTCATTACATTCTTCAAGCTGTGCTTTCATCCTCTGTATTGTTTTCCAAATGATGCCACCACTATTACCTTAACCTCCTGCCCTCTAAGCCTCTGACCCAACCTTTTGAGTAAGGCAACTTGATTTCTTGCTGACTAAGGCTTATCAGAACCCACTCCATGGCACTTAACAACAACAACAAGGCTTATTAGGTGTCCTGGGTGGTGTTGTGGGTTAATGTGCCACACTGCAAAGCAGTATGGACTACAAGGTCGGTGGTTCAAGCTCACCAGTCACTCCTTGGAAACCCTATATGGGGTCTCTGTGGGTCGGAACCGACTCGACAGCACTAAACAACAACAACAAAGGTTTATCAGGATACTTATCAAGTCATTTGAAAAAACAAAACAACACACAAAACCTCATTTATTATCATTAATGCACATCTCATGAGGACATTATATGCACCAGATATTGAGATAGGAAATGAGCATAAAAGAATAATAAAAATGCCTCCACTCTAAACGAATTTAGAATCAAATGGGAATGAAGATCCTGAATAAATGTGATACATAAAATGATAGGAATCATCATGGGATAATTGGGGTGCTCTGAGGACAATGTATGATCCCATTTGGATGTGGGTAGTGGTCTGGGCTGCCAAAATAACCAATAGATCCGTTTTTGGAAGAAATGCAACCAGAGTGCTCTTTGGAGGCCAAGATAGCCAAACTTCATCTCTCATACTTCGGACATATTGTCAGGAGGGACCAGTTGCTGGAGAAGGACATCATGTTTGGTAAGGTGGAGGGTCAGAGAAAAAGAGGAAGACCCCCCAATGAGATGGATTGGCCAAGTAGCAGGATCGATGGACTCAAGCATGGCAATAGTAGTGAGGTTGGCCCAGGATCGGGCACTGTTTTGTTTTGCTGTGCGTAAGGTCAGTATGAGTCGGTGCTGACTCGATGGCACCTAACAACAAGTGGTCTGGGAGAGTTAGTGGGAGGTTTGAAAGCTAAACAGACACATAGAGATTAAACAGGTGGAGATGCAATGGATGGGAATCTCTGGCACAGATCTACTACAGAAAAGGCAGAAAAGTGAGTCACAGATGGAGAATTCCAGATGTCTAGCTGGAAGTACCAGGCATCATGCTGAAGGTCAGCATGGTCACCTACACTAGAGATAAAGATTTGGAAGTTTAATCCTGATTAAACCCAAGTCTCCTGTGTTTTGTGACTACATCTATAACTGAGTATATGTCGAGAAAACTACACAAACATGCTGACTTGTAGCAATTTATAGTCATCATAACTCAGTCTTATATGGGTTTTTGCTATGATCGTATAATCTTACTTCATCATCGCTCTCCTAGAAGGCCAAGACTTTGTCTTCTCTCCTTCAATGCTCAGCATCTCTTGTCCACACCCCGACTGTCAGTTTCGGACCTTGCTTCCTAGTCACTGAGAAAATTGGAACAGCCAGAAAACAACTTCCATGGACACCTACCCCATCTATCCACCTATCAGTATTTGCTCCTACACTGTATGCCTCTTGCAGGTTTTCTCACACAACACTGGTGGAATTTTAATGGTCTATGTCTCAGTAGAATGCAATGTAGAAATCTGGGAATGCATTTGATTATTGAATAAAACTATTCCTTTAGACCGAGAACTTCCATTTTTAGATGTTTGCCTTGGGGAAATAGTCAGGGCTGCAGTCAAAGATTTATGGAAAGAATGTTGCTTAGAATAGTCAAAAATGAGAAACAACACACTTGCCCAGAGATAGGAAAACAACAGATAGATGACAGCATGTTCTTAGGACAGAATGTGAATCATCACTGAATAGGACAAGTAACTGGACTTAGCCTTTTGTCTCTGTTCCTGAAAAATAACCCTTGGAATTTCTTGAATCAAGGTGGCTTTGTGTTTCTAAAATAGTGGCAACACTTACACTTGAGCACTGAGTCTACAGCTCATCACCTGACAACAATCTTCAAGAACAGAGGGGTGGCATGATTTAGTCAATTATGCATAGTCATTATTGGATCCATCATACCTATCCATTAAAACCTTAGCCATGCATATACATTGCACCCAATGACTATTAGAAAGAACTTTGGGCCTTGAAACTTTTTTGTGAATTGGTAGTGCATGTGGGAGCATCACTAGATCTCTGGGATCAGGAAATTCTTTGCCAAAAATTTTACCAAGGCCTCACTTGGACATGTTTTGGTATATATCCTTTTGTGGTTATATTTAAAAGGTTATAGTTAGTGTAAGGAGATCTGGTAGCGTAGTGCTTATGCATCAGCTGCCAACGTCAAGGTCAGCGTTTGAAACTACCAGTAGTTTTGTGGGATAAAGATTAGGTTTTTTTGTTCCCATAAAGATTTACAGTCTCGGGAACCCTATGCAGAATCACTATGAGTCAGAACTGACTCCCTGGCACACCACCACCACCACCATAGTGAGTGTACCCATTCCGATGAGTTCTGTGAGTCATTCTAGGGGATCACTGGACTCACATGAGAGCCTACTTGTGAGTTGGTGAGAAGGATAGAGTTTGTGAAGACATCAGTCTTGGGTAGCTGGTGGACATAAGAGGGTTAAACAGGAAGAACTTTCGTAAAGGCCTAACTGTGGGTGATTAGTGTCAGACATGGGGACTAAGAGGGCTGAAATATGAATTGAATTATCTTTGCATTGGGGGATATCTTTGTATCAATTATTATTAACACAATCATGAGAAAGCATATTTTCCAAGATTAATTTTTGACGAGAGTAAATGATATAATGTAAAAAGGACAAAGCAAAATGCGCAATAGAATCTTGTGTATGTGCATGTTGTTGTTGTTGTTGTTAAGTGCCGTCGAGTCGGTTCCGACCCATAGCGATCCTGTACAGGGTTTCCGAGGCTGTAAATCTTTACGGGAGCAGAAAGCCTCATCTTTCTCCCACGGAGCTGCTGGTAGTTTCGAACTGCTGGCCTTAAGGTTCGCAGCCCAATTCGTAACCACTACACTACCAGAGCTCCTTGTGTATGTGCATAGAAAGGACAAAATCATGAGAGGGCCACCTTAAAATGTTACCTCATTGGATACCGAAATGAAAACGATTCCCTGTAAGTGTTCTATATTTCAAATGCATTGAAATTATACCTGCATTAGAAGAGAACATTTCTTGATGGGAAGACCCTGGTAACAGAACATGTCCACTGCAGTGTGATTACATGTAGCATGCCTCTTCCATGGCTGCCACATGCAATCCACAGATCGCAAAGCACTTACTACTAAAATATACCACAAATCCATCCATGAGGGACCTTCAAAAAGTTTATGGAGAAATGTAATGAGCTTTGTTTTTCCACGAGCTTTTTAAGCCCCCTCATATTTCTTACCATCTCCAATTTTCCCCTTTTGGTCTCAGACACTATCATTTCTGGACTCGATCACTGACTTAGCCTCCAACAGCTTCTTCCAACTTGTATTCATACAGACAAGATTAAGCAAGTGGCTGAATTGTATGGTGGTTTAAATTTTGGCCCACGGGACAGGCTGCATGAATAGTAATTCCTGTACTACCACTAACAAGCTATTTGACCTGGGACAGATTACTTTGCCTTCCTTTATTTCCATTTAGTCATCTATAAAAATGAGAATATTAATACCTAACTGGAGCGCTGGTAGCAAGTCGGGCAGCTAACCCCAAGGTCAGTACTTCAAAACTACCAGTCCTTCCGCAGAAGAAAGATGAGGCTTTCTGATCCCATAAAGATTTATAGCCTCGGAAACCCTGTGCAGGGTCCCTATGAGTCGGAACCGAATCCAGGGCACACCTGCACCAAGGTACTTATAAAAACAGTGATGGTTTGGTGGAAATCTCACTTTCTATACAAAAGATACAGGTTCAATTCCTGGCCTGTGCACCTCATCAACAGCTATCAGATGTCTGGACGTGGAGGTTTGCATGTTGTTATGATGTGGGACAGGTTTCAGCAGAACTTTTAGACCAAGGTGGTTTAGGAAGAAAGGTCTGGCAATCTATTGCCAAAACTCAGTCCAGTCTTAACTGAGTGTACGTTGGCCCAGAACTGGGCAACTTTTCATTCTGTTGCATGTGGGATTGCCATGAGTCTGGGCTCACATGACAGTAACTGACAATGATAAATGTTGCTTTAAGGATTAACAAGTATCTATCTGGCATAAGGAGTCCTGGTGTGGCGCTGTGGGCTAATGCACCAGACTGCAAAGCCGTTTGAACTGCAAGATCGGTGGTTCAAGTTCACCAGCTAACTCCTTGGAAACCCTATACAGGGTCACTATGGGTCAGAATCGACTCTACAACACTTAACAACAACAACATCTGGCATAAAGTTAGTAAGCACTAGACTGCTGACAACAAGGTCAGCAGTTCAGACCCACCAGCTGCTCCTCAGAAGAAAGATGAGGCTTTCTTCTCCCGTAAAGATTTACAGCCTCAGAAATCCTATTGTTGTTGTTAGGTGCCATCAAATTGGTACCGACTCATAGTGACCCTATACACAACAGAAGGAAACACTGCCCGATCCTGGGCCAACCTTGTTGCCACGCTTGAGCTCATTGATGCTGCCACTTTGCCAATACATCTCACTGGGGGTCTTCCTCTTTTTCTCTGCCCCTCCACCTTACCAAACATGATATTCTTCTCAGCGACTGGTCCCTCCTGACAATATGTCTGAATTATGAGAGAAGAGGTTTGGCCATCCTGGCCTCCAAGGAGCACTCTGGCTGTACTTCTTCCAACACAGATCTGTTGGTTCTTTTGGCAGCCCATGGCACTTTCAATATTCTCCTCCAATACCACCACTCATCTGTCAGTGTGTCATACTGTGGTGGTTTGTGACTTGCTGTGATTCTGGAAGCTATGCCACTGGTATTTTAAATACCAGCAAGGTTACCCATGATGGACAGATTTCAGATGAGCTTCCAGATGAAGACAGACTAGGAAGGAGTGACAAACTACTTCCAAATTTTCAATCACTGAAAACCTTATAAAGAGCAGTAACCCTATACTCACTATAAATTGGAATGAGCTTATTGGCAGTGAGTTTTTGAGTACACATTTGCTATTTACTTTAAGACCTGAATCAGATAATGCTTTTCCTTGTTTAAAACCTTCAAGGATTTCTTCGTGGTCTTTACCTAGAATCCTTATTACGGCTAGCAATCAACTTTTCTCACTATTTCTGTGGAAATACTGGTCTTGTGTTGTTGCAGGGCCTTTGGACATGTCTTCCCTCTGCCTGGAACACTCTTGCTAGATTCTCCCCATGTCTTCTTCTCCTTTAAGTCTCAGCTTCTGCCGCCTCCTCTGAACACCCTTCTCTGACTTGTGTTTTATCTAAGTACGTCTTCAGATATCTTTTTTCACTCTCCACACCTTACTATTTCTGTAATGTTGTTGTTGTTGTTATTGTTAAATGCCACAGAGTCGATTCCGACTCATAGTGCCCTTTATAGGGTTTCTGAGGCACTGCTGGTAAATTTGAACTGTCGACTTTGCTGTTCAGACCAACCTTGTGGTCTAGTGCTTGATGTATAGCACTACGTAATGCAGTCTTGTTTGTGTTTGGTTAACTTTTGAATCTCCTCTATTGTTGGATTCCTGGTATGGCACTGTAGGATAATGTGCTGGGCCACAATGTTGGTTTAAACCTCAAGGTTGGTGGTTCAAACTCACCAGCCACTCCTTGGAAATCCTATACAGGGTCTCTGTGAGTTGGAACTTACTCAACAAGTAACAACAGCAATCATTTTAGAAACCCTGTCTAGAGTTTAATAGGAGAACTAGTCGACTTGAACTGCCAACCTGTGCCTAGCAGTCCAGTGCTTATCCTATAGCACTACACAAGCATCCCAAAGGTCTGTATACACAATGGCCAAGAAACTGATGAAAGATATTTTTTTAAATATTAAACTACTTATTTGATGTCATGAAATATGAATAAGACGAATTTGTCATCTTTAATTCAGCTCCCTTTTAAAATGGAAGTCAGTCAAACCTGAGTGTGAGTGTATGTGTGTGTGTCTCTCTCTTTGCAGGCAAACTTTTTTTTTTTTTTTTCAAGTAGAAAGACACATTTTATGGAGAAAGCTGTTTTCATGTACTGCTTTTGATCATAAAATTATAAAGGCTTGCCAAATTTATATCAAGTGATGTTCCCTTTCTCTTACCAGGAGGTGTCACTACAGCTCATTCAGATGCACTAGTGCATTCTGTAAGGACAAACTAGTGCTGGTATTTATCAGAAGGCTGGAACCCACCCGTCAAGCTCTCCGCTAAGTTACCTACAGGATATTTGACTTCAGAAGAATTCTTCCCAGTTGCCTATTTCTCCTCAAAACAAATGTTCTTAAGAGAAATTAGCTGAACGCTTAAGGACTTGTTTAATACTCTGGAATGAAAACGCATTCTGACTTCTCTTTGATTGTTGAGTGGAGCAGTGGAGAGAAGAAAATCATAGTGTAGAATGAAGGAAAAGAGAGAGACATAGAAAAACATTCAAAGAAAAGTGAAACAGAAGTTGTTTCGCTGCTAGAACACTCCATGCAATTCCCTGAACACACTGTTGTGTCTCACCCCTGTGACTTATTGTATATTGTCCCTTCCTGACCCTCTTTTCTGCCTAGAAAGGTCCAACTTGCTCGATCAGAGCTAGTATAATGAAAACAAAAGCTATTTGTTGTGGAATTAATATATGATCTCAGCTCCTTAATGTATACAATTTCTATCCCTTCCATTAACACTACCAAATAGGTATTATCAATATACTTTTTCAAATGAGGAAAATGAAGATCGGAAAGATAATCAAGAATGCATGATTTGAGAGTGTGATGTGACCAAAAACCCATCAGGTTTCAAAACTAGACCCTTGTTCTTTCCGTGATAACTGCCTTTAGGGCTCATTCTATAGGGCTACTCATCATGACCACCTCAAGATTCTCTACATTTTGTCTGCTTCTTCATCTGAGCACACTGAGGGTGGATAGGACACCTTCTCTCTAGGACAGAGCGAGGCCTTTCATGTTAGTTCACTGCATGGGGGAACAAGAGAAGATGTGCATTCAATGACAGAGTTCCAAGATGGGTGAAGGTGCCAATGAAAGAAGACATGGCAGGCAAGGACCAGAGAGCTGCCTGTCCTTACTCGCTTCCACTGGACCCATAACACCCACTCAGTAAAGACGATTTGCTGTTGTTGTTGTTATGTGCCGTGGAGTCGGTTGCGACTCATAGCGACCCTGTACAGGGTTTCCAAGGCTGTAAATCATTGTTGTTGTTGTTAAGTGCCGTCGAGTCGGTTCCGACCCATAGCGACCCTGTACAGGGTTTCCAAGGGTATAAATCTTTACGGGAGTAGAAAGCCTCATCTTTCTCCCGCGGAGCGGCTGGTAGTTTCGAACCGCTGACCTTAAGGTTCGCAGCCCGATTCGTAACTGCTACGAAGGCATTTTTGGAGGAGGAGGCACAATAGGTTTGAGAACCTGAGAAGGCAGGGAGATTCATCCACCACTGCCCACACACATTGAAGTTCCTCTTGGACTGGAGAGAAATGACTGGCATGCTAGGAGCTGTGTGCTCTACTGACCTCCAGGTGGCAGCATGGCCCAGCTGTCAGAAGCGAGCTCAGTTCTTGGACATTCAGAATGCTGCTGGACTCAAAACTGTTCTCAGGGCATTTCGTGTCCTGGGAATGATTAATGGTGCTGCCCACTCACTACACCCAGAGGGTAATTGAGCCTGCGGTGTTTTGGAGACTGCAGAGAGGCATCCTGAGCCACTGTCTAACTGAAGGGGGCTGCAACATTTTGGACAGTCTGCCCCTTCAGAGACTCCCAGAGATCTTCTTCTATGGCCAGAATGTAATCTTTAGCAGAATGCTTTGAAGACAGAAAACAGGGCTCCACCCCTTAGATTATGGGGAAAATTGAACAGTCTAAATGTTTTTGGTTATGTTTTTTTTTTCCTCCAGATTTTGCTTTGCTATGTGTTCCATATTCTTTTTTTTTTTTTTTTTTTTTTCCTTCTTTAGTTCTGAAATAATATTCCTTTCCACCTGACTTAAAGCAAATCCTCTGGAAGGTAGCTTATGTTAATTGACTGAGTATTTTCAAAGAGTGCAGGCAGAGCTATGTAAAATGTCTTTATTTAAATAAGCTCTAAGCCCTTTTATATTGTAAGCTGAGGTATTTAAAAGTAAGATGATTGGAAATTTCTGAAGTTGCACACAATTCCAGGGAACGTGAACTTGGTTAGAATGAGAAAACGGACACAAGGCTACAGCGTCCGTTTCTTCTAAATATACATGTAATATCAATTATAGGAGACAACCAACAAAAGATCTTAAGCTTGGCGGGTTGGGTTTCTCACTGCTTCTTTTCATTACAATTTTTAGTAACTGGGAAAAATGCCAGATTCTAAATGCTGAAAAACGGTGTCTTGAATAGGATATACTAACAGATCTTAAATCATTTATGGATTCAGAAAATGTTTGTACATCTATGCAGTATAATGGAGAATCTGAACTTCCGCTTTATCATAGTTTAGATTTACATATCTCTGGTGATTGGTTAAGGATCCCTGGTGGTGCTATAGAATAAGCAATGGACTGCTAACCACAAGGTCGGCAGTTCAAACCCACCAATGGCTCCATGGGACAAAGATGAGGCTTTCTCCTCCTTTAAAGATTTACAGTTTAGGAAACCCAATACAGGGTCACTATGAATCAGAATTGATTCAGTAGCAGTGGATTCTGGCTTTTGTGGTTGGTTAGTAGGATCCCAAGATGGTGCAGTGGGTTAAGCTGGGCTGCTATTTGAAAGGTTGGAAGTTCAAATCCACCAGTCACTCCTTGCTCCTCAGAAGAAAGATGAAGCAGTCTACCACCATAAAAACTTACCGTCTCATAAACCCTAAGGTACTACTCTGCCCTATACAGTCGCTATGAGTTCAAATCCACTTGAAGCAGTAGGTTTTGTTTTTGATCGTAGTTTGTTAAGAGGCTTAGTGGCACAGCTGGTAAAATGTGCTCATCTACTAACCGAAAGGTCAGTGGTTTGAACCCACCAACTGCTCAGGAGAATAATAAAGATTATTGTTCCAACTCGTAGCGACCCTATATAGGGTTTCCAAGGAACGACTGATGGGTTTGAACCACCGACCTAGGGGTTCCAACTGACCTTGCTTTCTGGTGTATTATCCTGCAGCGCCACTCCAGGACTCGTAATCTGTATCTTTCTCTCTCTCTTCTCTATAAAGATTTGTTGTTGTTATGTGCTATTGAGTCGATTCTGACCCATAGCAACCCTGTATAGGGTTTCCGAGGAGCAGCTGGTGAGCTTGAACCACCGACCTTGCAGTTCAAATGGCTTTGCAGCCTGGCGCATTAACCCACAGCACCACACCAGGACTCCCTATAAAGATTACAGCCTTGAAAACCCTCAAAAGCAGTTCTATTCTGCCCTATAGGGTTGCTGTGAGTCAGAATCCTCTAGAAGTAGTAGGTTTGGTGGTTTTGATGGTTGGTTTTAGACAGTGATTTGTAGTTTCTTCATTGAATTCTCTAATGCTACTTTTGGTACTATTAGAAACAATTGTTCTTTTCCCAACCCTGTACGATTTTATTCCTCATCACAGAAGACTCTTTCATGGTATCTTATGATGATTAAAAGTCTTTTTGTGGAAGGGAAATTATCTTCTAGATATCTAGCGAGCCAAACTTAACTGATGCTCTCTGTGCTGACACCTTGTAGTTTCAGCAGATAGTTAAGGGCTCTTTAAATCCTTGGTACAGAGTAGAAAATTAGAAGTATTATTAGGGTGGTCCCTTAAGTTCTATATTTAGGTTTCAGGTGCTGTACAGACTCAGCTATTCTTTCTTGCTTTGCTACATTTATCTAAATAATGGACTTATGGTAATGTCTTTTTGTAATAAACATCTAGGCTAGGGGCTGAAAGCACAGGGGATTCATTGAGCTAGGTCCACCGTGGAATGTTGGTTCATGGAGTCTCTAATGGAACTCCAATAACAACAACAAGAAAGGAGAAAAAGATTCCAGTGCCGTCTAAGCTCCTGTTTGATCCAAAACTCACTGAAGGGCTTTTCTCAATCTTCCTGTTTCTATTTCTTTGGCTGTTTTCATATTTTAAAAAAATGTCTTGATTTGATCCTTTGATATAGAGATCTGCATTTCCATGTTGCCTTTAATTGAGGGACCAGTCACTGGAGAAAGTGATCATGTTTAGTAAGGTGGAGGGTTAGAAAAAAGGAGGAAGACCCCCAACGAGATGGATTGGCACAGTGGCAGCATCGATGGGCTTGAGCGTGGCAACAATAGTGAGGCTGGCCCAGGATCAGGCAGTGTTTCCTTCTGCTGTGCATAATGTCATTATGAGTCGGTACTGACTCGATGGTACCTAACAACAACAACAACATACATAGTGCTGTTCTAACTAATATTTTATATATATGTATATATCCTACCATTTTCTAGTGCATTTGTCAGTAGCATCTAACTCATGAGGACCTCTGGTGGCACAGTGGTTAAAGCACTTGGCTTCTAATTTAAAGTTTGACTGTTCAAATCTACTGGCTGTTTAACAGGAAAACACTGTGGCAGTCTATATCTGTAAGGATGTAAATAAAGCCTTGCAAACACTATGGGACAGTTTACTGTGCCCTTACAGGTTCCATCTGAGTTGGAATCAATTCAGTGGCAATGGGTTTTTTGTTTGTTTTTGTTTTTATTGAATCTAACTCAAATTTGAAAGGGACAGTTTTGGGATATGTTTAAATCATATACTTGCAGAACCAAGAAGCCTATTATCTCAGAAAAGGACAGCGTTGGTGCTACCTTAAACGTATTTCAAAACGTGTTGATGACTTTAGCACAATATTGCTCTTGAGAACCAAAATATTATTGAGGGGAGGTAGGATTTACACCCTCGGAAACCCTGTACAGGGTCGCTATGGGTCGGAACCGACTCGACGGCACACAACAACAACAACAACAACTTTTATGATCAGACATTATTTCGTTCTACTGTGCATGGGGTCACTATGAGTCGGTTCCAACTCAATGGCACCTGACAACAACAACAAAAACAACTTTTATGAATGCATTAGCTCCCAGTAGCAAACAAAAACCCAAAACTGCTGGAATAGATTAGAGAGTTTTAGTACATTCCTGAGGTTAGAGCAAACTCAAAATATTAGAGAAAGTATCTTGTGGGAGAAAGGAAGATTGAGCCTCTAGAGCATGACTGTGTTAACATTCCTACTAAGGATTTGGAGTCCTGGTGTGGCGCTGTAGGATAAGCACTGGGCTGCTAACCACAAAGTTGGTGGTTCAAACCCACCAGCCACTCCTGGAAAACCTCATACAGGGTCACTATGAGTCAGAACCAACTTGACGGCACTTAACAGCAACAATAACTAAAGATTTAACTCTGAATATACTCAGTATTTAAATATTAGAAGGCGATCCTAACATGAAACAAAAAATTAAGATACATAAATTAGAGGAGTACTGAGGTAGCTCTGTAGAATAAGCACTTGACTACAAGGTCAGTTTGAACCGCAAGGTTTGTGGTTCAAACTTAGCAGCCGCTCTTTGGAAACCCTATACAGGGTCACTGTGAGACTCAGCCGCACTTAACAGCAACAACTGCAATGGGGGTAGATACATTTAAGGACGAATTCTATCAGAGAAATAAACTGTGCATTCTTCTGACATCTCAGAACACGGGGAAGAATTCTCTGCCCACCTCCAACATTCCCTTGATGAGTCTCCTACAGAACTTTGCTTCAGAACTGTGGCCCAAGCTGACTTTAGATTACTTTTGTTTCTATCTCTTGTTTCTCAGACTTGTACAAACATTTTCAAGGAGTCATAGGTTGAGCGTTGGTTGTTCTTCTTATGTCTCACTTACATTAGATATTTCCAAATCTATTTCAGAAATATGACCTTCTTCCCCTCCCCTTCCTAATCTTTCTTCCTCCAACCAAATCAGTTACCTTACGTCTGAGTGGGTCCATGTCTGAACCAAGTAATAAACTCATTTCTTTTGATTTGTCTCTTAAGCTCTGTGATGTTTTCCCTTGGTTTAATGATATGGATCCTAGTTTGATAGGTTCTTGTTCTGTTAAGATTGTGAATTAAGGTAGCAAGGCAGGTAAAAATAAATAACATCTTTTTCATCTTTGCTCCCTCTATATTCACAATTCCAGGGAGCAATTTCTACATTGTTGTTTGTTGTAAAGCGCCATCAAGTTGGTTCCAACTCACAGTGACCCTGTATAGGGTTTCTGAGGAGCAGCTGGTGAGTTTGAACAGACCTTGTGATTCACATGACCTTTTGGTCCAGTGCAGTATCTTACAACACCACACTAGTCCAGTGAAGCATCCTACAGCACATACCAGAACTCCATTTCTACATTGGAGGTGTACAGAGCGGGGACCTGTTTTCACACTCACGTTTGGAAGAGAAGATGATTGTTTTTCTTTTGCTTAGGAGATGGTGAGAAGAGTAAATTAATAATCACAGAAGACTGTGTTCAAACTTAGTTTTATCTAACTATGCACCCTAGATATTAATTCTAATTCATAGGTATCAGTGTTTTGATAAGCTGTTGGTACCAAAGAATAATAAAAAAATATATAGTGGTAGGTGGGAGGGCAGTTATTGTCAACATCTTTCTGTGTGTGTCTCTGAAACCATTAAATGAGGAGATTTCAGTGGGCAGTCTGGAGTCTATAGAAATATCACTCTGAGGACTTTAAACAGGAAAAAGGGCAATGTGGAAGAGAAGACCATTAAGTCTTGAAGATCCATACATTCTTTTCTTCTGTTGGTATTGCCTGTGTATCTAAGCATCTGCAGTAGGTAATTGGCAGTTGTTTGGGGTTTTTAATTTTTTTCTGTCTCTTTATTTCTGACCTTTCCACAAAAATATTTGATGTAGCAAATCTGTTAGGATAGTTAAATGAACCTATTGGTTAATGAAGAAGTTTATATTAAGGAACAAAATGTATGAAAACAGATTGTTTCAGTTGCTCTCATTACCGTCCATGAATCTTGCCACCTGGAAAATTCTGTAATTCCTGTGTATTAACAATACCTTGTCAGCAAGGAGTGTTGCTAAGCAATCTTGGTGAAGCAGAGTAGGTTTTGTGATGAACATCTCAAAACATAAGCAACTCACAATTCTGTACCTACAAAACAGTTACTTACATGCCTCATGCAAAATGGCAAGAATTCAAAAGAATTCCTGTTTGATTTTTATAAAATTGTAGTATGGGTGAAAGTTTACAAAGCATATTTCCATTCAGCAAAGTATTCCTTCTGTACTTAGAATAAATATTTTAGTATCCAAGTGTGTATGTACAAGTATCTCTGTGTGTGATATTTTATCAATTTCTTCCCAAGAAGATAATGAGGTTGCAGTTTGAAAACCTAACTACATACAAAAGAGCTAGAAATAAATGCTACCCATCCTGACCTGTACTCGAGTTCATCCTGGGGAAGCATCCCTCAAATATTTATTTTTGGTAAAAACTTATTAAACTAAAATGGATGTCTCTCCTTCCAGAAAGAAAGTGAAGATTTATTTTAGAAGTGTTTGTGTCTGTGTTGGTGTCCTTTCGTGCTGTTGAGTCAGTTCTGACTCATAGTCACTCTTATACAACAGCATGAAGCACTGGCCTGGCCTGTGTCATCCTCACACTTGTTATGTCTGAGCCCACTGATGCGGACACTGTGTAAATCCATGT
This sequence comes from Chrysochloris asiatica, assembly GCF_000296735.1. NCBI lineage: Eukaryota > Metazoa > Chordata > Mammalia > Afrosoricida > Chrysochloridae > Chrysochloris > Chrysochloris asiatica. The sequence goes on along the minus strand of NW_006408522.1, from coordinate 28,082,150 downwards.
CATTAGGAGTCTTCCTCTTTTTTGTTGACCCTCCTGTGTACCAAGCATGCTATCCTCCTCCAGGGGTTTGTCCCTCTTGACAACATGTCCAAAGAAGAGAGATAAAGTCTCACCATGCTGGCTTCTAAGGCACATTCTGCTATACTTTTTCCAAGACAGATTTGTGTGTTCTTCTGGCAGTCAGTGGTACTTTCGATATTCCTCGGCAACACCATAACTCAAATGCATTAATTCTTTACCAGTCTTCCTCATTAATTGTCTAATTTTCACATGTATGTGAGGCAATTGAACATACGATTGTTTGGATAAGGCACACCTTAGTCCTCATTTAACAGTTTTGCTTTTTAATATTTTACAGAGGTCTTGTGGAGCAGACATGCCTAGTGCACTAAGTCATTTGATTTCTCAACTGCTGCTTCCATGAGTGTTAATTGTGAATCAAAGAAAAATGCTAATTTCACTAGTTGCTTAAGGATAAGCACTGGATAGCTAACCAAAAGGTCGGCAGTTCAAACCCACTGAACTGAACAGTTGAAAACCATACACGGGTCATTATGAGTCAGAATCGATTCCATAGCACTTAACAACAACATACGTTATTTCGTTTAGTTCTCACTATGAAAGTTACTATTATTAACACTGCTTAATACTTGAGAGGGAGAGCCAGGGCTATGTAAGATAAACACTGTACTGCTAGCTAGAGGTTGGTAGTTTGAGTCCACCAACAACAATTCCAAAGAAGTAAGATGAAGCTTCCTGTTGAAGACTGCATTGTTGGAAAGTGTCACAAGATTACTAAAGACCAGGAAAAGAAGTACAACCAACCAACCAAGCAAGTTGTATCTGGTACTTGTTGGGTAGGGGAGAGGGACTGTCAACCTTCTCTGGCAGGGATATTACATCTTATTAACATTCAGAAACAAAATGTTTACTAGAAAAATCTAAAATATCTCTGAAGTAAGTTCAAAGTGCTACTCTTAATTTATACTTCTTAGCACCTCAGTCAGCCCTAACAACTTTATTCTAGTGAATGCTTGAAATAAAGGGGAAAAAATTAATTATACATGATCCTATCAGCTCAGAATTTCTGCCATAAAGTCATTAAAACTTTCAACTTGATATTAGAATAAAATTGCATATACAGTTTCGCCATTTTGCTTGTGCTGACATTTTGAGGCTAAGTTAAAAATGCACATCAGTTGTTGTTTTTTAATTGCCCTATAAACATCATGTGAATATACTGTGCAAGCTTATAAGTACCATAAAACAAGGTATTTTCTACAGTTAACGTATGAGAGGGCTTTAAAAAGTTTGTGGCAAAATGGAATGAAAAGATAATGGAATTTCTTCCACCAACTTGAAAGACATTTGGAAGTCCCTTGGTAGAATGCTACCCCAAACCTTTTGCTTTCTAAGTAAAACACAATAATTCTTAACTGTTCTGAACCAAATGGGCAGAACCATATGATGGCCTAATGATTTCTTCTTTCACCAGACCTACATGAGTTCTCTGAGTGAGCTTAAAGGGGTGGGCAAGAGAATATGATGAATAAATGTATGAGCTACACTTGAGGTAGACTGTTGAGTTAAAAGAAACCCTCTTTTCCTTGTCACTCTCATCTGTTTAGAAGGCTTGTGTGATTTGCATTTTGGAATGTTCAGTCTTGCTAATTTACTTACAAATAATTTGTTTCTACATTTTGCTGTTTTGTTTGTAGAGAACAATACTTATGCAAGTGCTTCCTGAAGTAAAATGGACTAACACTGCACTCTACAGAGAGAATTTCCAAATAAAAACCATTAGGGATGAATGGCATGTATTACACAAATCTCTACCATATGTCTCAATGGTCTGTTGTACCAAGCTTATTTATGAACTTCACAGATACTAATTTGTCTAAGAAATAAAGTGATAATGCCTTCAAGCCAAAGAAAATGCAGAAATGTAGTAAGTATAAAAGACACATTAATAATATTTTCTAGGACTCTGATTCCTGTCTTGGATTATCTATGAAGAGTCAGACTAGAAGGAATGATGTAGAAATATAAAAAATTATTTAGACTCAAGAAAAGTTTGGTTATATCAGTTCCTAGAGTAGGTGATTTGGAAGACTGGAAAACTTCCAATGTCATTATACTTCTAAGAAAAAGAAATTTGGCCAAACTGTAGGAATGTCTATAATCAAAGAATTTCCAAGAGGTAGTTTCCATCTGCCATGGCATATAAAATGCATTGAAGACATATTTCCTTTCAAGATTAGCCATCTCAAAAAAAAAAGAGAGAAAGTTTTCTATATACAATTTGCTTCCTCGATATTGTTGTTGTTGTTAAATACCATCAAGTTGGTTCCAAGCCATAGCCACCCTGTATAGGGTTTCCAAGGAGTGGTTGGTGAGCTTGAACTACCAACTATGTAATTCACACCAACTTTGTAGTCCACAGCACCACAGCACCACACCAGGACTACTAGATATTAGAGAGGGAAATGTTCTCTTGGAGAAGGTATCTGGTACCTTGTAAGTTCAACATGATATTCTGAATGTGCCTATTTGAATAGACTCAGTTTATGAGTAAAATACTTAGCGCATTTTAAGATTGATTGATTGTTAATATAATTGTTCTGTGTATAATTTGAGAATCCACACATTTCACTTTGTTTATGTAAGAGACTGAAATTGAATGTTGAAAATTAGTGCCTTGTGTTAGTATTCTTGTTCAAAATGTAATTGTTTTAAAAAGAACATTTTAATTAAATAGACAAAATAATTTGATATATCATAATCCAACAGTAACTATAAACTTTTGAGAGAAAACTCCTCTCCAGTTGAGAATATAGTGGGCATGACACTTTGGATTATTGGAACTTGATGACAACTCAGAGAAGCAAAAGATGAATTACTGTAAAAACTTCATTTCTATTCCTATAGATAGTCTTTCAAGGTGATTTGTGAGGAACTTTCACTCCAGTACTATTTAATTTTGACTGTAGTTCAGAAATTATCATCTTCAGATATTCACAGGTATTAAAGTTGAATTCAATGAAAAATTCAACCTACGACCATACCTTCCAAATGCACTATCAATTGTCTTGATAGTTCTCCGCCGTGAAGTGTAGAAATACACTGTCTGAGAAGACACATTTAAAGGAAAATTTTCTCACTATGGGCCATTTAGTATGTTTTAGGAAGCATTCATGAGCCATAGAAATGGTCAGAAGTCATTGTTTACAGTAAGATTGAGGTTGCATCTTCACAGTAATATCCCATTAAATTAACACTGTAGGAATGGTGTCTATTTCATAAAGGCCATTTTACACCACGTGGTCAGTTGGGTTGTGGATTGAATTTATGGAGATGGCCATTTAATTTATCATAGGAAAGTCTGTTTAACATATTTGACTAATGTGCTTATGGTCCAATCAATTTCATGCAAAGAGGTAATACTGCAGGGAATTTGGGCATGGGTATGTGGGCTTTGTTTCAGAGCTGGAACTCTGGACTATAGAATACAATATAGAGTTAAAAGCAAATCAAAGATCATGTAGATGGAAATCCCAGCTCTGTCATCTATGAGATCTGTGACCTTAATATGATAATCTCTCTGATAAATGAAGCTACAATAGATTAAGATTGGGGAATTAACAATTGCTTAATGTAAGAATTAAGCAAAATATATAATTCATCCACTGCAGTGCATGATATCGTTTAGCGCTTAGTGTTTGTTTTGTTGTCTTGATTCATGGGAGTATTAATGTTGGATAGGAGTTCTGATGTGGTGCTGTAGGATAAGCACTGGAGAGCAAGGTCAGTTTGAACGGTAAGGTCAGTGGTTCACTCACCAACTGCTCCTTGGAAACCCTACACAGTCGCTAAGAGTCGGAACCGACTCTACTAAACTTATCAACAATAATGTAGGAGAATGGTAACATTTGTTGGAGTGTGGCCCAAGGTAGACTTTTTTTTTTTTAATCAAACTTTTATTGTGAATTGAGTGAAGGTTTACAGACAAGATTATCAGTTTTACATTCACCCACTCATACACTTCATTTCATCTCAATCATTCCAATCTGATCTATGCAACAATAGTTATCCCACTTCCTCCCTGTGGGTCCAAATTCCATTCTACCCACCTAATCAGCCCTTCTGAACATTGTGCTTAGGTAAATGGTGCCCTTTTGATTTTGAATGATTGACTGTTCCATGGTTAGCATACGTTACTAGTATTGTTGTTCCACTATATACCTATTTGTTGTTTGGCGTAAAATTGGGTGATGAGAATGAGTTCTGTTCTGTATCTGAAGGGTCATTGAGGGTCATAGTCTTAGGTTCCTCCAATCTCTTTCTGACCAGGTTTGGTCTATTTTTATAATTTTGAGTGTTGGTTTACATTTTCTGCTACTCTATCTGGGATCTTCTAACAAAATTTCTTTCAGAGTGATTGATAATGGTAGCCAGGCACCCTCTAGTTGTTCTGGTCTCAGTCATGGAGACTGATGTTCACATGTTCCATTAGTCCATTGCACAAATTGATACCAAGTACCTTTCATACTCATCACTCCTCTTTCTTCAGCAAATGGAGAAACAAATAGTTGCACCTTAGATGGCCAGTCATGAGCTTTTAAGATCCCAGACACAACCCAAAATAAGATGAAGAGAATTATCTTTGTGGACTATTTTATGCCAATTTACCACTGAGAATATTCTATGTGAGTAAAGTTTTACTGAGGGTAATACAGAAACGGCTGCAAGCATATATTGACAGAGAGCTTCCAAAAGTTCACACTGGATTCAGAAAAGGATGTTGAATGAGGGATATTATTGCTGATGTCCAATGGATCTTGGCTGAAAGCGGGGAATACCAGAAAGATATTTACCTGTGCTTTGTTGACTATGCAAAGGCCTTCGATTATGTGGATCATGACAAGTTATGTGTAACATTGTGAAGTCTGAGTATTCCTGAATACTTAATAGTGATCATGAGGAATCTGTACATGGACCAAGAGACAGTTGTTTGAACAGAACATGGGAACACTTAATGGTTTAAAATTAAGAAAGGTGTGTGACAGGCTTGTATTCTTTCACCATACATTTTTAACCTGTATGCTGAGCAAATAATACAAGAATCTGGGTTTTATGAAAAAAATGGGGCATCAGGATTGGAGGAAGACTCATTAACAACCTGCAACATGCAGATGATACAACCTTGCTTGCTGAAAGCAAAGAGGATTAAAATACTTACCGATGAAGATCAAAGGCCACAGCTTTTGGTATGGATTGCATCTGAATGTCAAGAAAACAAAAATCCTCACCACTGGACCAATAAACAACATTCTTATCAGTGGAGAAAAGATTGCAATTGTGAAGGACTTCATTCTTCTTGGATCAACCATAAACACTCATGGAACCATCAGTCAAGAAATCAAATGATGTATTGCATTAGGCAAATCTGCTGCACAAGACCTTTTGAAAGTGTCGAAGAGCAAAGATGTCAGCATGAGGACTAAGGTGCGCCTGACCCAAGCCATGGTATTTTCAATAACTTCATATGCATGTGAAAGCTGGGCAGTGATTAAGGAGATCATAGAAGAATTGATGCTTTTGAGTTATGGTGTTGGAGAAGAATATTGAAAGTGCCATGGGCTGCTAAAAGAACCAACAGATCTGTGTTGGAAGAAGTGCATCCAGGGTGTTCCTGGAAGGCCAGGATGGCCAAACTTCATCTCTCATACTTAGGATATATCATCAGAAGAGACCAGTCACTGGAGAAGATATGTTTGCTAAGGTTGAGGGTCAGAGAAAAAGAGGAGACTCCCAACGAGATGGATTGGCAAAGTGGCAACATCAATGGGCTCAAGTGTGGCAACAATTGTGAGGTTGGCCCAGGACAGGGCAGTGTTTTGTTCTGTTGTACATAGGGTCAGTATGAGTTGGTACCATCTCAGTGAAACCTAACAACAACAACAACAACAACTATGGTTCCGAGCCACCAGGCCCAGCAACTCATTGCCTAAAGATGTTTGATAATATCTAAGAAGTTTTCATGAGTTTTCCCCCTGTCTGTTTTACCACGAGGAGCTCCGGTAGCATAATGGTTACAAGGCAGGTTCCTAATCATGGTCAGCAGTTCAAAACTACCTGTGGTCCCACTGGAGAAAGATGAAGCTTTCTGCTCCTGCAAGGGTTTACAGCATTAGAAATCCTATACTGTGTTGTTGTGAGTTGGAACCAACTCCACAACACACTACCACCACCGTGTTTTACCACATTCATAGATATTTTTGCAGCAAAGATTAATACCCCTGTACAAATACCCTCTTTCAAACCCTTGTATAGTTATGGGTGTACACACACGCTCCCTCTCATACCTGTTCACCTGTGGATCTGCCCATGTATCTACCCACAGAACATTTGTTCCAGAGTTGTGTATATAATACCTCTTTCCCCTTTAGGCTTTGCAGACTTCCTGTGTTTTCACCTGTCTTGATCATTTTCAGCCATGCGCCCCTTCTTGTATATTGCCCTGTCTCATCTGAGTTAACATGTGTCTGTCCTCTAGCCAGTGATTTACCCACCCTTCCCTCCCACCCCTGGTAACCATAGAAGAGTGTTTAGCATGAAAAGCTTTACTTGAGTTTTTACAGTAGTAGTGTTCATACGCTTGACCCTATTGCTGCTGCCACTGTGCTAATCCATCTCACTGGAGTCTTCCTCTTTTTCACTAACACTCCACTTTACTAAGCATGATGTCCTTCTCCAGGGACATATGTCACCATCCTGGCTTCTATGGAGCACCCTGATTCCTGCAACACAAACTTGTTTGTTCTTCTGACACTCAATGCTACTTTGAATATTCTCTTCCAACACTCTAACTCAAATGCATCAATTCTTCTATGGTCTTCCTTACCCACAGTCCAGTTTCTACATGCATTTCAGGCTATAGAAAATACCATGGATTGACCTTTAAAGTTTTATAAATTTACCTTCATTTTGAAATGATTGAACCAACCCCAATTCAAAACAAATTCTTTCTTATAATCACCTTCACCTACTGCACATACATTTCTTATATCATGGAAAAGATTTGGAGCCGTTTCTTACATTAAAGTAAGGCTAAATAAGAACCATATTCGTCTGTGCTAGCTGATCTACAAATTATTACAGACACAGGAACTGATCGCCTTTGTAATTTGGGGGCTGCCAATTAACCTGGAGGCAAAACAATATAATAGAAAGCAACTCTTGATCAACTGTTTGTGCCTGGTTTTATACATAGGAACCCTGGGAGTCAGAGCATTGAAGTGATTTGGCCAAAGTTGCTAGTTAATGGCAGAGCCATGGATACAATTTCTGTATTTTAAGTGAGACTAGGACTCTCTCACTATCCCTAACCCAGATTGCTTTTCCCATAACCCTGAAATAAGCTATTATCTTATTGCCATGAAAATGTTCCACCTACTTGTATTGTCACATGGGCACCACATCCTCATTTAAAAATGCAAACAGCATTTAAAATCCATCCAGAAGTTGTTTCTTTGTGCTAAATTGCACAGAGGTAAATGTGTGACCCTTGGATGGTCTTATCATCATGTTCTCATTTGTTACCTTGGCTCAAAATCAGGATTTCTGCTTCTCAGCTTTACATCATTACATGGACCCCTTATTGGTTGCATTCCCACAACTTTCTTGCCATCATTCACATAACTGAAATCCTGGTCACAGCAAGCTGTTCCCACTCAGGACGCTTCCAAAAACCAACAAAGATAAGAATAGAGTTCTTGATTTACTTCAGAAACTAACAGCAAGTAAACCTCTCCAAAGATGTTTTAAAACCAGCTAACAAACAAGAATGAAAAATATAACTTCAAGGGAAAACCTACTGCTACTCCTGAAGGGAGCTCTAGGAGAAGACTTCTAAGAGATAAATGGTTGCTGAGGACTGTTTGCCCATTAGCCTGTGGTGGGCCAATTAGGCAGAAGTGGAAGGAAGAATGAGTGGATAAATTCATTTGAGGGTCCTAGGGAGCCAGCCTAGAAATAATAATGTAAAAATTCACTTGATTTGATGAATGTAGGGAAATGAATGTACATGATTACACTTAATCTCTACAGTGATAGACTGTTGCTCCTGCCACACATAGTTATTTAAACATGACTTTCTCCTGTTTTTTTATTCTTGCTTTTCTCGTTCTTTCCTTTGCATCAATATGGTGAATAAGCCCTCCTACTGATCTATCTGTGTCTACAATGTTGTGGACAAATTTATGGTTCTTTTATCATAAGAACAGAAGGTGATTATTACAAAAACTATTCCACATCTTTTAGAAAGCCATTGTCTTATTGACTTTTTTTTTAATAGTATTCATACAGAAATCCAGACAGTAAGAATTTGCTAAACAGCTATTTGAATTAGACATTATCCTAGTCATCATGGGAGGCCCAAATTCTAGTAATGCTTTTCCTTGTCCTCAAGGATTTGTAGTATGAAAAGGGGGTGTAAGAACTTCTGGGGTGAAAGGCTGATTTTGCTGACCCAAACCATGGTATTTTCTATAATCTCATATGCATGTAAAAGTTGGACAGTGAATAAGGAAGACCGTAGATAATTGATGCATTTGGGTTATGGTGTTGGAGGAGAATATTGAGTTCTCATGGACTGCCTAGAGAAGTAAAGCCAGAGCACTCCTTGGAAGCCAGGATGGCCATACTTCATCTCTCATTCTCCAGACATATTGCTAGGAGGGACCAGTCATATTTGGTAAAGTGGAGGGATGGAGAAAAAGAGGAAGCCCCCCCACCCCACCCCAGTGAGACGGATTGGCAAAGTGGCAGCAGCAATGGGCTCAAACTTAGCAATGATTGTGAGGTTGGCCCAGGACTGGGCAACATTTCATTCTGTTGTGTGTAGGATAGCTATGAGTCAATACCAACTCGAAGGCACATAACAACAACAACAAATCTGCTACTCTGTGCCTTTTTCATCCTTTAGAGTCTCCTATGCATCCAGACACTGGATCCTTGCAAACAGAAAGGCTCTAAATCAATAGTTCCTCAACATGGGGCCTAGATATCCTGCTGTGCTTTTTGTAAACAACTAAATCCTTTACTGGGTCAAACTATCCTGGGAAGAGGACCAGAATCTCTATTTTAAAGATGCTTTCTAGGTAATTCGGATACTTCATTAGGTTTGGAAAACAACAGTGGAGCAATCAGTAATAGGCAAGAGGAAATGATTGTGGAACTGGATAATGTAAACAACCACTAGAACCCACACAGAGGCAGTCTATTGTAATGCTTTATAACTATTGGCTGTTTGGATTGAATCCTGTCTGTACCACTTAATGCTGTGCAATTTGGAGCAAGTTTAAAATTTATCTGGTCTTAAAGATCACAGATGGGACCTTGTTACCACTACTGATCATTTGATCAAGGACCCAATAGATGGAGCTTAATCAAAAGTAGGAAAATTATGGAACAGAACTTCAAACAAGAAACCACACTTACTGGATCCATTGAGTCTTGGGGAACTTCCAAATCTAATGGCCAGAAACCATTTTTAAACCTTGATCTAAAAGTGTGCCATGAAGTCATCATTAAAACAACATTTTGTCCCCATTAGTAAAGAATTTTTGCCTGGATCATAATACCCTCATAAGACATTATCTATATGAATATAAACTGACAACATTGAATGTAAAGCATATATGTGAATTTTAAGGGCAGAGAACTCAAATCAATGGTGATGAAGCCATATGGGTGGAGATAGAATGGGTGACAGCGTGACGTGTGTAAACAATGTTATTGAACTTTTGAATGAATGAAGAAATTTTGAATGAATCTATGTTTGGTTTTATATGTTGCCATCAAAAAGAGGTAGAATTATTTTATTGAAACCTAGCTGATATTTAGTTTCCATTGTGTTTAAAATAAGAAAAAATATACAACTTCTTTCATGGGACTATTATGGGCATTAAAGGAATTAACATATTTAAAGCACTAATAATAGTGCTATAGGTATAGAAAGAAATCAGTAACTGTTAATGTGTCTTAATTATCTAGTATTATTCTAACAGAAGACTCCTGGTGTAGCGCTGTAGAATTAGCACTGAACTGTGAATCACAATGTCAGAGGTTTAAATCCACCAGCAACTCCTTGGAAACTCTATGCAGGGTCCCTTTGAGTCAGAACTGACTTGATGGCACTTAACAAGTATTACAGAATTACTATAAGTGCATGACTTTAACAAACCTATTTTCTCACAGTTTAGGAGGACAGAAGTCTGAATTCAGGGAAAGGAATTGACCATCAATAAACAGCTGTAGCACTGGAGGTGTTCCCTTGTCTATGCCCCAAAATCTGGGAGATAGCTATCTGGCTAACTGACTGGAAAAAATCAATGCACACATCAAACAGCGGTGATCCAATAAGATGCAGAAGTTACAGCACAATATTATTAATATTACACACAAGAAAAATGTTGCTGAAGATTATTTAAAAACAGCTACAGCCATACATCCACAAAGAATTGCCAGAAATACAGACTGGATTCAGAAGAGGACATGGGATGAAGGATACCATTGCTAATGTCAGATGGATCTTGGTTGAAACTAGAGAATACCAAAAAGATATTTGCCTTTGTTTTATTGGTTATGCAAAAGGTATTCGATTGTGTGGGACATAGCAAGCTATAGATAACTTTGTTAAGAATGGGAATTCATACAGAATATGTACATAGCATACATGTAGACTATCTAACAGAAAAAAGGGGATGCTGTGTGGTTTAAAATCAGAAGAGATGTGCGTGAGGGTTATATCTTTTTACTTTATTTATTCAATCTTTATGCTGAACAAACAACCCAAGAAGCTGGACTATATGAAGGAGAATAAAGCGTCAGCATTGGAGGAAGACTCATTAACAACCTGAGATATGCAGATGATACAACTTTGCTTGCTGAAAGTGAAGAGGACTTAAAACATTTACTAATGAAGATCAAAGAGCACAGCCTTCGGTATGGATTACATCTCAATGTCAAGAAAACAAAAATCCTCACCACTGGACCAATAAACAACATTCTTATCAATGGAGAAAAGATTGAAGCTGTCAAGGACTTCATTCTTCTTGGATCAACCATCAACACTCACAGAAGCAGCAGTCAAGAGATCAGACGACGTATTGCATTGTTGAAGAGCAAGGTTGTCAGCTTGAGGATTAAGGTGCGCCTGACCCAAGCCACGGTATTTTCAATAACCTCATATGCATGCGAAAGCTAGACAGTGAATAAAGAAGACCGTAGAAGAATTGATGCGTTTGAGTTATGGTGTTGGAGGAGAATATTGAATGTGCCATGGGCTGCCAAAAGAACCAAAAGATCTGTTTTGGAAGAAGTGCATCCAGAGTACTCCTTGGAGGCCAAGATGGCCAAACTTCGTCTCTCATACTTCAGACATATTGTCAGGAGGGAGCAGTCGCTGGAGAAGGATATCATGTTTGGTAAGGTCAGAGAAAAAGAGGAAGACCCCCAACAAGATGGATTGGCCAACTGGCAGCATTGATGGACTCAAGTGTGGCAACAGTAGTGAGGTTGGCTCAGGATCAGGCAGTGTATCATTCTGCTGTGCATAAGGTCACTATGAGTCAGTACCGACTCGATGGCACCTAACAATAGCAACAACAACAATACAACCCAAGCGCATACCTTTCTTGATTTTAAACCATTCAGTGTCAACTTGTTCTCTTTGAACAATGCCTCTTGTGTATGTACAGGTTCTTCATTAGCACAATTAAGTGTTCCAGAATCCCCATCCTTCACAATGTTGTCAATAGCATGTCATGGCCCACATAGTCAAAAGTCTTTGCATCATCAACATACACAGCTCAACATCTTTCAGGTATACCATGCTTTCAGCCCAAATCCTTTTGACATCAACAGTGATAGCTCTTGTTCCATATCCTTGTTTGAATCCAGCTTGAAACTCTGGAAGTTCTCTGTCAAAAATGGCTCTGTACTATGGCAGCTATTTTTGAATTATCTTTAGCAAAATTTTACTTGCTTGTGATATTAATGATAATGTTCAATGATTTCCCTATTTCATTGAGCCACCTGTCTTTAGAATGGGCCAAATGTGTATCTCTTCCATTCAATTGACAAAGTAGCTGTCTTCCAAATTTTATGGCATAGGTGAGTGAGTGCCTCCTGTGTTACATCAGTTTGTTGAAAGATTTCATTTTACATTCAGTCAATTCATGGAACCCTTTCTTTGCCAAGGTCCTCAGTGCACCTTAGACTTAGTATCTATTGAAACGGTTTAACGTTGACTGTTTCTTTTTTATATAATGACTCTGTGTATTCCTTCCATCTTCTTTTGATACTTTCTTATCATTCAATATTTGCCCATAGAATACTTCAATATTGCAATTCAAAGCTTCAGTTTTTTCTTCAGTTCTTCCCGTTTGAGAAATGCTGAGTGTGTTCGTCTCTTTTTGTTTTCTAACTTCAAGTCCTTGCACTTTTCATTATAAAACTTGATTTTTTTTCTCGAGCTTCCTTGAAATTTTCTATTCAGCTATTTTACCTTCTCACTTCTCCCTTTTGCTTTAGCACATATACGCTGGAAAGCAAGTTTCAGAGTCTCTTCTGACCTCCATGTTGATATTTTCCTTCTTTCTTGTTTTCTTTTGCTTTCTTCCTGTATGATGTTCTTGTTGCCATCTCACAACCCTTCTGGTCTTGGGTCATTAGTGTCTAATACATCAAATCTGTTCTTGAGATGATCTCTAAATTCAGGGGAGATATGACTAAGGTCATACTTTGATCTCATGGGCTTTTAAAATTTTTCTTCAGCTTCAACTTGAACTTGCATATGAACAATTGATAGTCTGTTTCACAGTTTACCCCTGGTTTGATGATATGGAGATTCCCACTGTCTCTTTCCACAGATGTAGTCAGTTTGACTTCTTTGTATGCCATCTGGTAAGGTGCATAGTCATCTGTTATGTTGTTTAAAAGGGTATTAGTAATGGAGAAGTCACTGGTTTTGCAAAATTCTAGTATGCAATCTCTAGCATCATTTTTATCACTAGGGCCATATTTTCCAACTAGTGATCCTTCTTCCTTGTTTTCAACCTTTGCATTCCAATTACCAGTAATATTTAGTACATTATGGTAGCATGGTTGATCAATTTCAGACTAATGAAGTTGCTATAATTCTTCAGTTTCATCATTACTGGCTTTAGTGATCTGTGCATGTCTTAGGCTGGGTTTTCTAGAGAAGCAAAACCAGTGATACATATTAGAAGACAGAGAAAGTCTTTCCAATGTGCCCATTATATTGGGAGCAGGTCACACCCCCAAGCAACCACTTAATTGATTGGCTGCTCATAGCCACTCATCAAAGAACAAATGATGCCTGTGTTAGGTTTCATCACCATATGAATAGGCACATTTCAATTGCTAAACTTCTGGAAATCCTGTCCTGGTCAAGTTGACACTGAATCCTGTTATATTCCACTCTTGTTAACATGACATCTACAAACTATATCTCTGAATAAAGAAAATTGTAAAGTCATATTTGTGTCCAACATGATATAACTAAAACACATATAACTGAAAATGCACTGGTTCCATTTACATCTTATATGTCACAAACCAATAAGCAAAAATATTTAATGCACACATACAAAAAAAATACATATTAATTCAAATGTACAAAGGGTACATTCTTCAAGCCAATCTCCTGCCTATAGAACACAGCCTCACTTAGTCCATGGGTCTAGAGTCTGCAGTTGCTCTATCTTTCCATGCCACTGCCTCTAATGTCTTTTCTTCTGTAGCTGCTTTTCCAGCAGGGACTCCATGTTCCACTCATGCTTTTCCTTCTTGATGGTCTCAGGATGGTCTGTTCTTGAAATGAAAGATGAACTACTCTCCCTTTTAGTTATATATCTTTTAAAATTTTGACAATCACAATTAATCCTACTAATAATTACTTCCAGTTGAAATCATAAAATCTTATCTGTATCACCCCCACCCCTCCACCAGACCCATCTGGAAAAGAGGAAAACTATTCAATGTGGATTCTTCTGTAACCCCTCATGCTGAAACTAAGCACACCCATGAGAGCTTATAAGCCAATCACTTCATGCCTTTATAATTACCCCATTTTTGATAGCCAATATCTAAATTGCTTGGAACCTACTTGATGACATTTTACAACAAAACCAACAATCAACCCAGTACACTGAGAAGATAAGCATATTTCTTGATCTGAAGAATCTTTCATTCTGGTTAGAATTTTGAGCAACTGCATCCATGAACAAAAGTCCATCAAATGCTCCCATCAAATTGTAGCAATTGACACTTGCTCATAGTATCAAAAGGTTCTTTATCTTCATCTGATCAGGTTCTGGTCACAATTCAGCCCTATCTATCCAAGCTAGTTCAGATGGGTACCAGCTGCAAGTTTGGGAGTTCACACACACCTCCCTGCACTTCAGATCAGCTGGCCCCTTCGTTCTCAGCAATAGCCCCCAGGGGCTAGATCAGAGCCCATGGGCTTAAGAGTTCACACAACTTCCTGAACTTCAGACCAGTCAGCCTTCCTGTTCTTCTCTTTCTCATATTCTCATATTAAGGTAACAGGTTTGAATAGAGCATTCCAAACTCAGTCTGTGTCTTCATTGCTGCATTTCTCCCAGTTTCACTCACAAGTATTTCCAGGTTGCCACCGATGAGGATAAGGCTCAGCAGTTTCCTTTATATTTCAGTCCCAGAAGGGGATTTTCATTGATGGGCACAGACTTTTCTGGCCTTGATGCCTCCAAGGCAAAAAACTTGCATGAAATAAACTTTTTTTTTTTTAAGCAGTCTGCTTCTCTTCTTTGCTTCTTTCAATCATGGATCTCCTTTTCTCCCAGAATTTCTAGGTTTGTATGCACATCTTTTTCAAATGCAAATGTACCAACTCTGAAGGTTCTGGGTTAGGCTCAGGATTCCACCTAAGGCTCCATACAATATAAAGGCTTAAAGCAAAAATCCTATTTATTTTCGGTAAATTCTAGTTCCCCTTTCAGCTTATCCATTCAAATATAGGCTAAAAGCAGGCTTATAGGCTCTCTGAAATCATATAAACCCAATACTCATTTCCATCTCCCATGTAAATCTAGTTTACAATTGTAGCAGGAGAAAATACATCCATAAGGCTGTTAAACATATATACCTTTTTAAACATTATGTTCAACCTTTTCTTCTCCATTATTAATGCACTAATCCCATTAATAAGCATATGGTCTCAGAACTCTGGAGGGTGAGTTCCAGTAGGCCCTGGCCTGCTATCAGCCATCTAGTTTAACCAGTCTGACATCGATCGGTTTCAGGCAACTCCAGAAGGTGTTGTATCCTCAGCTGAAGCATTTTATCCCATGTCCCTTCATTCCTTCTCTTTTAAAACCTCAGGCATCCATGAGTCTGGAGCCATTACAATAAATCTTACTCCTGACATCAACTGCTTAAACCAAGTGGGGACCATGTCTGACTTCCTCTGATTCCACATGGGGGAAAGAGAACCAAACTCCAAATCAGTCCAAGGTGGATTCCTATGAAATAGAAGTCAGACATGCCTCTACCCTATAATTAGTGCATTTAAAATTAGTAAGACTTGAGTACCATTTTAGAAAGATCATCCTTGTGATTTTGTTTCTCTAGAACCCCAATATCTCAATACCATATGCCTTTAGGCTGGTTTTCTAGAGAAGCAGAAACCAATGAAATATATATATATATATATATATATATATAGAGAGAGAGAGAGAGAGAGAGAGAGATGCTTATTACTAAGGAAATGGCTTACAATTATAGCGTTATTGGTCCCTATCAGAAAAGAGACAGTCTTTCCTGCATGTCAATGATATTGGGATCAGGCCACACCCCCAAGGAAACATCCCATTAATTTTATTGGTTGCTCATAGCCACTCATCAGAGAGTTAACTATGCCTGTATTAGGTTTCATCTCCATAGGAATAAGCACATCTCAATTGTTAAACTTCTGGAAATCCTGGCCCAGTCAAGATCACCCAGAACTCTAACTATAATAGTGTATAAATTTGAATAACAGTGATATCAACTGGTCTTACTTCTAGGTGTATGGATATTATCCTATCACAGTCAGCATTATTTACAGATAGATCTTGAAATGGTCTTTTTGATGATGAATGTAATGCCATTCATCTTCAATTTGTCATTCTCAGAATAGTAAACCATGATTTTCAGATTCAAAATGGCCAATACCAGTCCATTTCAGCCTAAGATATTGATGATTATGTACTCCATTTCATTTTTTACAATTTTCCTAAATTCATACTTCACACATTCCATGTTCCAAGTATTAATGGATGTTTACAGCTATTTCTCTTCATTTTGAGTTGTGCCCCATCAGCAAATGAAGGTCCTGAAAGCTTTTACCCATTTGTGTCATCATGGTCAATTCTACTTTGAGGAGCCACTTATTCCTCAGCCATATTTTGAATGCCATCTAACCATTGGGGCTTATCTTTTGGCATTATACCTGGTAACATTCTGGTGCTATTCATCACATTTCAATATTCAGTATTCCAGTGATATCTGACAGTGTTCCACTGCTATTCACAAGGTTTTCACTACTATTCATAAAGTTTTCAGTGGCTAAGCATTCAGAAGTACTCTGTCTCTAATTCTTCCTAGTCTGTTGTAGCCTGGAAGCCCAGCTGAAGCCTGTCAACCATGGGTGACCCTGCTGGTCTTTAAAATACCAGTGGCATAGCATCCAGCTTCACAGCAACACTCAATCCATCACAGTATGATCAACTGCCAGAACAGTGGTGGTTCTGAAAGTAATTAATAGGTACATGGAGTTTGTTATTGCACCTCCTTTTCTTTGAAGATACAAGCTGCATACTTTTGGGGGTGATTTACACTCAAATCCACTTGATATTTGTTTCAAATATTTTCCCCAACTAGGATTGTTCAATTATTTTAAAATCCAGCCCTTTAAAATTTTAGCGATATAACAATGTGAATTTGGCAGGAGAGATGATGACACAATTAAACTTTCATCAAATGTTTATAAATAACATAAACTATGTTTTATAAATACAGAAATAGTGAAGAAAAATAGAATTGGATTATATTGCCAATACCCATATAACCCAATACATGATGAAAAAGTTTAATTGTCCATAAAGTAAAAATTAAATATAAATGTCTCCCCTCCCAACCCTCTACAATCCAAAACAGAACAAAACAAAAACCCCACTCTCATGGAGCTGATTCTGACTCATAGTGACCCTGTATGGGGTTTCAATACTATAAATCTTGACAGGAGAGACTGGTGGGTTTGAACCACAGACCTTGCAGTTAATAGTCCAACACATAATCCACAGTGCCCAGGGCCTCTAACCCTCCACAGAGGTAACTGCTATTAACAGGTTTTCAGGGTGTGTGTGTTTATGATGTATTACAGATAAAAATAATTCTTCAACATCCATTATTCACTATACTTCTTGCAGGAGGAAGATGAGGCTTTCTTCTCCCACAAAGATTTAAAGACTTAGAAACCATATACAGGGTCACTATGAGTTGGAACTGACTCCATGGCACAGAACTGCCACCACCATATTCTCTTTAGAGCCGTAGTATGGTGCTGTTGGATAAGCACAGGACTGCTAACAGAAAGATCAAGAGATTAAATCCACCATCTGCTCCTAAGAAACCGTATATAGACTCATTATGAGTCAGAACCGACTTGGTCACACTTAACAACAACAACAATATTCTTTTTGGTGGTGTTGTGCTGTTGAATTGGTTCTAACTCTGACCAGCACTGTATAGGGTTTCCAAAGCTGTTAGTATTTACAGGATTATAAGAACTCATCTTTCTCCTGTGGAGTTGCTGGTGGATTTGCCTAAAGCACAACCCATTATGCTACCAGAGCATCTTGTATTCTCTTTACTGGTCACATAATATTCTTTCCCAAGAGCAATATTAAATTACTCAATTGTTGTTGTTAACTGTCACTGCTGTTGTTGTTGTTAGGTGCCATCAAGTCAATACCAACTCATAGCAACTTTGTGCACAGTAGAACGAAACAGTGCTCAATCCTGGGCCAACCTCACTACCGCTGCCACACTTGAGTCCATCGATATTGCCACTTGGCCAATCCATCTTGTTGGGGGGTCTTCCTCTTTTTCTGTGACCCTCCACCTTACTAAACATGATATCCTTCTCCAGTGACTGGTCCCTCCTGACAATATGTCCAAAGTATGAGAGATGAAGTTTGGCCATCTTAGCCTCCAAGGAGCACACTGGCTGTACTTCTTCCAAAACAGACCTATTGGTTCTTCTGGCAGCCCATGGCACTTTCAATAATTTCCTCCAACACCATAACTCAAAAGCAGCAATTCTTCTACGATCTTCCTTATTTACTGTCTAGCTTTCACATGCGTAGTCGGTTCCAAATCATAGTGACAATGTGAAGTGTTTCCAAGAAGTGAATGATGGGTATGAACTGCCAACTTTGCAGCTAGCAGTCTATGGCTTATCCTACAGTGTCGTACCAGGTCTCCAATATTTATTGTGTGCTAGTTGTATCTGTTGGTGTTGTTAAGTGCAGTTTAGTCTGTTCCTACTCATGGTGACCCTGTATAGGATTTCCAAGGTGTGGCTGATGGGTTTGAATCGTCAACCTTTTGGTTAACCATCCTGGTGTGGTGCTGTAAGATAAGCACTGGACCACAAGGTTAATTTGAACTGCAGGGTTGGCGGTTCAAGCTCATTAGCCACTCCTCAGAAACTCTATAGAGGGTCACTATGAGTAGGACCCAACTTGACGTCACTTAACAACAGCCATGACAACTGTAACATAACAATCAATGAGGTAAGACTAGGAAAAGGGATACAAGTAAGCAAACAGTTCTTGAGTGGATGTCATGTGACAAGATTTGAGTTGAGTAATAATACATGTATTATCTTTTGTTAACAGACTATTTTTGTTAGTGATTATTTAATAAATAGCTCTCCTGAGGTTATTTTCAGGCACATGAGGTGGATGCTTGAGTAATGAGTCTTTATTACTCCCTTACCCGTAGTTCATACATAACGATGCTGCCCCTATAACTTATGATACCAACAGCTAGAAGGATTATGTCAAAAAAGACAAGACAGACAGAGAGTCATTCTAATAATAACAATAACCTGATAGGACTCCCCCCTAAAATCTATAAGATGCATAAAAATTGAGTTATTCACCCAAATTTGCCTGCATAGCAAATTTTTAACGTCAGTTTTGCAAATAATTGTGGACACCAGATACAAAGCTTAAGAAAAAAATAGGACTTAGGCAAGGATAATGAAGAAACAGGCAAATTAAAATTTCCATGAGGACTTTTCAATAATAGCAATGAATTTCTTCGTTGACAGATATTGAAGATATCTGCTCTTTCATCACTTTGGTGTGTGGACCTGTGAGAAGGCTTTGGAAATTTCACTTAAGAAGATTAAAAGGTTAATCAGTGAGACCTTTCTACTTTGCAGACTTCTATTTAAAGACCCGGCACTGACATCCTTCTCTGCACATCTAGGATAGGTGATTATAGGCACAAAATATTGCGCAAACTAAGGATTCTATAGAGTCCTGGTATAGCGCTGTAGGATAAGCACCGGAGTCCAAGGTTGGTTTGAATCATAAAATTGGTGGTTCAAATTTACCAGCTGTCCTCTGAAACCCTAAACAGGGTCGATATGCGTTGGAACTGAGCCAATGGCACTTACCAACAAGGATTACATAAATGATAGCTACTATCCAGGGTTGCTATGAGTCAGAATTGACTCTACAGCACTTAACAACAACAACATTGCTATAATCGATTTTACCATAATTTGAGTTTTGGCAACTCAAGATTTCTAACTTCTCTAAACAATAGAAATAGCAATCATTTGCATCACGTAATTGATTTCCTTTTAAGTTTACACCATCTCTCATAGTAATACTTTTCTTATGTTTGCTGCTCAGTGTTTACAGTAACATTTCCTTGTTTATCACATGCCTTAATGACAGTCAACTCATTCTTTGATCTCCATTTCTTTTCCTGATGAATTTATGTAGACTATATGAATACCATTTATGATTATATTGATTTCAAGGAGTAGTAGAAGGAATATGGTATGAGATGTCAGGCTGTAAGCAATAAAATATTTTCAGAACCTCTGCTGTTTTGATAATAACTAGTCCTATGGTCATGAGGACTAAATGAAGTACCATGAAAATACGTAACAATGTGCTTGACCAATAGTAGGTTTTTGTTGTTGTTGTTAGGTGCTATCGAGTTGGTACCGACTCATAGCAACCCTATGCACAGCAGAATGAAACACTACCCAATCCTGGGCCAACCTCACTATTGTTGCCACGCTTGAGTCCATTGATGCTGCCACCTGGCCAATCCATCTTGTTAGGGGTCTTCCTTTTGTAGAAGGAAATATTCTTTTACTGCTCCAGCACAATATCTGTCTCTTACATTCTTCTTTTCCTTCTTGTTGTCATCCCAAGGATCCTATACATGTCGATCAGTGCTATCCATAGAATTATTGATAATGATGGAACTGTTCTATATTTGTGCTGTCAAAACTGGGCACCACTAAGTACAGAGGCAGGAGCTCTGGCGGCACAGTGCTTACGCAGTTGTCTTCTAATTGATAGTATGGTGATTTGAACCTACCCATTGATTCTGCAGGAGAAATACCTGGTAGTTGGCTTCCATAAAGATTACAGCCACGAAGCCCCTATGGGACAGTTGTACTAATAGTTCTTTGGAGCTATTAATTGGAATTGACTATATGGCACCCAACAACAGTTACATAGGCTAATTTAAATTTAACTTAATTTAAATTAAATTAGAAATTCAGTTCTTTAGTTGTACTAAACACATTTCAAGTGCTCAATAGCCAAGCAGCTACTGGTTATATTGCACAACACAAATATAGAACATTTTCATCATTGTAGAAAGTTTTATTGGATAGCACTGCACTAGAACAAATGGTCTACAACTCTGTTCAGTGTGACTACAGAATTGAATTATAAGTTTTCATTCATTTTAATTTAAATGCCATATGTGGCTTTTGTTTCTGCTGTTAGTTGTCCTTGAGTTGGTTCCAACTCATAGCGACTCTGTGTACAACAAAATGAAACAGCGTGTTCCTGCCCCAGCCTCACAATCATTCCCTTTGAGCCCATTGCTGCTGCCACTGTGTTAATCCATTTTAGTTGGGGGTCTTTCTCTCTTTCTCTGACCCTCCACTTTCCGAAGCATGATGTGGCTTTTCTGTGGACTTTCCCTCCTGATAACGTGCCCAAAGTATGAGAGACAAAGTCTCGCCATCCTCGCCTCAAAGGAGCATTCTGGCTGCACTTCTTCCAACAGATTTATTTGTGGCAGTCCATGGTACTTCTGGTATTCTTCTCCAACAACATAATTCAAATGTAGCAATTCTTTTAAGTCCTTACTCATTGTCCAACTTTCACATGCATATGAGGTGATTGAAAATACCATGGCTTTGGTCTTAAGGTTCAAACTGATACCTTTGCTCTTGAATACTTTAAAGAGGTCTTTTGCAGCTTATTTGCCCAGTGTAATACATCCTTTGATATCTTGACTGCTGCTTTCATGGGCATTGATGGTAGATTCAAGCAAAGTGAAGTTTTGGACAACTTCAGTGTTTTTCCATTTATCATGATGTTACTTATTAGTCTAGTTGTGAAGACTTTTGTTCTCTTTACAATGAGTTGCAATCCATACTGAAGCCTTTGATCTTTACCAGTAAGTATATTAAGTCCTCTTTGCTTCCTGTAAGCAAAGTTCTGTCACCTACATGTCACAGGTTATTAATGATGACATGTTTATCTTCATAGAATCTAGCATGGCAGATGATTTGCTCAGTATACAGATTGAATAAATATGGCAAAAGGATACAACCATGGCACACATCTTTCCTGATTCTAAAGCATTCAGTATCCTGTGTTCTGACCCAACAACTACCTCTTGGTCTGCTCTGGAATACCCACTGTTCACAATGTTATCCAAAGTTTGTCATGATCCACACATTTGCAAGCCTTTGCTAGTCCAAAAAACATAAATAAGCAACATCCTTCTGATATTTTATTCTTTTAGCCAAGATCCATCTGACATCAGCAATGACATGTTTTTCTGAATCTGAATTGAATGTCTCACAGTTCCTTGTTGCTGCACTATTACAATTTTTCTGACTTATCTCCAGAAAAAAATTTACTTACATATAATATTATTGATATTGTTCAGTGATGACTGTATTCCATTGGGTCACCTTTCTTTGGCATGGGCAAACATATGGGTCTCTTCCATTCTGTTGACCAGTTAGCTTTACAAGAGCTACTCAGTAATATTGTAGATTTTCATTGACATTTGAGATTTTACCTGATGCCAGTGATTCTGATAAGTGGGTAGATTCTTCTTCTTCTTCTTCTTCTTCTTCTTCTTCTTCTTCTTTTTTTTAATGTTCATTGAGAACTGAGAGATAGTTTACATGGGATAACATTGGCTTTACACCATTGTTTCATTGCAGTGATTACCATTTCCTCTGTGCATCATCATTCAACAGTATTTACTCCCATTCTGTTTTTTTTTCTTTGTTTTGCAGGGGGGTGGAGTGGGGCATATACACAAAAGCACTCAGGAATATATAATCACTTAAACAACAAAAGAATACATTCTGCAAGCCTACCTCCTGGCCCCCAGAACCCAGTCCCTCTCTTTCCATGAGTCCAGAGTCCTCAATGCGCTCCCTATCTCCATGTCTTCACCTCTGCCTCCATCTCTGGTGTCACTGCTGCTCTGGATGTGATGGTGTGCCATGGAGTTGGTTCCAACTCATAGCGACCCTGTACAGGGTAAATCTTTACAGTAAATCTTTACAGTAGCAGAAAGCCTCATCATTCTCCCATGGAACAGCTGGGAGTTTTGAACTGCTGACCTTGAGGTTAGTAGCCCAATTCGTAATCACTACACTACCAGAACTGGATAGGGTCCTGCATTCCACTTGTGCTTTTCTGTCTTGATGGTTCTAGAATCCTGTTTCTGTACTGTAAGATTAACAACTCCCCCTTTTTGTTACAAAACTTCTACTTTTACAGTTGTGATAGTTGCAATTAGTCATGATAACAATTACTCACTATTGAATCATAAGAGTCATTATCCCCACCTCTTTTCACCAGACCCATCTAGACAACATGAAAATTATTCAGTGGGGACTCTACCTTCCTCTGCACACTCTTAAACTAAACTCCCTCTTGAAAACTTGTAAGCCAGTCACTTCATGCCTTTACCCATCCCTATCTACCCTGTATACAGAGGGGATAGGATTGGTACTTGATGTGAAGACTCCTTCTCGCTCAGTTGGTATTTTGAGCTACTACATCTATAAGTGTAGGTCAAGTTCATCAAATTGTAGCAATTTACACTCATTTCCTTTATCAAAAATTGTTTTTATTTATCTTCCTCTAGTTGATTTTTGATTATCCAGCCATTGAGGCTAGGTCAAATGGTTAACTTCTGCATTTCCCCTCATTTCATACCAGGTGGATGCTTCACTCTCACGTCTAGCCTTCTGTGGCTATGTCCTTGTCCGTGGGTTCAGGTATCTCCAGGTCTCACCATGTTTAGATACAACCATCCCTTCCTCTTCTCTCTGTCATCTCCAGGTCAACAGGAGTCTATGGAATGTAGTTGAACTTAGCCCATTTCTTCATTCCTACTTTTTCCCCTCTTCCACTCATCAGTAGATCAACATGATCACCAGCAACCTTGTATGCCTGCTCATGTGTTCCCTTTGAGTTTCAGTCTTAGAGAGGGTCTTGTCCTGAAGGAACTTGATTGCTTACCTTGATGGCTCCCTGGCAAACAACTTGCTTATTCTTGTAGTAGCCAATCAGACTGCCATTTTTGTTTTGGATTTTTCCTGCTGATCTTTCTTTGAAGATGTATCTTCTGTAGTTCTAGCTGTTCCAGGCTGATCTGCTTGTCCTTTCTAGTGGTAATGTGCCCCCTCAGAAGGTTCTGGATGGGCCTCAGGATTCCACCTAAGGTCTTAAACACTGCAAAGGCTCAGAAAGAAGCCTATTTCATTGGGTAAGTTCTAGAACCTCAGGTAGATTATTCTTTCAACTCCATGTATTTGCAGTATGTTCTTAGGTCTTTTTTTTTTTTTTTTTAACCACTATGGATAAGTGTAAATCACTTCATATTTAATTTTCTTACATGCTTACATATCTTCATTTTCAAATTTTGAAATCCATAACTGTCCCATTGGATTTTACTGACCTCATACATTTTTAAACCTAGCTACAAAATCAACAAAGGAGTTTCTGTGGTATGTCTAATGGTGTTCAATAAATGACAAGGTTTGGAGAAACTATATGAGAAAATGACCACCTGTCACAGGAGGTCCTGACCACAGAGACACAATACTCTGAAATGTTGTGATCATTCTTGAGGTGTATGGTGAGTAGGCTGTTGCTATAAATAGAATGTCAACATCTGAAATGGAGTCCCCTTTTTCTTGTAAGGAATGAAAGCAGAGTCTTGATCACCACTCGTAAGATGTTAGCCATAGCCATTTACAGTCTGGTGTGGTTTCTTGAGTGACAAAAGTGGTGTGGAGATGTCTGGCATGCTGGTGGCTGCACTCATACCCGGATTCATTTACGGCATCCATGTGTGGCACCATGCAGCAAACTAAGCATCATAAGTAATGTGGTGTCAAGCAATACTTTCTACTGATGCCTGGTCATGAAAACAGGTCATTTCTCTTTTCCTTGCCTGCATCTTTCTTTAAAAAAAAAAAAAAAAAGATGACAGTGATTAAATAATTAGAGTGTTGTGGGTATAAAAAGTCTGACTTTTTTAAAGGTAAATATTTTCTAGGTGAAATTGGGTCAAGGATTCATCTTGTTGACAGAGAGAATGGAAAGGTGATGCATTGGAGAGGTATTAG
Source organism: Chrysochloris asiatica (assembly GCF_000296735.1). NCBI lineage: Eukaryota > Metazoa > Chordata > Mammalia > Afrosoricida > Chrysochloridae > Chrysochloris > Chrysochloris asiatica. The sequence continues at coordinate 28,057,102 of NW_006408522.1, read as the reverse complement.
CGGGGATTAGGACAAATTTGAGAAGCACAGAGTCTGGAAGGCCTCAGAAGCAAAGAGAGGTTTAAACATTTAATGGAAAAGGAGGAAAAGGTCACACAAAGACATGTCTGAAGGTCAGGATATAATATAATATTGCCAGCAGCATGCAGAATGATTATTTAACTGAGTTCCCCGAATGTGTTCAGGTTTTTGTTTGTAGATCCTGAAGTTAGAATACACATAATGAGGGAATTTGGCATCTGTTCTTGTCTGGTTCCTTTGCTGTACTTATGAGCAGAACACAAATCTTCTAGAAAAGATGACATGTAAGAATTTCTCCTTGGATTCTACAATCATTCAGCCCAGATCCAAATAAATAACCACCTAAAAAAAATGAGGAGAGCTGTGACCACTTTTAATTCATCTTATTATTAAGGTAGATTGCATTAGGAAATAGGTTTTGCAGTTTTCTCTGGATAGAGTCGAAGTTGACTCTTGGAAATGTCCAGTGAGCTTACAGACCATAGATCTGACTTCTGAGGGAAGAGGGAAGTTTGGCTAATGCAGTATCATCTGCCCATTTAGTTAGTTCTCCCTTTGCTGACAGTTACATGAATCTACAAGCCTATTAGGGGAAAGCGTGTTCTGTCTGTAAGCACTGAAGGCACATGATTTGATGACTATTCTATAAACAGATCTAAGCTTCATTTTAGACAGGAATAGGTTTTCATTTATTTGGAGGCTAATTATAAATTGGAACGATATTCCTTTTGATGGACAATTCAATTGCATTTAAATTCAAATTAACATCTGCTGTTTATACTTTATATTGTGCAATCTACCTGAATCTAGACAGAAGCTATTAAAGATCGGTGGCTAGAGAATCTTTGTTCCCTGAGGAGTTTCAAAGAGGGAAAATAAAGCATTCCCTAAACCCTCGTTATTAGAACCAGGTTGTTGTTCTTGAAAACAAAGGATGCTTTCCTTTGCCCACAATGTATTAAATGGGGCGTTTTCCCAATTATATATGTGCCTTTGAATGACTATTACATATGTATGTATATGTATGCTATTCATATATTATGTTCAGATCTTGTCTTACATAAGAATTTAGTTCACATATATTCATAGCTAATTTAAATTCATATATATGATAATTCTCTTCAAACATGAAATCATTTATAGTAGCACTTCATATATATAACTGTATATTCATTGATTTTGTTGCTGTTAAGTGCCTTGCAGTTGGTTCTGACTCATAGAGACCCTGGACAGGCTTTTGAGTGGCTGGTGGATTTGAATTTTTAACTTTGTGATTAGCAGTTCAGCATTTATCCTACAATACCATGTCAGAATTCCATGTTTTCATGCACACTAGTGTTTATACGTAGGTAGACTGAGATACACAGAAACACATACACACACCAATTTCAAAACTGATAATTAGTTGTAACTCCACTGGACTATAAGGTCCATTTCAACGTCAAGGTTGGTGGTTCAAACTCATGAGCTGCTCCTTGGAAACCCTTTGCAGGGTTGTTATGATTCAGAACCAACTCAGCGGCTCTTAACAACAACAATATTGGATGTTTTTGCTTTCCTCTAAACAGCTCTCTTTTATGTAGAGAATACCTGATCATATTATAGATCATATGGAAACTAAGTAAGTACATGTTACCAAATGTATTTGCTGTTCCTGTGAGAAGTATTTAAAACACAATGACAAAGGTATAGACAATCAGTGCCCATGCATTATTACTGTCCATGAATTGTGGACAAAGGCATGTACCATATAATCTGTTTATTATTGTTATTTTTAAGTGAGAAAATCATAGAATGGCCAGTTTCCCTAAAAGTAATTAGACAAAATTTATAAATGACAGGCAGTTCTTAAGGCATGATACCCTATATAAAATTGTCCTGGTAGCTAATTTAACAACTCTTTAGAAGATTTCAATACTAAATCAAAATAAGATTATTTTTAAAAAGCACAACATTTAGTATGAGGATGCATTTAAATGGGGTCCCTAAGTGTCTCAAAGAGTTTGAGTTCAACTAATAACAAAATGGGAGAAGTGATGAAGCTTTCTGATCCTGTAAAGATTTACACTCAAAAACCCATACAGGGATACAATGAATGAAAATCAATTCAACAGCACACAACAACAACTTACCTAAAGGTTAGCAGTTCAAATCTGTGGTACCATGGAAGAAAGGTCTGGTGATCTGCTTCTGTAAAAGATTAGAGTATGGACTAGTTCTAACTAGTCCATAGGATTCTCATGACTCGGAATTGACTTTATGGGAACAGATTTGATTTGGTTTGGTACTTAAATAACATCTCAAGGCTTTAGAATTATATATGTATTCGTCTGTTAGCTATTTGACAGAATAGTCACAGTTCTGAAGCAGCAGAATATCTAACCATAGTTGTTATTGTTGTTAGGTACCTTAGAGTCAGTTCTGACTCAGCAACCCAGTCCTGTGCAATCCTCACAGCTGTTGTTATGCTTGAGCCCATTGCTGCTGCCACTGTGCTAATTCATCTCATTGGGGGTCTTCCTCTTTTCTGATGACCCTTCACTTTACCAAGCATGATGGCTTTCTCCAGGGACTGGTTCCTCCTGATAATATGTCTGAAGTATGAGAGATGAGGTCTGGCCATCCTGATTTCTAAGGAGCATTCTGGCTGTACTTCTTGCAATGCAGATTTGTTTATTCTGTGGTATTTTGAATATTCTTCTCCAGCACCATAATTCAAATTCACCAATTCCTTTATGGTCTTCCTTATTCATTGCCCAATTTTCATATGCATATGAGGCTATTAAATATACCATTGCAGAGACAGGTAGGAGAGGCTCCTTAGTGGAGGCACACAAAAAAACAGAGAAGGCATTTTCCTGGAGCTCCAGAGGTTTGGATCTAATATAAGGTGAGGGTTGTAAGTTTCCCGGGTCCACCAGTGGAGAAACCTGACTGTGGAAGGAAAGTATGGCAATTTCTGAATTGATCAGGACACTTCCTACAGGTCTCTTGGCCTGGGCTGAGATCAGAGTATGGGGCCACAGCCAGGCTGGTACGGAGATATAGCACTAAAAACCACGTAGTGGCATCTAGAAAAAGAGGTGTGATTGATTTTACACTTTTCTTTCCTCCTCTCCCCTGTTGCACCCTCTCTGCCCAGCCCAGACACCTTCAGGTGGGCAGGAGTGCACCCCCAAAAGGGTCCAGCATTGTGCCCACAGCTTCCCCATGGCACAGGGAGGAGATCTCTGGGAGCCCCATTGTTCACACAGGCTGATCCTTTGGCTGCTTCTTATGATGTCTGACTCTGGGACTCAGCCCTAAAGTTGACCTGGGCACAACAACCCTTTATCCCTGCCTTACCTAGTGAGAAACAGCATGTCTAGCCATACAGCCAAACCATATGTGCACCTTGTAAAACCCCAACATAAAAGGCAAGAGCCAATACCAACTAATATATACAAGGACACAGTTATTTTGAGAATTACACTGTGCAGACACAGATACCTAACTGACTTTCAGAGATAAAAATAGTGGACAATCTTTCTTCCATTCATTTCTCAATATCTATCTGCACACCTCCACGGTGGTAACTAGAGGAGTGGCCTGAGCTAGTGGACACCCCCACCCACTGCTGGAGGTTTCTACTGTGCAAGTTCACTGAGCTGCGCAGCAAAGGCTACTGTTCAGTTGGCTATGGTTTTATTTTTGTTTTTGAGTGGTGGTTTTTGTCTCTACATTTATATTGTTTTTGTTTCTGGTCCTTTTGGTCTCACTTTTTTCCTGGGGGTAGGAGCTTTCTCTCCCTATGTTATCCAAGAAGAGACAGCAATCATGTCCATGTAGCCAAGCTACAAGCATACCCCATAATATTCCACCATCAGGACAGGAGCCAATACCAGCTTCTAGGCATTACATGTGAAAAAGGAAGCCTATCTCCAGATCATATTCTCCAGGAGACACTCAGTAACAACACAGCAGCATACATTCATTTAATCATTGAAAAGGCATCTAACTATTGAAAATGTCCAAGAAAAAAAAAAAAAAAAAAAAGATGTTAGCACATGTCCAAAAACAGAAAAGAATAACTGAGACAAATGAGCTGGAGGCAGACATAGACTTCCCACAAGAACAGAAAGCTTTGGATCTTCCTGAGAAGGAATTCAAAAGAATGATATGGAGACAAATTCAAATGCTCCA
>NW_006408522.1:28032969-28052529 GCF_000296735.1 Chrysochloris asiatica | reverse complement strand
AAAAAGGATAAAAAAGTCTGAAGAGAGTCTAACATTCATGCTGGTTAACATGAAAAAGAATAATTTAAGAATTATTGGCATTCTGGAACAGGAGGAATCGCAGTAGTCCACAGAGGAGATAGTTGAGGATCTTCTGGAAGAAAATGTCCCTAGCATCTTGAGGATGAGAAAACAAGCATTCAAAAAGCTGAACAAAGGCAGGGCTTGGTGGCGGATAGAGTAGAGGTGCATTGAAGTTAGCCATCAGCAATACCACAGAATATCTGGTGAAGCGGGTTCAGGGCAGAGCTCCAAAACTCTGAACCACATATCTAGGAATATTTTAAGTTTGAAGAATTATAGCTAGTGGAACTTACAGCAGAAGTAAGAAATCACATATTTTTTAATCTCTGAACTCTTCATAACGATTCACAATGATTCATTAGCTAAAGATTTCTAATGTCAGTTTCAGGACTAAGGTGCACCTGGCTCAATCAATTGTATTTTATGTTAATTTTTGTGGTGCTGTTCATTCCTTTGTTCTGCATGCCTTCTTGTGCTGAGTTTATGTTTTTTGTGCTATTTCTTGTCAGTTTCTTCTTAGTTTTAATGTTTCCTTGTTCTACTTGGATCTTCATTTTCATTGTAAGTTGTAAAATATTAACTTTCTTTGGGGTTACTCTACAGTCTATTAACTTTTCCCTCCGTTTAAGGCAGTCTATTGTATCCTGCAGTCTACCTGATCTTCTCACCACCAAGATCTCTGTTCCTATATTTTTCCCTTCTTTGACATTGTTATTATTTTGATCTTTGATTGGCCTCACAGGTCCTCTGAATTCGTTGTTGTAATGATGTTCTGTTCTGAACTCTGCTATGTCAACTGAGTTCTGGATTATACCTAAGATATTATACACTACAGAATCTCCACAGGAAGCCTCTTTAACTAGGCAAGTTCTAGCACCCCTTTTACAAATTCCAATCAGTTATAGGCTGAAGATGGACTTACTAGCTTTCTATAGTCATGTTTCTGGTTATTCCTTTCTCTCTCACTCAGGTGCCTATTTTACAATAGTGGGCAAGGGAAACCAAGATTCATAAGACATTCAAGCATCTTAATATTATTTCCCCTCTTTCATCCATTCAGACTATGTCTCAGTCCCTGTATCACAGAGCTCTGTTGTTCCAAGGTTGAGCATACATCACTATTTACCTCTATCTCATTTAGCCCAGGCAAACCTGCATAAAAGTTCTCCTATCTGCATTGTTCTTCCATTCCCCTCCTGAACACACAAATTGTCATATGTCTATTCCCTACCCTGTGCTCTAACTTTCCCTCCCTCCCCTCACCCTCTCTCTCCTACACCCCTGGTAACCAACAAAGAATTTTTTCTTTCCATTTTAGTGTGGATATTTTTTCTTAAGCTTTTACAGTAATGGTCTTATGCAATATTTCCCATTTTATGACTAATTTCACTCAGCATAATGTCCTCAAGTTTCATCCATGTTATGTGATGGCTTACAGCTTCCTTGTTGTTCTTCAAGGTAGCATAATATTCCATTGTTTGTATGTACCAAAGTTTGTTTATACATTCTTCCATTGATGGACACTTAGGCTGTCTCCATTTTTTTGCTATTGTGAATAGTGCTGCTATGAACATTGGTGTGCATATGTCTACTTGTGTTATGGCTCATACATAGTTCTTGTAGATAAATACCAAGTAGAGGAATCGCTGGATCATAAGGTATTTTCTATTTCCAACTTTCTGAGGAAGTACCATACTGTTTTCCAGAGTGGTTGGACCATTTTGAAATCCCACCAGCAATGTAGGAGCGTCACAGTCTTTCCACATCCTCTCCAGCATTTATTGTCTTCTACATTTTTGAACTTAGCTGTTATTGCTGGTGTGAGATGTTATCTCATTGTTGTTTTCATTTTCATATCTCTAAAGAGTCCTGGGCTAATGCATCAGATTGCAAAGTCATTTGAACTGTAAGGTCGGTGGTTCAAGCTGCTCCTTGGAAACCCTATACAGGGTCGCTATGGGTTGGAATCAACTTGACAGTACTTAACAACAACAAATGGCTAATGATCGTGAACATTTCTTCATGTTTGTTGGCTGCCCAAATGTCTTCCTTTGTGGAGTCTTTGTTCATGTCCTGTGCCCATTTTTTAATTGAGTTATTTGTCTTTTTCTTGTAGAGGTGTTGTAGTTTCCTATAAATTTTAGAAATTAGTCCCTTGTCTGATTCGTTGTTGGAAAATATTTTTTCCTATTCTGTGGGTTCCCTTTTTACTCTTTTAATGAAGTATTTTGATGCACATAAATTTTTAATGTTTACTATGTCTCAGTCATCTATTTTGTCTTCTTTTGTTTGTGCAATCTTCACAGTGTTTGGTAGTCTGTGTGTGCCCTGTTTGTTGTTGTTGTTGTTAAGTGCTGTCAAGTCAATGCCGACCCATAGTGACCCTATTTAGAGTCCTCAAATTTATCCCTATTTTTTCACTGATGACCTTTATAATTCTGGGATTCACATTTAGGTCTTTAATCCATGCTGAGTTTTTGTACGTGGCATGAGTTTAAGGTCTCGTTTAAATCTTTCACATATCGATTTCTAGTTCTGCCAGCACCATCTGTTGAAGAGACTATCTCGTCTCCATGGAATACTTAGGCCCTTTGTTGAAGATCAGTTAGTTGTATGTGGATGGGTTAATTTCTGGATTCTCGATTCTGTTGCATTTTTCTGTGTATCTTTGTTTGTACCAGTAGCAGGCTGTTTTTGACAACTATAGCCATGTAGTAAATTTTGAAATCAGGGACTTGAGAGGTTTCTAACTTTGTTCTTCTTCTTAAGCAGTACTTTGCTTATCCTGGGTCTCTTTCCTTCCCATATAAAGTTTGTAATGGTTTTTTCCATTTCTTTGAAGAATATCATTGAAATCTGGATTGGGATTGTATTATATGTGTAGATTGCTTTGGGCAGTATTGACATTTTAACAATGTTAAATGTTCCTCTCCAGGAACATGTTATATTCTTCCATTTTAGTAAGTGTCTTTTGGTTCCTTGTAGTAGTGTTTTGTAGTTCTCTTTGTATAGGTCATTTGTTTCTCTGGTTACATTTATGCTAAAATATTTCATCCTTTGGGTGGCTATTGTAAATGGTATTGCTTTCCTAATTTCCTTTTCAGCACTGTCATCATTAGTATAGTGGAATCCAACTGACTTTTGTATGTTCATCTTGTACCATGCCACTTTGCTGAATCTTCCAATGAGGTCTAGTAGTTTTTTTTGCTGAGTTTTTGGGGGTTTCTATGTATATGATCATATCGTCTGCATATAGAGAGAGTTTTACTTTCTCTTTGCCAATTTGAATGCCTTTAATTTCCCTAGCTTGCCATATAGCTCTGGCGAAGACTTTCGACACAATATTGAATAGGAGTTGTGACTAAGGCATCCTTGTCTGGTTCCTGTTTGCAAATGGAAGGCTTTCAGGTTCTCTCCATTGAGAGTGGTGTTGGCTATTGGTTTTGTGTATATGTTCATCATTATATTGAAGAATTCCCCGTTAATTCTTACTTTGTTGAGTGTTTTTTATCAGGAATGGATGTTGGATTTTGTCAAATGCCTTTTCTGAATCATTCAATATGATCATGTGGTTCTTTTCCTTTTTCTTATTTATATGGTGGATTACACTGATTGCTTTTCTAATGTTGAACCATCCTTCCATCTCTGATATGAATCCCACTTGATCATGATGTATTATCTTTTTGATGTGTTGCTGGATTATGTTGGCTAGGATTTAGTTGAGAATTTTTGCATCTATGTTCATTAGGGATATTGGCCTATAATTTTCTTAGTGACATCCTTCCCTGGTTTTGGTATGAGAGTTGTGCTTGTTTCATAATATGTATTAAGAAGTTTTCCATACTCCTCCATATTCTGGAATAATTTGAGTAGAATTGGTGACAGCTTTTCCCTGAATGTTTGGTAGAACTCACCAGTGGAACTATCTGGACCTTGACTTTGTTTGGTTGGGAGTTTTTGATGACCTGATCAATTTCTTCTTCTGTTATGGATCTGTTCAGGTTTTCAAGTTCACTCTGTGTAAGTTTAGGTAGGTCATGTTTTTATAAAAATGTATCCATCTCTTCTAAGTTTTCAAATTATTTGGAGTACAACTCTTCATAGTTTTCTGTTAATAGCCTTTTGATTTCCTTTGGTTCCATTGTGATATCACCCATGTTGTTTCTAATGCGTGTTATTTCTGTATTCTCCCTCTTTTCTTTTGTTAGGTTTTCCAATGGTTTGTCAATTTCATTAATCCATTGAAGAACCAGCTTCTTGTCCTGTTGATTCTTCTGTAGTTTTTCTGTTTTCTGTCTCATTTTTTCTGCTCTAATCTTTATTATTCCTTTTTTTATGGTGACTGTAGCCTCACTTTGTTGTTCTGTTTCTAATTGTTGGAGATGCTGTGTTAATGTGTTCATTTTGGTACTTTCTTCTTTTTGGATGTATGCATTTATTGCAATAAGTTGTCCTCTCAGCACTGCTTTCACCATGTCCCAAATATTTTGGTATGTTGTGCTTTCATTCTCATTTCTTTCTAGAAACTTTGTGAGTTCACGTTTAATTTTTTCTACTACCCATTTGCTTTTCAGCAGGGTGTTATTCAGTTTCCATGTATTTGACTTTATTTCCTGGTGTGGTGCTGTAGGATAAGCACTGACTCAGGGTCAACAGTTCAAAACAAGCCACTCCTCAGAAACATCATACAGGGTCACTGTGAGTTTGAACAGACTGAACATCACTGAGTAACAACAACATATTGAATTTAAGTAGAATTACACTCAAATCACAAACATTTCATTTAGTATCCCTGAAGATTATCCGTCTACACTATTCAGGGACTCCACTGTAACAATCACATCATGTGGCACTGTAGGATAAGCACTTGACCATAAAGTCAATTTAAACTGCAAGGTTGGCTATTCAAATTCACTAACCAATCCTCAGAAGCCCTAGACTGGGGTCACTGTGAGTTAGAACTTACTCAATGGCGCTTAACAACAACAAAGTTGATTAGCTGAAATTTTCTTTTTAATTGATTTTTTTATTCCCCTAGTTAGCTATGCTCCTTGGAGGCCAAGATGGCCAAACTGTGTCTCTCATATTTCAAACATATTGTCAGGAAGGACAAGTCGCTGGAGGAGGATATCATGTTTGGTAAGGTGGAGGGGCTGAGAAAAAGAGGAAGACCCCCAACAAGATGGATTGGCCAAGTGGCAGCATCAATGGAGTCAAGCTCTTCCACAAGCATGGCAACAGTAGTGAGGTTGGCCCAGGATCAGGCAGTGTTTCATTCTGCTGTATATAGGGTTGCTATGAGTCAGTACCGACTCGATGACACCTAACAACAATAACAGTTAACTATGGAGTCCTGGTGTGACACTGTGGATTAATGTGCTGGACTTCAATGTCAGTTTGAATCACAAGGTTCAAACACACCAGTCGCTCCTTGGAAACCCTATACAGGGTCGCTATGGGTCAGAATTGACTCAATGGCACTTAACAACAACAACAACAACAACAAGTTAACTATGATTTCAATATGGTCTTCTAATTTGAGCAAATTAATTAACCTTTCTCGGCTTCTGAGTTGTTCAGGCTGCTTTTTGTTTTTATTGGTAATATTGGCAACATGAGGGAAATTCCTGTGTATTTCTTGACATGAGGGAAATGCCTGTGAATTATTACTTGATAGAAATAAGGATTAGGTAATAAAATTTATCTGCATTTACTCCAGGAGTCCCAGTGGTATTATAGAATAAGCACTGGACTGCTAACTGAGAGATCGCCAGTTCAAACCCGCTAGGTGCTCTATAGAAGAAAGGTAAGGCTTGCTGCTCCTGTAAAGATTTACAGCCTCTGAAACCCTGTTACAGGGTTGCTATGAGTAGGCATCAAATAGAAGGTAGTAGGTTTTGGGTTTTGTGCAAATACTTCAGTATCTGGAATTTACAGGACGCCTCATAATTGTTATTTATTTTCACCTCGTCTACTGCTTTTCTTTAGTTTTTCTTCTCAATAACTTTTCCCCTTCTTTATTACATCTTTCTTCCATATCAAACATAGCTCTGCTATTGGGACTCAGGGTTAAAATGAGAAACTTTAGGACTATAGCTAATCACACTATGGGTCAAATACATTCTTCTGAAATGGATTTAGCATCTGACCACCATCATCTATTATATAGTTTCCAGAAACTGATTCACAAATTAAGTTTTGGAACATGATCCTTTGAAAATTGCAGAGTGCCTGGACTGTGACTAACAGCATCAAAGATGCATGCTTTCTCCACTTTGCTTATCATCAACAACTCAGTCATGCTTTTCATTGCCTTCAAAGAGTGTGATTGAGCTTTTGATAAAAACTCTTTCAGTTGAAAACTGTATGATGGCTAAAGGCCAGTGCTCGTGGACGCTATGTGTGCCCTCTATGTAGGGAAATAGAAACATTCATTAATTGAGCACTTGTTGTGTGCCAGATACTCTGTCAGTTGTTAGACATATGTTATTTCATTTTATGGTCATAATAGCCTGATGAGGAAAATGTTATTCTCTCCATCTTGTAAAACAAGAAGTAGACTCAGAAAGGTTAACTGATGTAGACAAGGGCATGTTATTGTAAGTAGCAGAATCAAAGTTCAAATATAGGTTCATCTAATGCTAAAGCTCATAATTTTTCTAATGATGGTAAACTGCCTGAAGTTTGCCTCTCCAGTGATTTTTACATTTTTTATTCCAAAGCTATGTTTATTTTTTTCCGACTGTCAGTATTTCTATCAATAACCCCTATGTGTAGTTGTTCTAAACAGCTTTCAGTTTGTTTCTTAAGGAAATAAACTTTTTTGACCTTGTAAAGTAAATTTTTAATGACTGTATAAAATATTACCGTCTTTGGTTGACAGTAACCATTGTTGTTTGTCCATGCACTTGTTAGAGGATCTGGAATTAGTGTGGAGTTTCTATCTGGATACTGCTTCAAGATCTTCACTACTCTTCTCCGTCACTGGACAAGGTAGAGCCTCAGACACCTGCCCATTAATAAAATATTATGCAATAAAATCCTATCATATGGTTAGGGGCTACCAGGTCCTAAGTACTGTTGTTCTGGCCTGATTAAATACACGGAATTAGGCAATATGGTATAGGATCCATAAAAATATGTTATTTATGGACTTTATCTATTTATGAATTGTGGTCACCTTCCTTTGTGTATCTGTAACTCTTCCCTTTAGCATTATTCCTAAACACAAGATAAGTTAGTCTTTTGTGCTGTCTTAATTTTGTATTTTGCGTCAGAATCTCCTACTTATTTTACAAGCACAAAAATTGATGCATTTCTACTCTCAAATTTCCTTTCAATATTATGTACTGAACTAGGCTTATATTCAGTAAATTGCTATATATCAATTATCTATTACTGCATAACAAATAACTAGAAAAAATATATATATAGCAACTGAAAACAACATCCATTTAATTAACTCATGATTTTGTGTGTCAGCAATATAAACTGAGGTGAGATGGGTATTTTTTCTAGTGTTGGCTAGACTTCATGCATTTGTGGTCAGCATCAGATCAACTGTGCATCAGCTTTGTTGATCTTTGCTGGACTCTTGCATGCCTGGGGCATTGGTTAGGGTAAGTGGCTGGACACAACTTGGATTTGCATGGGCTCTCATCCTTCAGTAGGCTAGTTCAGGCTTATTCATATGACAGCTGGACAATGTTCCAAGACAGCAAGCAAATGCAAACAAGGCTTCTTAATGCTCAGAAGTGGTGTACACACATGCATGCTGTTATCTCCATTACATTCTTTTGGCCATAGCAAATTGCAAGGGAAATGCAGGTTCAGCAAGTGGGGAGACAGACTGCACTCCTTACAGGGAGACGCTGCAAAGTCACATTGCAAATTGTGTGGATCAGGGCCCGATTGTCCAGTAAGCAAGGTGGTATGTACAAGTCCGGTTGTGCCTTCCCACCAATCTTCAGTACAGAATTTCATGAAAACCTATTTGAAGTTGTTCATCACAGTTTAGCAAGTAAACACAGTTAAGGTTGTGCATACCTTTCCCAATGTAAACTGGTGCATACCTTATTTACTAGTTAATCCAGCCCTAGTGTGGATGCATGAGCCCTGTTTTGGTACTGTGAAATAAGTAATGGACTGCTAATCTCAAAGTCAGAGGTTCAACCCCACCAGCCTTCCTTGGAAGCTCTATACGAGGGTTTTTCTGAGTCAGAACGGACTCAATGGGACACAACAACATGAGTCTGGATGCAAGAAGAGTTGGAGGATTGGGACTCCCTCTGTAAGCATTAAACCAAAACGTTTGTTCTGGTTTATTGCTTACATAGGCAGAAGAGTAAAGAGTCCAGTATCAGGGACTCTTTACCACCAGCTGACAGCCTCAGGAGAAAGACTGAGACCACTCTTAATCTGCCCAAGACCCAAGCTGACTGCTCAGATGTGCAAACTGCTTGCCAAAAGGAATTTGGAATTCCTGAGCTGGTATGAGGCTAAATACTTCCCAAAATGGATCCTCCCTGAGACTGTATATAAGATTGTAAAGATCTTTTTCTTCCACACCTCTTGTTGTCAACTGCTATTGCTGCCAAATTATTACAGCTATTGTAGATATTACATCTGTCTTGTTTCTCATAGCTCTTTGATAACTAACGCGCTTACTTTGCTTCAACAACCAAATCGCTTACTGTAGGTACAATGCTCATGGCACCAGAAAATTCTAAAGCAGCATTTGTTAAAAAAAAATTTCCAAGTCTGTTAATCTTCCATGATGTTTCTTTAAAAATAGATTCTGAGATGAGATAAATTTGAGATAATTGTTGTTGTCAAAGTGCCATCAAATCGGTTTCAACTCATAGCAACCCTGTATAGGGTTTCCGATGAGGGGTGGGTCACTCCAAATTTAACAATGCTCTTTATTAAATTAATATTAATATTTATTTTGATAATCATAATATATGTAACTATATTAAATATCTGGGGAAATCTGTGGTAAAGAAATACCACTATCTAGTGGGTTAATTTTTTTCTCATTTTCCTTCCCACACTATTCCCCAGTTCCATTTTTCTCCTGCAGTGCCCCCTGGAGGCTGAGCGCAGTGGAATGACTCACCCGGGCTTCCTGCATGCATGCACTGCATTGCATTGCGTAGCACGTAGACATTGGTTGGTTTGAGCAGTAGAAGGCTCTGGGCGGAAGGAGAATGGCTTTCTTCTCCTGGCTTTCTCACTGCTTTGTTGTCAGTTTTCTGAAGGTGGCTGGGTGCGTCTGTCAGGGAAACTCTAGCCCCCAGCAGCTCCACCTCCCTCAGATACTTCAGCCCCAGGGATATTAAGGATGTCCCATTTGTTGCTAGACCCTGAGTGCTTCTGCATTATATAATTAGAGTTATGTCATGAACCCAGCTTCACTTCCTTAAGTAGTTCCTTCATGAAAATCTGTTCACAGGGAGTCTCATCCATGTCCCCAAGAAGTCCATAGGTAGAACGCATGGGCTGGTGAGCTTGGGTGGGAGAAAAATAGACTGAGTTTGTATAGAAAAAAAAAAAAAAAAGACTAACTTCTAGCAGAAATTTGGCATTCCCTTCAGCTGTCAATGTGGAAAATAGGCATTAACAGCAGCTGTGATTTTGTTAACACTAGAAATTGTAGCTATTTTTTATCACAGTTTTAAAAAAAATCTTGAAATGCTATTTATCATCTTTGCTACTTTAAAACTACATTAGTCATGAGACCTGATGTAGGTAATTTCATTTAAATGGGTTAATGCAAAAGCACGTTTATTCCTGGTCCTGGTGCAGAGCTGTAGGATAAGCACTGGACTTCTAACCAAAAGGTTAGTATAATAATAACTAACCACAAGGTTAATATAATAATAATTAATAAGTGAGCTTCCTTATTTACTTTACCATGGTCATCGTGGTGGTGGTGATTGTGTATCTTGGAGTCAGTTCTGACACACAGTGGCCCTGTTTGGGGTTTCCAAACCTGTAAATCTTTACAGGAGCAGAAAACCTCATCTTGCTTCCTCACAGCCACTGATAGATTCAAACTGCTGACTGTGCAGTTAACAGCCCAACTTGTAACCCACGACACTGACACTACTAGGGTTCCTTTTATTTAACCACAAAACATTCTGAGGGAAAGATAGCCTCAGGAAAGACCATCCTGAAATTTCCAGTAATCGGAGCAGCCAGTCCCGGGGATGTCTGGTCAGAGAGACACTGTTGCTCCTCCTAGCCCACTGGATACAGAACTCATGTTTTTAAATTTTCTCTAATCTTCCCCAACTTTTAAGACTCCATTTCCCTTGCAAACACTGCATACTTTTCTCTCAGGTTTCTTGCTTTTGACCCCTACTATCTTTGCCTTTAGGAGTCCTGGTGGGGCGCTGTGGGTTATTGCGCTGCACTGCAAGGTTGGTTTGAACTGCAAAGTCAGTGGTTCAAGCTAACCAGCCATTCCTCGGAAACTCTATACAAGGTCGCTGCAGGTCAGAACTGACTCAACAGCATTTAACAACAAGTGTTGCCTTCATTGTTGTTGTTAAATGTCATCAAGTTGGTTCCAACTCATAGTGAACCTATCTAGGGTTTTCAAGGAGTGGCTGGTGGGTTAGAACCACCAACATTGTGGTTAGCTAGTCAGTGCTTATTCTACACCACCACTCCCTTCATAGTGTCTGGCTAAACATCTCTCCTTGTGTCCTAAATTCTTGTGGTGAAAGTACAATGTTGGTCATGGACAGATACAAAATAAAACAAAAACAGTGATCCAGTAGCACCAACATGACTTAGTATTCATTGTTAACCTAGGACAAATCTGCTGGCTTTTCTGGCTTTGTCATTAAAAACATGCCTTAGTCATGTCAACACAGCCAAACCTGCCTCACCCTTTTTTTTCCTCCTTCATCTTAGACTTTCTATTAACGAACTACAAAGGTCTAGAGATGGCCTCAGTTGTGATACTACAAATGCATCAACTCTTCCATTAACTGCTTCTTTAGACTACCATTTATTTATTTATTTATCTTGGTTCTAACACCAGGAGCTCATTTGTGTTTATTGGAATGAATACTTAAAATGCAGATTTAAGCTGGAGCAAAAAGATTTGCTTTGTCAATATGTATAATAACTGAAAACTATATTAAAGGATTTTTAAGGACAGTGTCCATATTTTATTCATCATTAGATGCACTAAGGACCATGTACATAATGTTGGATGCTCTTGGTAAGAAAATAAGCTCAGATTCCATTCAGATTTCTCAAAGACATAGACAGAGTTAACACATTTAACCATTTAGAAAGATAAACCCTGACACTAATTCTGCCAGAATATTTTCCATTCCTTTGGGAATATTTATAAAATCTTCACATGGTATGGGAGTCTCTTCATTGATTTTATTGATCCCAAATAGGTCCAGACTAAGTTAGATTCATGCTAAGCGGCTAAGCGTGCTTTCAAAATTATATATATATGTATGTAAATAATTTGGTATCTACATTAAGAAGTAGAGAAAAAAAGCATTTGTATTTATTCTCTTAATTGCCTACTTTTAATATACAGTTCTACTCGATGGCACTTAACAACATGAATCATATATAAAGTTTTAATCCTTAAACAATTTGTATCATTTTAAGCTAACTTTCTACAATAATTACTGTTTTTTAAAGTTTCCTATACAGGGTTGCTATGGGTCAGAACCGACTTCACAGCACTTAACAACAGCAACAACATACAATGTATAAGGAGCACTGGTAACGTAGTGGTTACTAGTTGGGCTACTAACTTCAAGGTCAGCAGTTCAAAACTACTAGCCATTCTGTGAAAGAAAGATAGACTTTCTGCTCCCATAAAGATTTATAGCTTCAGAAACCCTATACAGAGTCCCTGTGAGTTGGAACAGAATCCAGAGTACATAACTAACCATACAATGTACAGTTTTACTCATTCAAGTACATGAAATGAAAATAAATTATTTTCTACTTTATTTTTTTTTTTACAATTACTATTTAAGAGTGTTTTCTACTTTTCATCTCTTATTTCTGTTTTAAGCTTATAATGTTTCTCCCAAAAGAGATTTATTGTCTCTTTGACTCCACTGCTTCTTAGGGTTTGACTGAAGTTTGAGTTCTCTCCAAGGTTTCTCCTTTTGATTCTTATTTTTCCTAAACTATTCAGGACACTCTTTTAAGGATTTTTACATTGAAGTAGGTACTTTGAACTTGCATATTGTCATCCTTGAGTCTGATGGCTCCATGCTACCCTTCAGCTTTTACTTAGTGCCTTCAAGATTGGCTTCCTGCAGGTACATTTTACTGCTGATAAATAAAGTAGATTGTGTGTATCTGTCTTGTTTTTTTGGGGGTGGCTAAAGGAGCTCTGGTAGCGTAGTGGTTACGAATCGGGCTGAGAGCCTCAGGGTCAGCAGTTCGAAACTACCACCTGTTCCTCGGGAGAAAGCTGAGGCTTTCTACTCCCATAAAGATTTATAGCCTCGGGAACCCTGTACAGGGTCACTATGAGTCGCAACCGACTACACGGTACATAACAACAACAACTAAACAAATAATCCAAGAAGCTGGGTTCTATGAAGAAAAATGTGGCATCAGGATTGGAGGAAGACTCATTAACAACCTGCAATATGCAGATAATATAACCTTGCTTGCTGAAAGTAAAGAGGACTTAAAATATTTACTGATGAAGAGCAACGACCACAGCCTCCAGTATGGATTGCATCTCAATGTAAAGAAAACAAAAATCCTCACCACTGGACCAATAAACAATATTCTTATCAATGGAGAAAAGATTGAAGTTATCAAGGATTTCGTTCTTCTTGGATCAACCATCAACACTCATGGAAGTAGCAGTCAAGAAATCAAACGACGTATTGCATTAGGCAAATTCTGCACAAGACCTTTTTAAAGTGTTGACGAGCAAAGATGTCAGCTTGAGGACTAAAGTACACCTGACCCAAGCCATGGTATTTTCAATAACCTCAGATGCATGCAAAAGCTGGACAGTGAATAAAGAAGACCATAGAAGAATTGATGTTTTTGAGTTATGGTGTTAGAGGAGAATATTGGAAGTGCAGCCAGAGTGCCCTTGGAGGCCAGGATGGCCAAACTTCGTCTCTCGTACCAGTTGCTGGAGAAAGATATCATGTTTTATAAGGTGTAAGGTCAGAGAAAAAGAGGAAGACCCCCAACAAGATGGACTGGCAAAGTGGCAGCATCAGTTGGCTCAAGCATGGCAACAATTGTGAGGTTGGCCCAGGACCGGGCAGTGTTTTGTTCTGTTGTACATAGGGTTGCTATGTGTTGGTACTGACTCGATGGCACCTAACAACAACAACAACTAAGCTTATTTAGTTTATTTAGACTCCTAGTTTGGCACTGTGGGTTAATGCACTGTACTGCAGAGTCGGTTTGAACTGTAAGGTCAATGGTTCAAGCTCCTCGGAAAACCTGTACAAGGTTGTTACAGGTTGAAACCAACTTGACTAACAACAAGTAAACTTATTGGAGTCCTGGTGTGGTGCTGTGAGCTAATGCACAGGACGACAAGGTGAGTTTGAACCACAAGGTTGGTGGTTCAAGCTCCCGAGTCACTCTTCAGAAACCCTACATATAGGATCATTATGACCCAAAATTTAACAACAACAACTAACCTTATTGGACTCTGATATGGTGCTATATGATCAGCACTGGATTGTGAATAACAAGGTTGGCAGTTCAAACCCACTAGCTGCTCCTTGGAAATGCGCTATGAGTCAGAAGTGACTCAACAGCACTTTACAACAGCAACAAAAATTCACCTTATTATGGTGCATTAACACTGTCCAGAAAATAAAATGACAGATAGCTTGGGAGAGGATATTGCCTCACAAGATACAATTGTTGGATTTACAAATGGCAAATATATTTATTGGGACAATTCTTTTTACATCTTCAGTTAACATTCTCCTACTTTATACTTGGAGGTGTGACGCTGTGGGTTAATGCGCTGGACTGTGAAGTTGGTTTGAACTGCAAGATCAGCGGTTCAAGCTCACCAGTCACTCTTTTAAAACCCTATACAGAGTTGCTATGGGTTGG
Organism: Chrysochloris asiatica; assembly: GCF_000296735.1. Taxonomy (NCBI): domain Eukaryota; kingdom Metazoa; phylum Chordata; class Mammalia; order Afrosoricida; family Chrysochloridae; genus Chrysochloris; species Chrysochloris asiatica. The sequence goes on along the minus strand of NW_006408522.1, from coordinate 28,038,363 downwards.
AACCAACTTGATGGCATTTAACAACATCAACAACTTTATACTCACTGCTGTGCCTTTTAGTAATACCTACCAAAATTTTTACTAATCTCAGCAAAAACTGCAGGTTCCATTGTGTTGGATGTTAGACGACTGATTAAAACGACAGCATTTTAATTCTGGATACCTTCAGTTTCTACAGTAGAAAAGATAGAATATTTTTTGTATTCAATGCCCATCACTTTAACTCTTATCTTAACACGCATTTCAAAGACTAGGTTAAATGTCACCTCCTTGGTGAATTCATTCTTAAACTTCTCGCATCAGGATTAATTTTTCCCTCCTCTGGGCTACAGATATAATCATGATAATGATAATTGCATTCATTGGGCACTTAATGATGGCCCAGAACTGTGTTTAGTACTTTGCATATAATAGCTGACTTAATTTTCACAATAACACCGAGATAAGTACATTATTGTTCCTATTTTACACAAGAGAAAATTGAAGCACAGATAGATTGTGAAAAGGATATTTGATCCCAGATCTCTTTAACTTCCAGTAGACCTTAGCAAACAATCATCACTGCTAGATCAGAAGGAAAAACTGTGAACTCTGTCTTATTCATCTTATATATATATTCCCAGTTACCAAAATTCTTGTCATATGGTAGGCACTTAATGTATATTTGTTGAATAAATGACTAAACTGAATAGGGAGAAATTGAAGATGAAAATATGCATGTACATAAAAGACCATTCTTAGCAGTGACTTTTTTTTTTAAAGGTTTTTATTGTGGATTGAGTGAAAGTTTACAGGGCACATCATCAGTTTCACATTCAACCATTCATATGACTTGTTTCATTGCATTGATTATAATCCCCTCCATACATCTTCAGTTAACAGTGTTTCACTCTATCCTCTTTAGCTTTTTTTTTTTTTAATGAGAATGATTTTATTAGACTTAGAACATACTAACAACCACAACTCCTCACAATTTTGCTCTTTTATCCTTATTTTCTCCTACCTTGGTCCTCATTCTCCGTCACTCCTAACCAACAGAAGTTCCCTTCCTAACTTCTTAGGCACTCTCTCTTCTTTTTGCTGCTTAGTGTAAACACAAGAATGGTTAGCTTGTGTTTGTGAAGAGGCAGAAGACCCTTGTTCCAATTTGCAAGATCAGAAACCATTACCATTTCCTCCCAAAACCTTCCCTACGCACCATTACACCTGACTAGGGAGGCCAGGCTTTCTTGGATAGAAGAGAGTACCAAGCCCCTCAGTCATGAGGTTCTATGTGAAGGGTAGGAATCTGCATTCATGGTGTAATACTAGGAGTGAATTGAGGCTCCTATGCAAAAGAATCCCCAGGTTGGCCTGCTTTCTGCTCATTTCTTTCTACTCCCCCCCCCACCCCACCCCACCCACCCCGTATAATAAGCATCCTCTTGCATCCTGTGGCAGGATTTATTTGCATTTATTGGCACTTAAGCTGTAGCAACAAAAATTGTCTCTTACTTTGAAGAAGAAAAAAAAAGGAAAAAAATGTTATAATGAAATCACTGAGATCAACATTATTAAAAATAATATGAATCTGCTGTAATTTATTAAAACCACAACACAACCTCCCTCTGTGTTACTTTAACTATTATTAGCTGGTTGAAAGACATCTATCTGTAGCCAGGAACCATGTCATAGACCAACCAGCTTACTGAGAAGAACATTGATTTTTGATTAACACAAACCTGGATTAATCTTTGTCCTGGCACTTTTGACCTAGGGTAAGTTCATACCTTGCTTGGCCTCTGGTTGATCTATGAGGATAAGGAACTGTTGTCACAAAACTATGGTGTAAATCAAATAAAATGATACATAACCCTTAGCTCTGTCCTGGCACCAGTAAACCTTGGTAGATGTATCATTTTTTTTTTTTTTTTCATTTAATCTGAATCGATTCCTAATGGAAGCTAGTAATATGTGGGGGGTGGGTGCAGGAATAAAAGACTAAAGGCCACTGTTCCCATGCAGAAGACTCAGGTGTACTCTGCTGTTCCTTCAGTCCCTATTCAAGGAGACTCCTTGGGTAACACCTTAGACTTGCTCCATTGGGATTTCTTGGCTGCGATCTTTATGGAAGTCAAACACGAGGCTTTTCTTCCATGGCCCTGCTGGGTGGCTTGGAACTGAGAATCTACATTAGTTGTTTTTTGTTGTTGTGAAGTGCCCTCGAGTCTATTATGACTCATAGTTAGCTTATCTAGGGTTTCCAAAGAGTGGCTGGTGAGTTTGAACCACCAACCTTGTGGTTCAAACCGACCTTGTGGTCCAGTGCTTTGCCCCATGTGTCATCAAGTCAGTTCTGACTCATGTTATTGTTATTGTTAAGTGACATTGAGTCAATTCTGACCCATAATGACCCTGTATAGGGTTCCTGAGGAACAGCTGGTGAGCTTGAACAGCCGACCTTGCAGTTCAAATGGCTTTGCAGTCTGGCGCATTAGCAAACAGCACCACACCAGGATGACCCTGTATTGATACGGTTGTAGAGCGCAAATAGCTTGCAGGACCCAGGGACCTGTATTCAGGTGTAGTCCCCTCCTTTCTTTGTTTAGGGCTTTGACACATCCAATAAATTAATTCCCGCCCTAGAAGGGTGAGGCCGGGACCTCCCTAAGGAATGAAATGCAGACAGATGGAGTCCTGGCCTCAGAGAAAAGTCAAGATAAAGGAAAGGCTGACAACAACAAATCCTGGTAGCTGAAATCACTAGGATAGCTCTCTGTGGAGTGTCCCTTGAGGTAAGCATGGGGAGAGGGAACAAACTGCTTGCAGTAAGACCAATTTATAGTTTCTTCTAGTGATGCATAAATAATTACGAATAAATAACTTTGAATTCATCCCAGTCACTAGCAAATTGCCTTACATATGGCAGCTTCTCAGTAAGCTTTTAATGAATATGATTTATTCAGTTAATTACTGAATCTTAAATTGACAGAGACTTGAAAGGCAATGTAACTCCAAACTGTCATTTTACAGTTAGGAAACGAAACCCAAATCTGTTTTACCCACAAGCACATCCAATAGATTAGGACCCAGGTCTATAGACTCCAAGATAATGCTATAGTATGTTATCAAAGAACCCAGAATCTTTTCAAATTATAATCAAAGAAAGAGTTCACTTTTTTCAGTTGCTACCTTTTTTTCTCTCCATAGATACAAATACACATAGGTGTCTTCTTTTGACATTGGGACAACAGATGTATTTATTTTCCAATTAAGAACACCCAAAGCATCAGATTACGTCTTATTCCTTAGGGCACAGAATGTCTAGGTACCCTGTGGTGTGCTGTGCTTTCAATTATCTCCATAGAATTCTCAGAATGCTGAGAAAACAAGAGTAATTTGAGGATCATAGATACACATTGAAATATTGCAGAGGCTCAGTGATCCTGCTCCAAGATGCTTTGTGCTGCATAGCTGGTTAGGGGTACCCATTGTGCAGGAATTGACTCAGCCTGTCACAGTTGTTCTGGTTCATCTCTCATATGCCATCTGTGGCTGGTCCAGCCTCCACATGTCATGTTTATACTGTTCATGCCTTCTATTTAGCCTTGGTACTGGATTTTGACTAATCAAATCCTACCCAGCCTTCTGGTGCTAATGGTTAATATGCTCAGCTGCTAACAACTAAAAAGTTGTTGGTGGCTCAAGTCCACCCAGTGGCACCTCAGAAGAAAAGATTGGAGATCTACTTCCTAAAAATTAGCCATTCAAACCCTATGAATTGATCTCATTCACCGAGAGTAAAAGAGAAAGAAGGCGATCAAAGAATCCAAGAAGAGGTTTGTCTACACGGACCAATGGTCTACACGGACCATGGCCTCATTTACCCTGAGACTAGATGGTGCCTGGATATCGCTACCAAACCTTCTAATCAGGGCCACAATAGTTGGACCCTGATAAAATGGGATAAAAATGTGGACCAAACCTCAAATTCCTAAAGAAAAAGAAACTTTATTGGACTTACTGAACTCGTTGAGATGAGAGGATTCCTTGAGACTATTGCCCTTGAGATACTCTTCAAACCTGGAACCAAAACTAACTACTCCTGTAGTTAGCTTTCAGTTTAATAATAGATTAGCTCACAAAATAGTGACTATCACTTATAAATGCTCCTTTTTAAACATCACCTACATGAGACCAAACTGTTAAAAATTACCTTAAAGGAAAGATGAGAATGAACAGGAGTAGAGAGATTGGATTAATGAAAATGGAACGAGGACAGAAACCATGGAGAATGTTCACACAATGGGATGAATGTAGCCAATGTCATTGACAATCAGTGTCAAGCATATTGAATGGGAACTTAAACTTCAATAAACCTTCACAGAAAACACAATATAAGGTATTATTTTTAAAAATAAGAAATGTTCTACTCTGACACAGAGGAACTGTGAGGCAGAGTTGACTTTATGGCATATAGTTAGTTCATTGGCATCTGTTCTGACTCATAGGAACCCTGTATAGGTTTCCAAGGAGCAGCTTGTGGGTTTGAACCTCTTACCTTGTGGTTGCAGTCCAGTGCTTATCCTATAGCACAAGGAGAGTGGAGTTGGTGGTGTTGATATACCTAGCATACAAGAACAGCTGGTGTCCTATAAAGCTTCCATCCTTGGCTATTTCCAGTATGTTGGTCTCTTCACAACAATATAAACCATTTGTCATATGTATGGCATGGTCTTCTTATTCTTTGTTTCACATGTGGGCGAGACCATGTTCTGTTTTATCTTGTTTATGAGACCAATGGAATAGTACGTGTTCATTGAAGAAATGTTTGATTGAAATCCACTTGGATTAGCATTGCCAGATAAAATACAGGCTAGCTAGATGAAATGAAATAAAGCTATATCAATTAAGGAGAGTGTGGGGGCTCTGTAGGGTAAGTACTGGAATGTGAACCATAAGGTCAGCAGTTCCACCCCACCAGTCCCTCTGTGGGAGAAAGAAAGATACTTTCTGCTCCAGCAAAGATTTACAACCTTAGAAACCCAGTACAAGGTTGCTGTGAGCTGAAATGAACTTGATGACACTTCACAACAAAAACAACAACACATGAATTAAAAATACACACACGAGCCATATAAAGTGTAACTGCAAGGTTGACAGTTCAAATTCACCAGCTGCTTCTTGGAAACTCCATACAGGATCGCTATGAGTAGGAACCGACTTGACGGCACTTGACAACAACAACAAAATATTAAGCATATATGTACTTGATCGGTCGTGCTTTGGTAGTTTGAGTCGCTGTGATTCTGAGGGCTATGCCACTGGTGTTTTAAATAACCAGCAAGAGGTGGTTATTGAAGAGGTGCAAGAGCTGAACAGAAAATTTCAAAGATCAGCTCGAGAAGATAAAGC
>NW_006408522.1:28015121-28031360 GCF_000296735.1 Chrysochloris asiatica | reverse complement strand
GCAGCGGTAGTGAGGTTGGCCCAGGACATTGTTTTGTTCTGCTGTGCATGAGGTCGCTATGAGTCGGTTCTGACTCGATGGCACCTGACAACAACAACAACAGATGAAATACAGACAATTGCTGCACAGGCATTTATCACGCTGCTGTCATGTGCTAGACACACATGGATCTAGGTCACTAGCCAGATTTTAATAGGCTTGTCTTGTATTTTATTTTTTTGCCTCCTCTACTGTTGCCTTCTTCCTCACAAACTAAGTCCTTTTCAATTCACTCTCACCAAGTAGGTATATTGGAAACAAAGGTCTGGTCTTTCTTCTTTAGCTTCTGGTCCTCTATTCCCCTCCCTATTCTCCCCCTTCTCCATTTCTTCCTGCTTCCCTCCTCCTCCCTCCTTCTCTCCTTCTACTTCCTCTTCCCTCTCTTCCCCTTCTCATTCTCTCTCTCTCTCTCTTTATTTATTTATTTATTTTGTGTTTGTTTGTTTGTTTTCATTTGTTGCAATTTCCAGCTTAGACTTTGGGAGTCCTTCAAGCAGTCTTACTCTCTTTTACTCACCTAAATGACTGTGGACTAGAATCTTTTCACTGATGCTACAACCTTCTTAGCACACCTAAACTGACTTCTCTTAACCAGCTTGGAATTCTCCAAGTCCTAAGCACATGTTTATCACATTACTCTGTGTTTACATCTATCATTACATCTGTTAGTACTTGTTATTTTAGCATGTCACCACCCAGCCAGCATTTTTGATACATGTATTTCCATCACTAAAATATAGTTTTCATCACTATTACTTCAACTCTTTTGAGGCAGGGGTGCTTTTAAATTCACAAACATACTGGAGAAAATGAAATTTGCTGCTTATACTTTGCAGAATTGACTGATTCATAGTCTTCCATATAACTGTGAGGGTGAGTCAAAAATTATCTGCACTCTGGCTGTAGAATTTATTTTAACCAACTTTTAGAAAAGATAAATACATCGTTTTTTTACATAATCTCCTTGCTTTTCAACACATTTTATCTGTCAACAAACTTTCATACTCCCTTATTAAAAAATGTTTTAAGCTGAGCTGTGAGCCACAAATGCATCGCTGTTTTCACTTCACCAGAGGTGACTCTTCATCCTTATAGGGCTGCTTTCTGGGTACCAAACAGATGAAAGTCTGATGGACAAGATCAGGACTATAGGGAGGATGCTTGAATAACTCAAAATGCAGTTTTTTTCGAATGTCAACAGTGAGGGCAGAGGTGTGTGGATGTGCAGTCATGCAGATCACAAGGCCCTTGTGTAGTAGTCCTCTGTATTTACTTCCTAGTTTAGGCTTCAGATCTTCAGTGACCATCTCAGTGTAATGAGCACCGTTGGTTGCGGAACCTTTTTCCTGATAGTGTTTCAATGCTGGTTCTTGAGAATCCTAGAAAAGTGTAAGCATCAATTCTCCAGCTGGTGCCTAACTTTTGGACTTTTTCTTGATGGGCAATTGAGGATGTTTCCATTCCATACTCTGGAAATGGCATTTAGCAGTTACGTTTCCATTTACTCTGAAGCTTATTGTGATGAATCCATGTCTTGTCACCAGTAATGATTTTTTAAAAGAAACTTTTACCTTCCTTTGACTCCTGGTCTAAATTTTGTTTGCAGATGTCCCAATGCTTCTATCTATTTATGCTCTTCTGCGAGTTGTTTCAGTAATTACCTCACACAAACTTTTTGAAACCCAAGTCTGTCATGGATTATTTCATAGGCAGATCCATGGCTGATTTGTAAATGATTTGCCACATAATCCACTCACTGGTGTATTAGAATCATTTCATGTGCATTCTCAATGTTGTCGTTAGCCATAAACGTGAACCAGTGTCTTAATATAACTGGAGTGCAAATAATTTTTTATTCATCCTCGTAATTCATAATTACTCTTGTTTCTTGCTATTGGGGCTAGTCTTTTAAATTTTGTTACATAAAAGTGTGTCCCAGAAGTTTATGCCTTTTGCTCTATTAATTGTCCTCTAGTTGATTCTGACTCACAGCGACCTTGTATAGTGTTTGCAGGGAGCAGCCGGTTGGTTTGAACCATTTACCTTGTGGTTAGTAGTCCAGTGCTTATCCTACAGCACTACACTAGGACTCCTTATCTCTTTAAGAGATGTCAATTTTAGAACTAGAAATATTTCTTATTGCTTATCCTGCTTTTATAGTTTCCAAAAATATTTGTCTGAGGGCAACCTTGTTTGAAGGTCTTCCTCTTTTATGCTGACCCTCCACTTTCTGAAGCGTGATTTCCTTTTCCAGGGACTGTTCCGTCCTGATAATATGTCTGAAGTGTGAGAGACAAAGCCTTGCCATTCTCAGCTTAGGAAGCATCCTGGCTGTACTTTTTCCAATACAAATTTGTTCTTTTGGCAGTCCGTGGCACTTTCAATATTCTTCAACACCTTAACTCAACTGCATCAACTCTTCATGATCTTCCTAATTCACTGTATAACTTTCACATGTATATGAGGTGATTGGAAATATCATGACTTGGGTCAGGGGCACCTTAGTCCTCAAACTGACATCTTTGCTCTTGAACACAATAAAGAGGTATTGTGTAATAGATCTGCCTAATGCAATACATCCTTTGATTTTGGGAGTATTGCTTTCATGAGCGTTGATGATGGATCCAAGCAAAATGAAGTTTTTGACAATTTCAGTCTTTTGTCTGTTTATATGGATGTTGTTTATTGGTCCAGTGGTGAGGATTTTTGTCTTCTTTACACTGAGGTGTAACCCATACTGAAGGCTGTGGTCTCTGATCGTCATCTTCATTTTCAGCAAGCAAGATTGTATTATGTGCATACCTCAGGTTGCCAGTAAGTCTTCCTTGAATCTCATGACACATTTGTCACATAATCCAGCTTCTCAGATAATTTGCTCAGCATGCAGATTGAATAGGTATGGTGAAAGGATGCAACCTGGGTGTCCACCTTCCTTGATTCTAAACCATTCAGTATCCCCTTGTTCTGTTCTAACAACAGGATTTTTTGATCCAGCTCTGTTGCTAATTCTGTGACCTTTGCAAAATCCTGTAATTGTCTTAGTGTTCGTGCTTCAGGAAAATAGACGGTGTCAATGGCTTTCCAAATGTGTAGTCGTCTCATGCTGCTGCAGGCCATGAGTTGTTGTAGTTGTTACTAAGTGCCATTGAGTCAGTTCTGACTCATAGTGACTGTGTATAGGATTTCTGAGGAGCAGCTAGTAGATTGAAACCACCAACCCTGAGGTTCTAACTGACCTTAGAGTTGAGTTGTTATCTTACAGCTGCACTGCAGGACTCCATAGGTCATGAGAGTAGGTCTGAAATGATGGGACTTCATCACCTCCCTTCAGCCAGAGTTCTATCTCTGTTTGATTTAAAGCTTGGAACTTCTAGATACAAAATGCTTTGAAGGAAGATTCTGGGACTCTTAATAGTCTGTTTTTGAATGCTGTTTTTCTAGTTAAAGCATGACAAATTGGTATAAATTTAAAATACATGAGAGTTTTACTAGGAACTGCAGCCCCCATTAAAAAAGGTCAGTGGTTAGAAGGAATTGTGGGACACTGTAGTGTTCAGAGCATGCTTGACAAATGTGCATTTATTGATAATGATGATGACACAAGAATTGTGACAGTAGCGAGATATTTTGGGTATACGCCTGTTCCTTTTCACTGTAGTGCATTTTTATATTTGTCATATTTTGCCAAACAATAAATAAAGACAGCATTAATATTCATGAGAGGCTGCAGGAGGAAAATGTTGAGTTTATTTTTCTCTCAGCGACGCAAACCACTGAAGAGAAGATGCTGTAAACGCATAGTTAGAGAATAGAATGGTAACAACAGTAATAATGATCTATCTGCGTCTCCAGGGTACATTCAAACAACACAGGCTTGGCTAAGCTCATTTATGAAAGCGAAACGCATTGTATGGCTTCATAGTTCACCTTTATGTGCCTTGATTTGACCCCTAGAGCATATGGGAGCCCATCCTAATTTCCCATTGCACAGCAGAAACTTGAACTTTTGTTGAGAACCAAAAGGGTTTTTCGATACTGTAAAATGAATTATACTTAGCTACCTTAAGGTCAGCGGTTCGAAACTACCAGGTGCTCCGCAGGAGAAAAATGAGGCTTTCTACTCCTGTAAAGATTTACACCCTCGGAAACCCTATACAAGGTCGCTATGGGTCGGAACTGACTTGATGGCACATAACAACAACAACAACCAGTGTTTATAAGGAGCTCTGGTAGCGTAGTGGTTACGAGTCGGGCTGCCAACCTCAAGGTCAGCAGTTTGAAACTACCAGTGGTTTTGCAGGAGAAAGATGAGGCATTCTGCTCCCATAAAGATTTGCAGCCTCGGAAACCCTTTGCAGGGTCACTGTGAGTCGGAACCGACTCCACGTACTTAACAACAACAATAACAACTACCAGTGTTTATATGGAGTCCTGGTGTGTTGCTGTAGGATAAGCACTGGACTGCAAGGTTGGTTTGAACCACAAGTTTGGCAGTTCAAACTCACCAGCTGCTGCTTGGAAACCCTATACAATGTTGCTATGAGTCAGAACCAACTGGGGGCCACTGATGTGCCACTGTAGGATAAACACTGGACTGCTAAATGCATAGCCGGTGGTTCAAACCCACCAGCTCCTCCCTGGAAACCCTCTGCAGGGTTGGTGTGAGTTGGAATTGACTCGATGTCACTTAGCAACAACAACAATTAGAATTTATGTTCCCTTACTATCTTGCACTTTCCTTGAAGACAAAGAATCTGCATTGCCCATAGTGTTCAGCACAGTATTTTGGCCATGTTGTTGTTAAGTGCTGTCGAGTACGTTTCAACCCAGAGCAACCCTGCAGAGGGTTTCTGAGGAGTGAATGGTGAGCTTGAACCACTGACTTTGTGGTTCAAACCAATTTTGTAGTCCAGTGCATTAACCCACAGTACCACACTAGGATTACTAGTTGGAACTTAATACATGCTTGTCTTACAGAAAACTTAAGGGAAGTGTAGACCAAAACTGCATGCTAAGGCATAACAGCATCTCTACAGAGCTCATGTGGATTTTCTGGACCTGGTCTAGCAGTCCTGTGTAGGCTGAGGTCAGTCGCAATGGTCCTTTGCACTGCCTAGAGTCGACTTACAAGGCAACTAATGAATTGTAGGCATGAGAGCGTTCAATCCAAGTAAAGAAAACAACTGGACTTCCCTTCAGTTTGTATGCACAGTCTGCTGATCACATCCCTTCAATGGAAGTCCCACCTCCCAAGTTCTCTCAAGTTTATTCTAATTTGCAGTTAATGTTGATAAACATTCAAAACAGACAAAGAATACTGGGTTTTGAGTATGAATCTTAGATTCAAGTCCTTGTATGGCTACTTGATCTCTGTATGATAATGAGTATACACCCAGACTGCCTGGGTTTCAACCCTGACTCTATTCTTTTCTAGCTGTCTGATCCTGGAAATTATTTAATCTTTCTGTGTATCAATTTCTCCATATGGTAAGTGGGGATGACATTAATATTTGCCTCTTAGGGTTCTTATAAAGATTTAATAAATATATGAAAGTAGACTTCTTACCTGGCTTATTATATATTCTAAGTAAGTATTTATTGGGTAAGGAGCTCTGGTAGCGTAGTGGTTACGAATCGGGCTGCGAACCTTAAGGTCAGCGGTTCGAAACCACCAGCTGCTCCGTGGGAGAAAGATGAGGCTTTCTACTCCTGTAAAGATTTACACCCTCAGAAACCCTGTACAGGGTCGCTATGGGTCGGAACCAACTCGACGGCACTTAACAACAACAACAACATTTATTGGGTAAGCTTCAATACTTCATCTGTAATATCAGAATGTAATACTTACCTTTAAGGATTATGGGAGGCTTTGAAATAGCATTTTTGAAAGTATCAAAAATGTTCAATACATTGGAGCTCTTGTTTTTATAACATGATCATTATAAATTCTTATCTCAGTTACATGAAAAGAGTTGGAATAAGTCTACTGTTCTACATACACAGCAATTTGTCATCCCAAATGAGGGGCACATGGGTGGTCTCGTCACTCACCGCTTCTCGTTGTACAAATATTACACCATGAAATGTTCCTCTTAGAGAAGAGAATTTGATAGAGTTACTAAACATCAGCTTGTTGGTATTTTGCTATTGAAGTAGATTTATAGATTGAGAATCTAGGGTTTGGTTGTGGGCAGATGACAGAATTTGTAAATTATTTTGCCTTTCTGGCTTTCATATTACTCTTAAATAAAATGGGGAGAACAGCAATGCCCTCATGGCTCTAGGATGAGAACCAAAGGTTCTGCTTGCACAGTACCTACCACACACTAGTTACTCTCTTCTCTTTATCTATAAAGTAAAAGCTGTCCACTAGTGTCCTCTGTAAGGCCATTTTCAATTCCAGAATTCAGTCTCAACATATTATAAAGTTCAGTGTACTCTATGCTTTGGATTCTACATGGAATTTTTGCATCTTTACCCTCATGTCACCAGGGGAATTTTAGTAAAAAAACAAAACAAAAAACCCCACAAAAGTATTTTTAAAAGGTCTGGTAGCGTAGTGGTTACGAATCGGGCTGCGAACCTTAAGGTCAGCAGTTCGAAACTACCAGCTGCTCCGCGGGAGAAAGATGAGGCTTTCTACTCCCGTAAGGATTTACACCCTCGGAAACCCTGTACAGGGTCGCTATGGGTCGGAACCGACTCGACGGCACTTAACAACAACAACAACAATTGTATATTAAGTGATAGTTTACATGGGAAAGATTGGTTTTACATTCATTGTTTCATTGCAATGATTGCAATCCCCGCTGTGTTTCATCATTCAACAGCATTTGCTTCTATTCTCTCTGTTTTGTTTTGTTTTTAGGGGCAGTGTACACAAAAACACTCAGGAACATATAATTTTTTAACAACCAAAGGGCACATTCTGCAAGCCTGCCTCCTGGCCACCAGCTCTCAGTCTTTATGTTTCCATGAGTCTAGAGTCCTCAGCTGCTCTATCTCTCCATGCCATCAACTCTGCCCCCATCTCTGGTGTCACTACTCTCTGGATAGAGTCCCACATTCTGCTCTTACTCTTCTCCCTTGGTGATCCTAGGGTCCTGTGTTCCTGCAGTGTAAGGTTAACTACTCCTCTCTTTATGTTACAAAACTTCTACATTTACAGTTGTGACAATTGCAATTAGTCATGATAACAGTGATTCACTATTGAATCATAAGAATCTTATCCCCATCTCTTTTCACCAGACCCATCTAGATAAGATGAAAACTATTCAATGGTAATTCTACCTTCCCCCACACACTCTGAAATTAAACTCCCTCTTGAAAACTTATAAGCCAGTCACTTTGTGCCTTTATGTTGTTGTTGTTGTTAAGTGCCATTAAGTTGATTCCAACCCATAGTGACCCTGTATAGGGTTTTCAAGGAGCAGCTGGTGAGCTTGAACCACATACCTTACAGTACAAATGACTTTGAAGCCTGACACATTAGCCCACAGTGTCACACCAGGACTCCTTTTTCCTCTATAGCCTCCCATTTTAGGTAGCCAATGTCTAAGTTGCCCATCCCTATCAACCTTGCATACAGAGGGGATAGGATGAAGACTCCTTCCCTCTCACTTGGCATTTTGAGCTATTTTATCCTTAAGTATAGGCCAAGTTCATAAAAAATGTAGCAATTTAAACATGTTTCCTTTCTTAAATTTTTTTATTGCCTTTTAGTCAAGTTGTGATCATTAAGCCATCAAAGCTAGGTCACATGAGTACTATCTGCAAGTTTGGGCATTCTTGTGCATATCCCCTCACTTCATGTCAGCTGAACACTTCACTTTCAGCTCTAGCTCTCCATGGCAATGTCTTTATTCATTGGGCTCAGGAATCCCCAGGCTCAGCATACTTGGGACCAGCCAGCCCTTTATTTTATCTCTTTCATCCCCAGGTTGACAAGGCTCTATGGAACATGGTTGAACTCAGCCCATATCTTTATTGCTGCCTTTCCCCCACCTCTACTCACCAGTAGACCAACATGGTCACCAGTAAGCTTACATGGCTGCTTGTGTGATCCCTTTGAGTTTCAGTCTTGGAGAAGGGTTGTCCTGAAGGGACTTGATTGCTTGCCTTGATGGCTCTCCAGTGAACAGCTTGCTTGTCCTTGTAGTAGCCAATAAAACTGCCCTTTTTTTTTTTTATTTTTCCTGTTGGTCTTTCTTTCAAGAAGTATCTTTTGTTCCTCTAGCTGCTCCAGACTGGTCTGCTAACACCACAGTATTTCAATACTATTGAATATTATCATTTTTGTTCTCACAATTAGTTAAAACAGATTTTCCTGGACTATGGAGAAAAGGGCAGGTATTTGAACCATGTACATAATGATTGTTTGCCAAACTTCAAATTCACTGACTAGTCATGGCCAGACGTTTTGAGTTCATCCAAGGATTTAGGAAAATTAATTCAATGATATGGATATATTTCCTATTGATGAGAATTTTGGGAAAATAGAATATGAAAGCATAAATGTGGTTCAGAGAGAACTCTTTTAAGCCAAAACATTATGAAAAGTGTTGTGGTAATACATTCTGAAATTCCAAAAGGTACCTTACTTGGCCACTGAGGAAAAGAAAACACCGAAAGAATGAGAGCTCCATCTATCTCCTAGCTCTTCAAGGACAGAGGTAGGATTAGAATGCAAATAGCACTGTTTATTCAGACTTAAATAAAACAACATGTAACCTATAATGTGCATTTAAAAAATAATCCTAGCATTAGATTATCTGTTAAAGTGTCCTTTTCCTCTCATTTTCAATAATCCATTCCTGTTTAACTATTCACCACCACCATTATTTGTCATCAAGCCAATTTAGAGTCATGGCATCCCATATACATCAGAGTAGAACTGCACTCCATCGGGGTTTCAGTGGCTGATTATTTTGGAAGTAGATTGCCAGGTGTTTCTTGAAGGCACCACTGGATGGACTGGAACTTGCAATCTTTCAGTGAGTAGTCAATTGTGTTAACCATTTAAACCACCCAAGGAGGAGCTCTGGTAGCGTAGTGGTTACGAATTGGGCTGTGAACCTTAAGGTCAGTGGTTCGAAACTACCAGCCGCTCCGCGGGAGAAAGATGAGGCTTTCTACTCCCGTAAAGATTTACACCCTCGGAATCCCTGTACAGGGTCGCTATGGGTTGGAACCGACTCAACGGCACTTAACAACAACAACAAAAGAAAGGAGGGAGTCCTGGTGTGGCACTGTGTGTTAATGCACTGGACCGCAAGGTCAGTTTGAACTGCAAAGTGGGCGGTTCAAGTTCACCAGCCGCTCCTCAGAAACCCTGTACAGGGTCACTATGGATCAGAACCAACTCAATGACACTTAACAACAACAACAATATAAGAAAGGATCTCTTGTAGTGCAGTGGTTAAGGACTTGCCTGCGAATCAAAAGGTTGGCAGTTCAAACTCACCAGCTATTCTTTGGAAGAAAGATGTGGCAGCCTGTTTCTATAAAGATTGCAGCTTTGGAAACCCTGTAAATCGGTTCTACTCTGTCCTTTGTTGTTGTTACTGTCAGGTACTATCGAGTCAAACTAATTTGACCCTATGCCTGATAAAATGAAACAATGTCTGGCTCTGAACCATCATCACAGTTGTTCTTACATTTGAGATCATTGTTGCTGCCACTGAATCAACTCTTCACGTTGGGATATTTCTCTTTTTCTCTGAACCTCCACTCTACCAACCATAATGGCCTTCCTCAGGAACTGTTTCCTCCTGATTACATGTCCAAAGAATGATAGATGATATCTTGTCATGGTGGCTTCTAAGGAGCATTTTGACTTCTTCCAATGCAGATTTGTTTGTTCTTCTGGCAGTCCATGGTACTTTCAATATTGTTCTCTAACACCTTAATTCAAATGCACCTATTCTCCTACCATCTTCCTTATTCACAGTACAACTTTCACATGTATATGAAGCAATTGAAAATGCATGGCTTGGGTCAAGCCAAACTTAATGCTCAAACTGATATCTTTGCTTTTTAGTACATTAAAGAGGTCTTGTGCAGCAGATTTGCCTAATGTAATATGCCATTTGATTTCTTGACTGCTGCTTCCATGCGTGTTGATTGTGGATCCCAGAGAAATGAAGTCTTTGACAATTTCCATCTTTTCGCCATTTATCATGAAATCCTTTATTTGTCCAATGTGAGGATCTTCATTTTCTTTACATCGAGATGTATTCCATACTGAAAGTTGTAGTCTTCATTAGTAAGTATTTCATGTCCTCTTCATTTCCAGCAAGCAAGGTTGTAACATCTGCATATCACAGGTTGTTAACTCTTCCTCCAATCCTGATGCCACAATTTTCTTCTTATAATCCATATAATTGGATGGTTTGCTCAGCACACAGATTGACTATATATGGTGAAAGAATACAATGATGGTGCACACTTTCCTGATTTTAAATAATCCTGTGTCTCCTTATTTTGTTGTAACAGCTGCCTCTTGGTCTACTCATGCACACAATTAAGTGTTCTATTGTACCCCTTCTTTACAATGTTATCTGTAACTTGTCATGATCCACACAGTTGAAAGACTTTGTGTTGTCAGCACAGCACAAGTAAACATCTTTCTAATATTCTCTGCTTTCAACCAAGATCCATCTGACCCCAGAAATGACACTCCTAATTGCAGATAGATCTGCTTCTGAATCAGGTTTGAATTTCTGGAGTTCCCTGTAGATGTACTGTTGCAACCGTTTTTGAGTTAGCTTCTGGAAAAAATTACTTGCATGCAATATTAATATTATTTAATAATTTCCACACTCCATTAGGTCACCGCTCTATGGAATAGTCACAAATATGGATCTCTTCCAATCGGCTGTCCATGTAGTTGTCTTCCAAATTTCTTGGCCAAGATGAATGAACACTTCCAGTGCTGTATCAGTTTGCTAAAATTTTTCTATTTGTATTCTGTCAATTCAGAAATTGAAAGAATACAAATTGAAATCTTTTAGCAAATGCCTCTAACCAATGCCTTCAGTGCAGCTTGGACTTCTTCCTTCAGTAATATTGGTTCTTGATCATATTTTACTTCTTGAAATGGCTGAACATCTGTTTGATACAGTGACTTTGTGTATTCTTTCCATCTTTTTTTAATGCTTTCTGTATCATTCAATATTTTGCCCATAGACTTGTTCAATATTGTAACCAAAGACTTGAATTTTTGCTGCAGTTCTTTTGGCTTGAGAAATGCTGAGTTTGTCCTTCCCTTTTTGTTTTCTAACTCCAGGTCTTTGCACATTTCATTGTAATACTTGACTTTGTCCTCTTGAGTTGCTCTTTGAAATTTTCTGTTCATTTCTTCCTCATTTCTTCCAGTCATTAGCTTTACCCTCATGAGCAAGTTTCAGAGTCTCTTTTGACAGCCATCTTGGTCTTTTCTTTCTCTTCTGTCTTTTAATGACCTTTTGATTTATTGCTGTATGATGTTCTTAATGTCATGCAATAACTCTTGTGGTCTTCAGTCTTTAATGTCTAATGCATCAAATCTGTTCCTGAGATGTCCTCTGCATTCAGGTGGGATATATTTAAGGCTATATTTTGGCTCTGGAGACGTGTTTTAATCTTCTTCAGCTTCAACATGAACTTGCATATGAGCAACTGTTGATCTGTTTCACAGTGGTATTATCCCTTGGCCTTGTTGTGACTGATGATATTTAACTTCTCCTATGTCTCTGGTAGCGTAGTGGTTACGAATCGGGCTGCGAACCTTAAGGTCAGCGGTTCGAAACTACCAGCCGCTCCGCAGGAGAAAGATGAGGCTTTCTACTCCCGTAAAGATTTACACCCTCGGAAACCCTATACAGAGTCGCTATGGGTCGGAACCGACTCGATGGCACATAACAACAACAACATGTCTCTAACCAATGATGTAGTCAATTTGATTCCTGTGTTTTCACTCTGGTGAGGCCCATGTGTGTAGTCATCATTTATGTTGTTGAAAAAAGGTATTTGAAATGAAGAATTCATTTTTCTTGCAAAATTCAATCATGCAATCTCTAGTGTCATTTCTATCAATAACAACCTATTTTCCTATGACTATCCTTCCTTTTTTGTTTCCAACTTCCAAATTCCAGACACTGTAACTATCAATGCATCTTGATTGTATATTTTATTAATTTCAGACTGAAAAATTTGGTAGAATTCTTCAATTTGTTGTTGTTATGTAAATTTGAATAATAGTGGTATTAACTAGCCTTCCTTATAGGCTTATAGATACTATTCTATCACATTATACTTCAAAATAGATATTGAATTACATATATATATATATAATGAATGCACCTCCATTCCTCTTGAATTTGTCACTTCAGACAGTAAACCATATGATTGTTAGAGTCACCAGTACATTTCAGCTCACTAATGCCTGGAATATTTGATCGTCATATATTCCATTTTATTTTCAACAACTTTTAATATGACAAGATTCATTCTTTCTACAGTCTATGTTCTATTTATTAATTAATGTTTGTAGCTGTTTCTTCTCAATTTGGGTTGTGCCTCATCAGCAAATGTGAGTCCGAAAGCTTTGCTCCATTTACATCATTATGGTCAATCTTACTTTGAGTAGGTAGCTCTTTCCCAGTCATAGTTTTAGTGTCTTTCAACCCAAGGGACTCATCTTTTGGCACTATATCTGACAGTGCTCTGTTGCTAATCTTACTGTTTATATTTTCCAGCACTCTATCTGCTAATGTCCTGCTGCTATTCATAAGGTTTTCAGTGGCTAACCCTTCAGAGTGGTTTGCCTCTCCTTCTTCCTCCTCTGTCTTAGTCTGGAATCACCATTGAAGTCTGTCTATCATGAGTGACTCTGCTGGTATTTAAAATACTGATGGACTATCTTCCAGCGTTACAGCAACACACATGCTACAATAGTTTGGCAAACTAGCAGAAGAGCAGTATCTATAGACTCAATATGAGTCAGGTTCAACTCAATAGCAACAGGTTTGGGCTTTTTTGGTTCAGGCACTATCATTTTGGTTTTTTTATGTGAAAAGTTGAAATTTATTGATTCAATACTATTGCCAAAAAACTTAAGCTAAGCAAACAGCTTTATTTACATCTAATGCTCTTTTTAACTCCTGCTCAAATGCCAGATCGTTCACCACTGTACCATTGCTCCTTTCTGTGAACTTCATGAACTTTGCCTCTTCGTTGAATTTGGCTCTTCTGAACTTCTCCCTGCGTTTCACTCTGGGATTGCCATCTATCTTCTTTCTCTTCTCACTCTGGGATTGCGATCTATCTTCTTTCTCTTCTTGTATGTGTAAATCCTCGATTTTCAGCAATCTGATAGGTAATGGCTCTCTTTGCCTTTTGATATTCAAGAGCCTGCTCTTAATGATACTTTCTTCTTTCTTTCTTTTCAATGTAATTTCAAAGTAAACTATATAAGTTTACTATTTCTTTGTAGTATTATAGCACACCTTCTTCATAAAAATTGGAATCATCAGAAATATATGTATTAGCAGAGACAACAGCAGAAGTCTCTAAAACAGACTTTGACTTGGCCTTGTTGGATTTTACTTTTAGATCCAGTTCTTTTTTTCCAGTGCCATTCTTAAACATGAGTAGATGATGAATTTTGGAGGACAGCTTCTGATCCACAACTGACAGCTTGTTGATCAAATTTTTGTAGGTAACAGGCCTTTCTATGACAGGATGTTCATATGCATGGACTCTCCCAGCTTTCAGGATCAAATAAACACTAATGTTGGAACAGTAATTCAAGTAGAGGTTGTACTTCATCCTCAGGTATTGATTTCCTTTCCCTGAAGGTATGATTCCTTGCTCCACCAACTATAACAATGGCTCCAGCTCATCCTTCACCTCTGTCAACCTGAATTTCAAGTCTTCTATCAACTCCAAGAGTTCTGATGATTCCTTACGTATCGTCTTCAGCTTCTCTTTCACCAAAACATTCGTCAAATCCTTCACAGCCTGTGTCCTGACCTCATCTACCTGGGACATTGGTTTTGCTAAGGCCTCCACCCAGGTAACTCCTAAATCATCCTCTTCAAGGACATGGGCTAGACACCACTGGGTGAGCTGTGCCTCCTTCTCTCTTTCTTCCTCTTCTACTTCTTTCTGATTCTGCCGGTCTTGGGACTGGGGTCGATACGTGTCATAGTAAAGCACAGAATGCAAAAAGGTAACATGTAAGGGACCCTAGAAATTATAGTCCATTCCCTGGATATCACAAAGAATATGACTGGAAACAAGAGAAGGTACAGTATAGCTGTCACATGATCAGATCTCTGTGTAGGTGGCTGCCTCCTACACAGTATAAAATTAGTGTCCCTGTATTCATGCTTTTTTTTGGAACTTGGCTTTGTTTATCCCTAGCTACAATAGGGTTCTTTATGTTTTATTTTTTTCCCTTACCTAGGTGATTCTTATTCTAGGCTCATTCTGATGCCAAATGTATTCCAAGGCCAACATTCCAAGACCAGTATTCACATTGAGAGGAAATACTGCAGACCTAAAGTGCAATTTGATTTATGTGGTAGAACCAAGCCTTGGAGAGACAGAGACAGATGTGAAAAAAAGAGAAGAAAATGCTGAAAAATAGATTTTAAAAATCAGTCTGTGACCCAAAGTGTCACTTGCCTCATGAGTGCGTGGATCACAAGGCTATTTTAGTTCTGCTTGATTAAACAAATTCATTGAACTTACCTGAATGAAGGCAGGCAGTACTATCTTAAAGTCCTTGCAGAAACAGGATCACACAGGCGTATGTCTCTTTCACTCTTTCTTAACTGTGTATCCTTAGGCAAATCACTTAATCTCTCTGGAACTATAAACCCATCTTTAAAATGAAAATAAAAATAGTATCTAATTTCCAGCCTTGATGTGACAATGATAAATAGTCTGTATGAAGACCAACACAACTCAAGGACTAGCACAGATTCAAAAAGCAACACTGTTATTGTTGGTTGGTACTGTCACGTCAGTTTCAACTGGCAGTGAGCTCATGTACAACACAACTAAACTGCCCGGTCCTGCGTCATCCTCATAACTGATGCTATTTTTGAGTCCATTGTTGCAGCCACTGTGTCAACCCATCTCATTGAGAGTCTGACTTAATATTTTGTTGTTGTTGTTTGCCACTAAGTCAGTTGCAATTTATTGTAACCACGTATAAAGATTTAGGGTTCCCAAGAGCAGCTGATGGGTTTGAACTGCCGACCTTTCAGTCACCAGTCCAATGTTCATACTGCAGCACCACATCAGGGCTCTACTTAATACTTATTGTTGTTAAGTGACGTCAAGTTGATTCCTACCCACAGCGACCCTGTATAGGGTTTCCAAGGAGTGACTGGTAAGCTTGAACTGCTGACTTTGCTATTCAAATGACTTTGAAGTCTGGCACATTAACCCAAAGTGCCACACCAGGACTTCACTTAAACTTAATACTTGTTGTTCTTGTTGTTATATGCCTTGGAGTCAGTTCCAATTCATAGCAACCCTGTACAGGATTTCTGAGGCTGTAAATTTTTTATGGAAGCAGAAAGCCTCATCTTTCTCCTGAGGAGCAGCTGGTAGTTTCGAACTGCTGACCTTGCAGTTCACAGCCCAGTTCGTAACCACTACGTTACCAGAGGTGTTATTATTATTATAAAAAGATTTGTTGGCACAGTGGTTAAGTGATCAGCTCCTAACTGAAAGTTCCGTGGTTCCAACCCTCTCAGCAGCTGCATGGGAGTAGAGGTCTGTAGATTAGAGTCTAGGGAATTTTCTAGGGTAGTTCTATGCCATATAGGGGTGCAATGAGACAGAATCCATGTCGGCACACAACAACAACATTATTATAATAAAATATGGACTTATGCATGTGGAAATAATAACACATTCCTGTCTAATTATTGGGTTTTACTGTCTACAATTGCTTTATGGTTTTAAACAGCAGCATAGGTATAGGACCCTTAAAGCTGAGCTATTACTAATCCAAATTTTTCTTCCATTTGTTCCTTAGTGTTCTGTATAATGTTTTATAGACCCTGTTCAAGTTCAATCAAGTAAGGCTTCAGTTAATAATGTATAGTTGGCATGTGATGAATAAGAATTCACAGGGCATATGAGTATATATGCAAACTGTAGGGGACAGGTGTAAAAGTTTGTTAAATCTTCAAATATATA
>NW_006408522.1:28003413-28014848 GCF_000296735.1 Chrysochloris asiatica | reverse complement strand
ATCATTTTTTCAGAGTTCTGAAGGAAAACAAAATCCTCAGAGAATATACTATTGATATATTTATGGACAATATATGCTAGATTGGAAGAACAACTGTTTTAACTAATATATCTAATTATAAAAGCAATCCTTGATCATTGTAGAAGTTTTTTTCAAATAAATTAACAATAAGGTATTTCCTTTTAATGCATTCCCTATGCAATTATGGAGTGTATATGTATATATTTTATATAAAATTTAAAGATAACAGAGGTTAAATTCTATCATTTAATATCTATGATCTATAACTAAACCTCTTGGTTGAAGATTAAGAATTTCATAACTGTTCATTATGATCCTGGAACTTAACAAGTAAACTTCCAATACCTTGAAAACATACACAAATTCACACTTGCACACATACACACACACTTTTGTATAGAATACTTTTGTTTTGTGAGGTGACAGAGAAATAGGAATCTTAAGTCTGATTACAGTTTGGAAATTGGGAAACCTTCTAGGGAGAAATGAAGCTTAAATGTAATTGGTGGGAAAGGATTAAAAATAGACAAAGTAGCAAACAGTAAAATCCAGAGGAAATAATTTCATAATTGTATACCTAGGTTGTTGTTGCTGTCAAGTGCCTCGAGTTGAAACTGACTCTGAGCAACCCTATATAGCAGCAGATAAACTCAAACTGCTGACCTTGCGATTCAAACCAAGTTTGCAGTCAAGCGCATTAACCCATACTCTCAAAACCCCCTTACCTCTCATAACATCAACTAGTGAACTGATTGTGTGTGTTTTGTGTCTCAGTATAACAAACTTCTTATACAATCAACATTTGTATTAAAACCTACAAGACAAAAATTGGAATGATTATCTTTCCTTTTCATAGTACCATTCAGTAATTGAAATAAAATGATTTGTAATGATCTTTTAGGAACCCAGCTCTTTAAGAAGAATTGGTTTGAACTTGAATAGTTTTATTATAGGAAGAAATGGAAGTTTTCATTAGCTAAATTCAAGTCAGGATAGTTATGTCCAATTTAAAAAAAAAAAGACAGACAATAATAATTAGAATTTGAGACACATCAGGAAATGAGAAGAATTAGATTTAAAACAAAATGGCATAGATGGCAAAAGCCAAGAATACATGATTAGCAGGTTCGATTTACAATGCACTAGCTAATATCAAACAGACTTTCTAAGTAAAGATGGATACAATCAAAATGGTAAAAAGTGTTACAGCACTGTCAACGGTGGCTTGATGCGGAAAGGGACTGCAAATGGCAAGGCCTAATAAAGGGGCTATTTCTGATGTGGTGTTTATACCCTAGTAAATGGTTGTGTCAGTGGTTCAAAGTCACCGATTCCAACTCATAGAAACCCTGTATTGGGTTTCTTAGGAGTGTTGGTGAATTTGAACCACTGACCCAGAAGTTCAAATCAACCTTGCAATACAATGATTTATCCCTTGTATCAAAAATATTTTTGAGTACCTGTCATGTTTTAGACCTAACAGCGTGGTGCTGTGGGTTAATGCATTGAACTGTAAGGTTGGTTTGAATGGCAAGGTCAGTGGTTCAAACTCTGGTACCGTGGGGCTAATGTGTCAGGCTACAATGTCATTTGAACTGCAAGGTTGGTGGTTCAAGCTCACCAGCTGCTCCTTGGAAACTCTGTACAGGGTCACAATGGGTCGGAATCGATGTGATGGCACTTAGTAACAACAACAACAACAATCATGTTTTAGACTGCATGGAACATGCTATGAATACAGCAATGGACAAAAGTGCTAAAGTGATATGAAAAAAAGACAAAGGAAAGTTGTAGAGCATATGTTTGAATCTTTTCTACTGAGCAACAGCTTTGAGACTTTGAACAATTTACTTAAATTTTATGAGTCTCTGCTTCATCGTCTGTAAAGAAAGCTCATATTTGTTATGTAATTTGTTAAGGATTGATTATGTATGTAAATGCATGGATTTAGTATCTATTCTAATATGCTCAACAATTTTCTGATGGTGAAAGTGTATTCTATGGCACTTTGCAGATATTACCTCACTTAATTCTCACAACAACCCTTTGATAGATATTATTATTACCCTCATATTACATATGGAAACTTCAATATAGATAAGTTAAGTAACTTTCCAAAGTTTCCGCAGTGAAGTAATGGGTCCATGTTCAAACTCCCCCGGAAGTCTGGCTCCACAGACCAAAACCTTAACTACTGCATCTGCTGTCTACCTACCATAGCTCTTTGGAGTTTTATGTGCCTCACTGATGAAGTGAAGGGGCTGGAGTAGATGGTCCATCAGCACCATTTGTTTTCAGATCCCTTGATCTGTGAGCACAATGAGAAAGTAGACCCTGGCTCACAAGCATGGACAAAATATGGTGGTTCAGGAATGTCAGCTTCTGACCTGTGGTCAGAATGATCTGGAATACCTGGATATATCTACATCTGTGTGTGGTGCTGTGGGTTAATGCGCCAGACTGCAAAGCCATTTGAACTGCAAGGTTGGTGGTTCAAACTCACTATCGGCTCCTTGAAAACCCTTTGGGACGCTATGGGTCAGAATCGACTTGACAGCACTTCACAACACCATTATGCTATTCAGGAGTCTTGGTATGGCATTGCAGGTAAATGCACTGGACTGTGCAAGGTCAATTTGAACTGCTAAGTGGTCGGTTCAAACTCAACAGTCATGCCTCAGAAACCCTATACAGGATCACTATGAGTCAGAACCAACTCAGTGGCACTTAACAACAACAACACTAATCAAAAAGGTACTCTCCTGTTCTGTATCTATTTTATAATTAATAGTCTTCCTCCTATGAATGTGTCATTTGTGTTTGTGTTGAATATGCATGTGTAGTTTGGTATAGACAAAGTGTTGATACTCATTTTGAGGCCTTCATCCACTTGTTTTTGGAGATCTGTTTGCGTCCTGGACATTAAATACAAAAAAGGTGAAAGAAGACTTTAAGCATAAGGAATTGTGCACAGAGTCAATACCCATGAAGAAATTATATTTGTATGAGCATAGTAGTGGTTCAAGGGTGGCAATGAGAGTTGCAAGAACACACGGACACCACCGAAAAAGGTGGAAAATAACAGACAAACCTCATGGGAATGGAAAAGTCATAACAAACAAAAGCTTGCTTCTGGGGTCAAATGGTTTCTCATGACCCTGTCTCCATCTCTCTGCTCTGTGCACCTCTCCTAAGTCTACGTGAACTTTCAGCAACCTTTTATAGTGGTTTAAGGAAAACAAAACTGTCTCAGTCTGGCTCCTATTAGGAAATGAATTTGCCCCAGTCTGTTCAAGTAAAAAAAAAAAAAAAAAAAAAATGGGTAATGAAGGAGATATTAGCAGAGGTGTTGGTAGGGTTAAGTGAACCAATTAGGTATAGAGAGGCTCCCAGAAACTAGCAACAATTTGGGAGACATTGCTGTCCCAAAGACTGAAAGGGTGAAAATAATATTACCAGAGGCCACTAGGAGTTGAACTGATGGAGGAGGAGCCTGTGAGTGGAAGCTAGAGGCATGGAGGGACAGGAGTACAGCTGGAGGTGCAGGGCTAAAGCTGGGAGGCTCAGGAAGAAATCCCCTAATCTTGCCTCTCTGGCCATCCAAAATCCTACCAGCGTAACCCATTAACTAAAGGCAATGGATATTCAGCTATAAACTGAAACATATTGTATTCATTTCCTATGACTGCTTCCGTAACAAATTACTACAAACATAGTAGCTTAAACTATATAAGTTTATTATCTTATAATTCTGTGCATCAGAAATCCAATACAGTTTTCCTTAGGCTGAAATCAAGGTGTTGACAGGGATTTGTTTCTTTCTGGAGGTTCCAGGGGAAAATCCATTTTCATGTCTTCCTGTTCCTTGTGATATGACCGTTGGCTTCATATTCAAAGCCAACAGCAGAGGGTTGGGTGCTCACATCACATTTCCCTGACCCTGTTTCTGTTATCACACGTTCTTCTCTGATCACACTCATAACAAAAGGTTGTCTGGTTTTAAGAATGCATGTGATTACATTGTAATTGTTGAGTGCTATCAATTCGGTTCCAACTCTATAGACACTGTATAGAACCACCCTAATAATCCAGGATCTCTCCCTTTCTCACTTTAATTATGTATGCATAGTCCCTTATACAATAAGTCAACTTATTCACAGATTCTGAACATTTGGATTGAGACTTTTTGGATGCCCATTATTTTACCTACACAGGGGTCATCCTTACAAGACATACAGGTCAGAGAGGTTGGGCTGTAAAGGGCACATGGGGAATAGCTACCATAAATATTTGACATCATGTCTCATCTAAAAACTGTGAATATATGTTGAACTTGGCTAGTTTCAGTGATTCCAGTCTGTTATTAGTGCCACTGAGTGGGTTCAAACTCCTAGTGAGTGGGTTCAAACTCTTAGCACCCCTCCATAGAGTTTCCAAGGAGTGACTGTGAGTTGGAACTGATGATCTTTAGTTATCCTACAGAGCCACACCAGAACTTCTATGATTATATAGTCATTCTGTAGTTAACTGACTACTTGTTATAGAGCTAGTCCTTTGATAATTGCAAAGAGGAGCACATGGGGAAATAGAAGAAGGCCGTCTTTGATCTGAGATGTTTACAATCTAACTCTAGATAAGAAGCTGGCTAGACCTGAAGCTGGTAATGTGTAATCATCGAGGCAGGAGGTGTTGGAGGACTGAGGAGTAAAGGGACATAAGAGAGGTCTGTGACACTCATGGAACGTATTCCATGAAGACCTATTTGACAATCATGCCCATAAAAATGTGTAGTGTCCTACAAAGCACACATGGGATCTCATTTTATATGAACTTTAGACATTACATTTAATATTCACTTTGATTAACAAAGGAAATATAACAAAGCCATCATTAGTAAACATTGTTCCATTTCTATTTGTGTCTCTTTCTACTTCTCTGTCTAGTATTTGCTTACTTTTTGGTCACACTTGACTGCTTAATTTACTATAGTTCTCAAACTTCTAGTCAATGTACCTATATATAACTGCATGTGTAACTACAATTGGATTCTAAAGACATGACAAGAAATAGTATGACTCTAAACCTTTCATCAGCCTTTTCTGTGATTATCAGAACCTGTAGGGTCCATTAGGCATTCTTGGATGGCACAAACAGTTATGCACTAGTTCAAAGCTTGGCAGTTCAAGTCCTCCCAGAGATGCCTCAGAAGAACGGTCTGGTGATTTATCTTCCAGAGTCATCCTTTAGACACCCTACGGAGTGCAGTTCAACTATAAATACATATGTAGTCACCACAAGACAGAATCAAGTTAACCACAAATGGTTTAGTTTTGGTGTTTTGGTGTGGTCAGTTAGAATGTTTGCAGAATGCAGTGTTCTGGGAACTATGCCATTTGAGGTCAGTAAGCAAGGGATGGGATATGGATCATCTAATACTGAGGTTCTCATTATACTTGGGTGAGTCAAAGAGGATCCGCCCTCTGACTATAGAATTCATTTTAATCAACTTTTAGAAAAGACAAATACATCGTGTTTTTTTGTTTTGTTTTGTTTTACATAAGCTCCTTACTTTTCAATACACTTAGTCCATCTGGCAACAAGCTTTCATATCCCCTTATTGAAAAATGTTTTACTCTGAGCTGCGAGCCACAAATGCACCGTTGTCTTCACTTCTTCATCAGAGGTGAATCTTTGTCTTCGAAGGACCGCCTTAGGTGACCAAACAGGTAAAAGTGTGATGGAGCAAGATTAGGACTATAGGGATGATGCTTTAAAACCCCAATTTTTTGCAGTATCAACAGTGTGGGCAGAGGTGTATGGACATTCATTGTCATGCAAGATCACATGCCCTTGGATGCAGTCCTCTGTATTTAATTCCAAGTTTAGGCTTCAGCTCTTCAGTGAGCATCTCACTGTAATGAGCACTGTTGGTTGTTGAACTTCTTTCCTGATAGTGTTCCGATACTGGTCCTTGAGAATCCCAGAAAACTGTAAGCATCAATTTTTCAACTGAAGGTTAACTTTTTAACTTTTTCTTGGTTGGCGATTGAGGAGCTTTCCATTCCATGCTCTCTGTTTACTCTCAGACTCATTGTGATGAATCCATGTCTTATCACCAGTAATGATTTTTTAAAAGAAACTTTTACGTTCAGTTGGGTATTGGTCCAAATTTTGTTTGCAGATTTCCAAAGGCATCTGTTTATTGTCTTCCATGAGTTGCTTTGGCACCCATCTTGCACAAACTTTTTGAAACCCAAGTCTGTCATGAATTATTTCACAGGCAGAGGCATGACTGATTTGCAGATGATTTGCTATGTAATCCATTGTTACTTATCTACTCGACAGAATCATTTCAAGTGGATGTTCAATGTTGTCATCATTCATGAACGTGTATGGGTGTTTTAATATAACCAGAGTGCAAATAATTTTTGACTCACCCTGAGGTAACATGTAAAACAATGTCTCATAGGATAAATATAAGAAACAAATGATTCATAGCTTATGAGATTACTTTGAAAAATACAAAGCTCACTCATAGTCACTGCTATGTAGTCAATTCTGACTCAGTTTGACCCTGTAGATAATTTCTGAATATAGCATCATTGAGACTCACTAAGAACAGTCAAACTGACAACAGGGCAAAATGACATGTAAATATCTGTGTGTCTGATAGGTAGCAATGCCACAGCCTCAATATAACACAAAGAAACTAAACCTAAAGTTCCTTGTTAACAATAAAAATATGGCATTAGACAATCAGCCCACCAAAATCAGATGATATAAATAAAGCCCCTGTGTTATAAATGCCCAAATTACAGACAACTCTTACTTACCTGGAGTCCTAGTGTGGCACTGTAGGATAAACAATGGATTACTCTGGTAGTGTAGTGGTTATGAATTGGGCTGCTAACCTCAAGATCGGCAGTTTGAAACTACTAGCTGTTCCATGGGAGAAAGAGGGGGCTTTCTGCTCCCATAAAGATTTATAGCCTCAGAAACCCTGTGCAGGGTCACCATGAGTTGGAATCGACTCCACGGTATTTAACAACAACAACTAACTACAAGGTCAGCAGTTCAAATCAATCAGTATTTCCTTGGAAACCTTATACACCTTCACTTTGAGTTAGAACCAACTCAATAGCACTTAATAGCTACAACTTACTGACCTTTTCATGTTATATAAGTTTACCCTTACTTTGAAAGTGTTGATCCAATCTGTCCTTCAAACAAATTCTTCATTATTATCACCTTCACTTTCTGCATATGCAGCTTTTAAATCATTAAAAAGTATTTAAGCCAGTTCTTGCACTTGTTGTTAAGTGCCGACCCATAGTGACCCTGTATAGGGTTTCAGAAGAGCAGCTGGTGAGCTTGAGCCACTGATCTTGTGGTTCAAACCACTTAACAGTTCAGTGTATTAGCCCACAGCACCACACTAGTAAGGCAAATAAGCATTTTATGTGCCTGCTTTGACTCACCAACAAATCTGACTTAAAGTCATACTTAGGAATGCATGTTGTTCATAACCTTGGGGACTGCCTGAATTTTGTATTTCATATTGTTGTTTTTAAGTGCTGTTGAATTAGTTTACACTCATAGTGACCCTGAATAGGGTTTCCAAGAAGCAGCTGGTGAGTTTGAACTGCTGATTTCATGGTTAGCAGTCCAGTGTTTGTCCTGCCATGCTATACCAGACAGAAGTCCATATTTAATGTTATTTATTCCTGATTCCAAAAGGGAAATTTTATGCTAAATGTTCTATGTTTTAGCAATTCAGAGGCAAAAACATTAAAAATTATAAAACGAAATAAGTTGCTGCCATCCAAGTAAACATTATATCCATTATCAAGGAAGTGAGAGAAATGTTTGAAAACACTCAAAAGTAATGAAAAACAGATGCTTGCAGGCTGTAGGAAAATACAGCATTTAGAGTCATTTCCTGCCATAGGAAAACCCAATCTACCCCAATGTGCCCAGGAGGCATCATTGTTTATGTAGACTAGAAAAATGAATGTTGGCAATGATTACATTACATTACCAGGGAAAGGTTAGATTATGTTTGCTGTGATTTCCTAAAGATATCAGGGAGATAGCAGAAATTTATTTTAAATGGTTAAAATTCTAAAGAGCTTAAGGAGTTATCAGAAAACTTGACTGTTAGCTTGCATTATTATATTGTCATAGTATCTTAGATATTTTTATAAGCCAAAATCAAACCAAACCCAGTGTAGTTGAGTCAATTCCAACTCACGGTGACCCTGAAAGATGGAGCAGAGCTGCAGTATGTGGTTCCAAAGGCTGTAATCTTTACAGAAGCAGGCTGCCTTATCTTTAGCCTGTGGAGCAGCTAGTGGGTTTGAGCCTTTCAGTAGCAATTGAACTTGTAACCACTGTGCCAATTGGGGCCATTATTACACAGCTTTATAATAGCCTAAGCTTGGGTGTGGCACTGTGGGCTAAAGCACTGGACCCCAAGGTCAGTTTCAACCAAAAAGTTGGTGATTAAAACTCACCAGCCACTCTTTGGAAACCTATAGACGGTCGCTATGAGTTGGAACCAATTTGACGGCACTTAACAACAACAGCAAGGTGAATCCAGAGGTTAAAATATCCCATTTCTCTTGGTACTATTTTTTTCAACTCGGAAGCAGTAGGTTCTTGGTTTACCATCATGTGGTGTGATGAGTCCTCTTTATGAAGTAGGGGACTTGCCAGCCAACATCTCTACCTACCTATTATCCCTGCTTATCAGCTTCAATATTTAGAAGCTTGGAAGGCTCACAGCTAGAGGAATTTGTAGCAGAATCAAGAAATCCATTGCTTTCTAATTCAAGATGCTCAGCTGCTCCCTGAGCTGCCATCTTGGGAGAGACCAAGCAGGGGAAGGATCAAAACAGCCAAGGATGCCTGACAGAACCGCAGAGATACAGATGTGGGCATTCTTTTTTCTGGTATTTGTTTATTGGTCTCTCGCTGTCTGCACACCTCCATTCTGGTGACTAGAGGGAATGCCTGAAGAAATGGACACACCACCCCCCACCCCACCCCTGGAAAGTCCTACTACGCATGGACACAGATCTCCTTGAAATTTAAAGTGACAGTTTCCACTTCAAACAGCCACCTCTCATCTGTCAGTTTGTCGTACTGTGGTTGCTTGTGAGTTGCTGTGATTCTGAAAGCAATGCCACCGGGTCACTCATGGTGGACAGGTTTCAGATGAGCTTCTAGATGAAGACAGACAATGAAGAAGGGGTGATGAACAACTTTAGAATATTTAGACACTGAAAACATTATGAATAGCAGAGAAACACTGTCAGATATAGTGCCGGAAAACAAGCCCCTCAGGTTGGAAGGCACTCAAAATGCAACTGGGGAAGAGCTGCCTCCTCAAAGTATAGTTGACCATGATGATGCAAATGGAGAAAAGCTCATGGGAGAAAAACCCATGAGACCTTTATTTGCTGATGGGACGGACACAACTCAAAAAGAAGACAAAAAGCTGTAAACATCCAATGAATATTCGGAACATGGAATGTACGAAGTATGCATCTGGGAAAATGGAAAGTTGTCAAAAATGAAATGGAACACATAAACATCGGTATCTTAGACGTTAGTGAGCTAAAATGGACTGATATTGGCCATTTTGAATCTGACAGCCACATAGTTTACTATGCCAGGAATGACAAATTGAAGAGGAATGATGTTGCATTCATCATCAAAAAGGACATATCCAGATCAGTCATGAGGTACAACACTGTCTGTGATAGGATAATATCCATGTGCCTACAGGGAAGCCCAGTTAATACCACTATTATTCAAATTTATGCACCAACCACTAAAGCCAGTGAGGATGAAATTGAAGAATTCTACCAACTTCTTCAATCTGAAATTGATCAAACATGTAATCAAGATGTAATGATCCTTACTGGTGATTGAAATGCAAAGGTTGGAAGCAAAGAGGAAGGATCAGTAGTTGAAAAATATGACCTTGGAGATAGAAATGATACTGGAGAACGCATAATAGAATTCTGCAAAACCAATGATTTGTTCATTTCAAATACCTTCTTTAGACAGCATAACAACTATACACACAGACCTCACCAGATGGAATACATAGAAATCAAATTGACTACATCTACAGAAAGAGCCGATGGAAAAGCCCTATATCATCAATCAAAACAAGGCCAGGGGCAGACTAGGGAAAAGACCATCAATTGCTAATGTGCAAATTTAAACTGAAGCTGAAGAAAAAGAAAACAAGTCCATAAGAGCCAAAATATGACCTTGAATATATCCCATCTGAATTTAGAGATCATCTGAAGAACAGATTTGATACATTAAACACTACAGAACAAAGACCAGAAGAGTTGTGGGATGACATCAAGAACATCAAATATGAAGAAAGCAAAACGTCATTAAGAAGACAAGAAAGAAGGAAAAGGTCAAAATGAATGTCAGAAGAGACACTGAAATTTGCTCTCCATCATAGAAATGCTAAAGCAAATGGAAGAAATGAGGAGGTCCAAGAGCTGAACAGAAAATATCAAAGATCAGCTAGAGAAGATAAAGCCAAATATTACAACAAAATGTGCAAAGATCTGGAACCAGAAAACCAAAAAGGAAGAACATGCTCAGCATATCTCAAGCTGGAGGAACTGAAAAAAAAATTCAAGCCTCAACTTTCATTATTGAAAGATTCTCTGGGGAAATTATTGAATGATGCAGAAAGCATAAAGAGAAGATGGAAGGAATACACAGAGTTACTGTACCAAAAGGAAATAGTTAATGTTCAACCATTTCAAGAGGTAGCATATGATCAAGAGCCAATGATACCGAAGGAAGAAGTCCAAGGTGCATTGAAGAAATTGTCAAAAAACAAGGCACCAGGAATTGATGGAATAAAAATTGAAATCTTTCAAGAAAGTGAGGCAGCACAGGAGGCACTCGTTCATCTCTGCCAAGAAATTGGGAAGACAACTATCTGGATGACTGACTGGAAGAGATCCATATTTGTGCCCATTCCACAGAGAGGTGACCCAACAGAATGCGGAAATCATCAGATAATCTCTTTGATATCCCATGCTAGTAAAGTTTTGCTAAAGGTAATACAGAAATGGCTACAGTCATACATTGACAGAGAAATTCCAGAGGTTCAAGCTGGATTCAGAAGAGGCCGTGGAACAAGACATCATTACTGATGTCTGATGGATCTTTGCTGAAAGCAGAGAATATCAGAAAGATAATTTGCTTTATTGACTATGCAAAGGCTTTCAATTGTGTGGATTATGACAAGCTATGGACAACATTGGGAAGTATGAGTATGCTGGAACACTTAATTGTGCTCATGAGGAATCTGTACATGGACCAAGAAGCAGTTGTTTGAACAGAGCATGGGAACACTGAATGGTTTAAAA
>NW_006408522.1:28001339-28002808 GCF_000296735.1 Chrysochloris asiatica | reverse complement strand
ATATTGAAAGTGCCATGGGCTGCCAAAAGAACCAATAGATCTGTTTTGGAAGAAATGCAACCAGAGTGCTCCTTGAAGGCCAAGATGGCCAAACTTCGTCTCTCATACTTCAGACATATTGTCAGAAGGGACCAGTCACTGGAGAAAGATATCATGTTTGGTCAGGTGGAGGGTCAGAGAAAAAGAGGAAGACTCCCAATGAGATGGATTGGTCACGTGGCAGCATCAATGGACTCAAGCATGGCAACAGCAGTGAGGATGGCCCAGGATTGGGCAGTGTTTCATTCTGCTGTACATAAGGTTGCTATGGGTCGGTACCGAATTGATGGCACCTAACAACAACAACAACAACAATATAGAATGCCAGGCATGGCAGTGATTGTCTGTAGTCCTAGGACTTGTATATTTGCAGAGTTGAGTACAAAGTAACAGTGGCCTCCAAGCACTGAACATTTCACATTTCAACTGGGTGCCCTGCCACCTTCCTGGAAAAATTTGCCAAAATCTAACTTGGAGCTCTCACTGCCATAACCAAGGAGTTGAGCAAGTTGATCACTTGTGTGCTTAGTAACCAATTACGAAGTCTTAGACTTCAGTTAATAGTGACAAGCTGTGTTCTAAGCTCTTATATGGTGATGGTGGTAGTTTTCATGTGTCATCATGTAGGTTCCAGCTCAGAGCTCTCTGTATAGAATTTCCAAGGCAGTCTTTCACCATTAAGCATGATATTGTTGTTTTTGTTGTTAAGTGCTATTAGAGTTGGTTCTGACCCATAGCAATCCTGTAAAGCATGATTTCATAACTCTGTATCCTATATGCTCTAATATATCGATGAATATTTTTGTAGCACATATAAACACCTATGTAGACATACCCTCTGCCA
The DNA here is from genome assembly GCF_000296735.1 of Chrysochloris asiatica. Taxonomy (NCBI): domain Eukaryota; kingdom Metazoa; phylum Chordata; class Mammalia; order Afrosoricida; family Chrysochloridae; genus Chrysochloris; species Chrysochloris asiatica. The sequence goes on along the minus strand of NW_006408522.1, from coordinate 28,001,925 downwards.
AATCTATATAGATTTGTAATGTAGTCCCATTCACCTCCCCACTCCTTTAAGCTTGTATATCTGTGTATCTAATTATTGATTGTTGTTATTACTGTTATTGCAGATTGTATATATTATAATATTTACCTTTGTTGCCTTTAACTCTTATACACCTCCAATTGTCTTCCTTGGTCTTGGTTGTATTTTGTTTGAATCTCTGCTATTGTATATTGCCTTTCTCTTCACAAAAGTCAATATGAAGGAACTTCAGAAAGTTCACGAAAAATGGAAGGAAAAGATCCTGGATTTTTTAACCCGCTCACGTGTGTCTACTCTCTAGTTAGTGATAGTGTGGTTTAGATTCTTCTTCTGTTCCAATTAGCTTGGCATTGCCCCTTTTCAATTTTATTTATTGTTTTCCCACTTTTTCTTTGAACTTCAGTTTTACTTAGTTGAAATTAATATTAAGTTCTAGAGCACACAGCACCTTCTGAAATTGGCAATTTTTTCGTGAATTGTGTTTTGTTTCCAGTTGGATTATCTGAATACCTTTGATTTTATGTTCTTTGGTTTGATTGTTTTGTGCTTTCTTTTTTTTTTTTTTTTT
>NW_006408522.1:27957866-27994084 GCF_000296735.1 Chrysochloris asiatica | reverse complement strand
GGAAGTTATATCGCCTCTGGCCCTTCTGGGAGACGCAGCTGTCCAAGCGGGCCGGCCCTGGTCCCACTCTCTAAACTATGCAGTCACAGGAGTTACCCGCAGTCTCCACAGGAAAGAGTCCCAAAATACTCACTTTTCTTTATCCTTGTTAGTGCAGTTTCTCAAAAATGTGAGTCCAGGAGAGACTAAAAGCCATGGGACTGGTACATGAACGCCCCCTTTGTGAGATCCCACTGCTAGCTAGGAGTGGGGGCAGGAGGCTTAGCTGCTGTGCTTTTCTTTTTAAAGATATGTTTTCATCATTGCAATGCTATTGCTTATCTTCTTTTATTTTGCTTAACTTTATATAATCAATTTTGTCTAGACACTTGCTATTTACAGTATGGTCTTCAAATCAGACACTGACAACTCTTAGAAGCTTATTAAAAATGCAGAATGAAAGGCCCCATTCAGCACCTACTCTATGGAGCTGATCTTCATCTTACATTTGGGGATGCTGTAGTCAGGATAAAATAGAAATGCAAATTCTCAGTAAGGAGTCAAACCAGAATGAATTGGTGGGAAGCCCTTATCTTTAACAAAATTCCCTTGTGATCTTTATGCATATTTATACTTGCTAGACTTTGATAACCACAACTCCTTTGTCAATTTCTTTTTTACTTTGGTGCTTGGATATTGCTGTGATTCCAGACCCTTTGGGACCAATATTTTAAATAACAGCAGGTTCAATTATGGTGGACAAGTTTTAGCTGAGTTTTCAGATTAAGACAGACTAGGAAGAAAGAGAGATGGACTATTTCCAAATATTTAGTCACTGAAAACCTTAAGAATAGCAGTGGAACACTGTCAGTAGCAGAATACTGAGCACTTAAACATGACAAAGCATTCTAGAATATTGTCAGATTAGTGCAGGAAGATAAGTCCCTCAGATTGGAAGGCACTCAAAATACCACTGGGGAAGAACTGTCTCCTCAAAATAGAATTGACTGTGATGATGTGAATGGAGTAAAGCCCTCAGAACCTTCAGTTGCTGATGGGGCACAACTCAAAATGTGGAGAAAGAGCTATAAACATTCATTAATAATTGGAACATGGAATGTAAGGAGCTTATTGTTGTTAAGTTGTTAAGGGCTTTCTAGTCAGTTCTGGGTTATAACAACACTGTATAGGGTTTCCAAGCAGTGGCTGGTGAACTTAATCCAATGACTTTGCAGGTAAACCCTTACAGTCCAGTATAGCACCACTCCAGGACTCTGTAAGAAGTATGAATCTAGGAAAATTGGAGATTGTAGAAAATGAAATGGAGCACATAAACATTGATATCATAGGCATTAGTGAGCTGAAATGGACTGGTATTGGCTATTTTGAATCTGATAATTACACGGTTTATTATGCCAGGAATGGAAAATTATTGAAGATGAATGGCATCACAGTCATCATCAAAAAGAACATATCAAGATCTGTCTTGAAGTACAATGCTGTCTGTGATAGGATAATATCCATAAGTCTTCAGGAAAGACCAGTTAATACCACTATTATTCAAATTTATAGACCAACCATTAAAGAAAGTCACAATGAAATTGAAGACTTCTACCAACTTTTTCATTCTGAAGCTGATCAAACATACAATTAAGATGTATTGGCAATTAGTGGAGATAGGAATGTAAAGGTTGGAAACAAAGAGAAAGAATCAGAAGTTGGAGTATATGACCTTGGTGATAGAAATGATGCTGGACATCACATGATAGAATTTTGTAAGACCAATGACTTCTTCACTGAAAATAACTTTTTTAAACAACATAAAAGATGACTACACACATGGAACTCACCAGAAGGAATACACAGATAGCAAATTGACTACATCTGTGGAAAGAGATGGTGGAAAAGCTCCATATCATCAGCCAAAAAGAAGGTAGGGGCAGAATGTGAACAGACTATCTATCCATTGTTCATATGCAAGTTCAGGCTGAAGCTGAAGAAAATTAAAACAGGTCCACACAGCCAAAATAGGACCTTGAATGTATCCCACCTGAATGTAGAGATTATTTCAAGAACAGATTTAATGTATTAGACACTAAGGACTGAAGACCAGAAACGTTTGGGGATGGCATTAAGAACATACAGGAAGAAAGCAAAAGGTCATTCAGAAGACAAGAAAGAACGAAAAGACCAAAGTAGCTGTCAGCAGAACTCTGAAACTTGCTCTCCAGCATAGAGATGCTAAAGCAAATGATAGAAATAGGGAGGTAAAAGACCTGAATAGACAACTTCAAAGGTCAGCTCAGGAAGACAAAGTCAAAGATTATAAAGAAATGTACCAGGGTCTAAGTGAGGAAACCAAAAGGGCAGACCATGCTCAGAATTTCTTAAGTTAAGGGAACTGAAGAAAAATTCAAACCTTGACATGCAATATTGAAGGATTCTGTGGGCAAAAATATTGAATGATGCACAAAGCATCAAAAGAAGATGGAAGGAATTCAAAGTCATTGTATCAAAAAGAAATGATTGATGCTCAACTGTTTCAAGAGGCAGCATATGATCAAGAGCCAATAATACTGTTGGAAGAAATCCAAGGTGCACTGAAGGTGTTGGCAAAGAAGATGGCTCTGGGAATTGATGGAATACACATTGAAAGCTTTCAACGAACTGATGCAGCACTGGAGGCACTCAGTCATCTATGCCAAGGTATTCGGAAAACAGTTACCTTGACAATTGATTTGAAGAGATCCGTGTTTGTGCACATTCCAAAGAAAGGTGACCCAATGCAACACGAAAGTCATTGGACAATATCCTTAATATTGCATGTAAGTAAAATTTTGCTAAAGTTAATTTTAAAATGTCTACAACAGCACATTGACAAGGAACTGTCAACGGTTATAGCCATATTCAGAAAAGGAGCTATAACAAGGGATATCATAGCTGACATCTGATGGACCTTGGCAGAGAACAGAGAATACCAGAATGATGCTTACCTGTGCTTTATTGACTAGTCAAAGGTTCTCAACTATGTGGATCATGACAAGCTATGGACAACCTTACAGAGAATGAGTATTCTAGAATGCTTAATTTTGCTCATGTTGTTGTTGTTAGGTGCCATCGATTCGGTACCGACCCATAGTGATGTTATGCACAGCAGAACAAAACACTGCCAAATCCTGGGCCAACTTCATTACTGTTGCCACGCTTGAGTCCATTGATGCTGCCACTTAGCCAATCCATCTCGTTGGGGGTCTTCCTCTTTTACTCTGATCCTCCACCTTACCAAACATCATATCCTCTTCCAGCGACTGGTCCCTCCTGACAATATGTCTGAAGTATGAGAGATGAAGTTTGGCCATCTTGACCTCCAAGGAGCACTCTGGTTGTGCTTCTTCCAAAATGGATCTATTGGTTCTTTTGGCAGTCCATGGCACTTTCAATATTCTCCTCCAACACCATAATTCAAAAGCATCAATTCTTCTATGGTCTTCCTTATCCACTGTCCAGCTTTCACATCCATATGAGGTTATGGAAAATACCATGGCTTGGGTCAGGCGCACCTTAGTCCTCAAGCTGATATGTTTGCTCTTCAACACTTTAAAAAGTTCTTGTGCAGCAGATTTGCCTAATGCAATATATCGTTTGATGTCTTGACTGCTGCTTCCATGAGTGTTGATAGTTGATCCAAGAAGAATAAAGTCCTTGACAACTTCAATCTTTTCTCCGTTGGTAAGAATGTTGTTTATTGGTCCAGTGGTGAGGATTTTTGTTTTCTTGACATTGAGATGTAATCCATACCGAAGGCTGTGCTCTTTGATCTTCATCAGTACATGTTTTAAGTCCTTTTCACTTTCAGCAAGCAAGGTTGAATCATCTGCATATCGCAAGTTGTGAATGAGTCTTCCTCCAATCCTGATGCCACATTTTTCTTCATAGAACCCAGCTTCTCGGATGATTTGCTCAGCATACAGGTTGAATAAGTATGGTGACAGAATACAACCTTATCGCACACCTTTTTAAATTTTAAACCATTCAGTGTTCCCATGTTCTGTTCAAGCAACTGCTTCTTGGTCTAAGTACAGATTCCCCATGAGTGCAATTAAGTGTTCTGGAATACTCATACTTCGCAATGTTGTCCATAGCTTGTGATGATCCACACAATCGAAAGCCTTTGCGTGGTCAATAAAGCACAGGTAAACATCTCTCTGATATTCTCTGCTTTCAGCCAAGATTCATTGGACATCAGCAAACTCACAAGCCACCATAGTACGACAAACTGACAGATGAGTGGTGAAATTTTGCTCATGAGGAACCTGTAAATAGACGTAGAGGCAATTGATTGAACAGAGCAAAGGAACACTAAATGGTTTAAAATTAGGAAAGTTGTGCACCAGGGTTGTATTCTTTCACCATACTTACTCAATATGTATGCTGAACAAATTATCTGAGAATCTGGAGTATATGAAGAAAATATGGTATCAGGATTGGAGGAAGACTCATTAACAATCTGTGATATGCAGATGATAGAGCCTTGCTTCCTGAAAGTGAAGAGTAGTTAAAACACTTACTGCTGAAGGTCAAAGACCACAACCTTCAATACTGGTTGTCCCTTAATTAAAGAAAACAAAATTCTCACCACTGGACCAATAAATAATATCAAGACAAATGGAAAGGAGACTGAATTTTGTTAGGATTCATCACCAACACTAATGGAAGCAGCAGTCAAGAAATCAAAAGACATATTGCATTAGGCAAACCTGCTGCACAAGACATCTTTAAAGTGTTGAAGAGCAAAGATGTCAGTTTGAGGACTAAGGTGCACCTGACCCAAGCCATGGTATTTTCAATAACCTCATATGCATGTGAAAGTTGAACAATTAATAAAGTATGTCATAGAAGAATTGATGCATTTGCGTTATGGTGTTAGAAGAGAATATTAAAAGTGCTGTAGACTTCCAAAAGAACAAACCAATCTGTGTTGGAAGAAGTACAGCCAGAATGCTCTTTAGAAGCAATGATGAACAGACTTTCTCTATCATACTTTAAACATATTTTCCTGAGGTACCAGTCTCTGGAGAAGGACACCATGCATGGTAAAGTGGAGGGTCAGCAAAGCAGAGGAAGGCCCCTAACAAGTTAGATTGACACAGTGGCAGCAGCAATGGGTGCAAGCATAGCAATGATTGTGAGGTTGGGACACAACTATGAAGTGTTTCTGTTGTACCTAAGGTTGATATGAGTTGGTACCGACTAGATGACACCTTATAATATATAGCAAGACTTGAATAAGGATCCTTGGTAACACTTTGGGATAAGCATTGAACTGTTAACTCAAACCTACCAGCAGCTCCAATGAAGAAAGATGAGACTGTATATTTCCATAAAGATTCCTTAGAAACCCCAAGGACCAGTTCTTCCCTGCCTTATAGGATTCTCTCAAGTAGGAATTGATTCAGTGTCAGTGTGATCGGTTTTGGGGAGACATATGTAAACTTATCAGCATATTGGATGAATCAGGAACCCATAAAGACTACTAAAGCCTGAGATATGGGAAATGACCTGGGCATTAGAGTTATTGTCAAATGCAGCATGATTTGCCAATCATTGATCTTATTGTTGTTATGTGCTATTGAATTGGTTTTGACTAATAGCCACCTTGTGTAGGATTTCTGAGGAGTCTTGGTGTGGCACTGTGGGTTAATGTGCCAGACTGCAAAGCTGTTTGAACTGCAAGATTGGCGGTTCAAGCTCACCTTGGAAACCCTGTATAGGGTTACTATGGGTCGGATCCAACTCGACAGCACTAAACAACAATGACAACAACATAGGATTTCTGAGGAGTGGTTTGTTAGGTTTGAACTTCCTCTCTTGTGGTTAGCAGTCCAGTGCTTATCCTACAGCCCCACACCAGGACTCCATCATTGACCCAGCCCATCCCTTTACTTTTTTACATCGTGTGGTCCTTTCTTTCTTTTTTAACTTTTGATGCTTAATTGGTTAACAGTTTACAGAGAAAACCATCAGTTTTAGATTCAACAGTTTACACATTTTGCTTCATCAGATTCCAATCCCCTCATGGTAACATTACTATCTCACATCTTCCCTATTTTTCCTACTTCCAGTCCTTCTTTTTTCCTAACCCTTCTGAATTTTATCCTTGTGTAAATGCTGTGTTGTTGTTGTTTTTTATCTCAACTAGGTTATGATTGTAAGGTGTATGTACCTCACTAGTGGAATTGTTCCCTTTATAGACCACGGGTCATTTCTTTGTGTGTTTCTCTTCATTTATGTAGGTTTGTCTTGTATTTCTTTGATTCTAGCCTTTCTGTGTACAGGCAGTACTGAGTATTGCTTTTTATTTATTCTGTGATCTGAGAGTGAACGTTGGAAGGATGAGAATGAGAGAGGAAAATAGTAGCTAAGTTATATAAGATGGAACATTACCCAATTTTATAAATCTGTTGAAGCTAAAACTTTAGAAGTTTCTAAAGATTCTCAAAATCTTAATAGCTTACCTATAAATTTAAATGTATTTGCCACACAGAGTCGCTATCAGTCGGAACCGACTCGATGGCACTTAACAACCATAAACAACATCGTAAGTTATAGATAACTTAAAATTTGGTGGAGTCTACAAATAAATTTATATATCTGACATCATAAAATTATTAAATCTTCTAATTAAATAAAATGATGGAGTTTCATATACCTTTACTCCTCACTGTATGAGATAGTAAGATTCAAAGACCAAGTCAGTCTGCACAAATCAGTGTTATTCGAAAGTGAGGATGACCATATCAGGTCACTAAATGGAAGAATTATATCACTACCAAACTGTTAAATTGCATCATCACATAACTCTCAAATGACATAATTATATAACTACTGAGTCACTGAGAACCATGACTCGGCCAAGATGACACGCAACCTTTACTATTTCAGCCAGTATTACTCTTACCTCATGCCTTGGCTCTGTCACCAGTATTTCAAATTCTAGTAGATCACCCATGACATATAGGTTTCACTAGAGTTTCCAGAGTAAGTCAAACTAAGAAGAAAGATCTGGCATCTACTTCCAAAAATTAGCCAATGAAAACCATAGGGATCACAGCAGAATATTTGCTTGTACAGTGTTGGAAGATGAGCCTCCTTGAAAGGCACTACCGTAGCTACAGCAGTGGATTCAGACACACCTATAATCATGAAGATGACATAGGACAGGGCAGTAATTCATTCTCTTGCACATAGAACCACTAAGAGGGGAAGCCAATTGGTACCAACTAACATTATTAACTATGGCTCATTGCTTATTTATAATTCTTCCTTTTTCTTTTGAGCTAAAATTTATATTCAGCAAACTGCACAAACCTAAATAGTACTGTTCAATGATTTTCCTAGATGCATACACCTGGGTTACCGAAATCCTTTTATGAGTGGCAAAATACACTGCATGATTAAGGAGCTAGTTTTCTTCAGACTGTTGCAATAGGGAGAATTTTTTTTAATGAGGAAAGTCTCAGAAGAAAGCAGACCTGGTATTTTCTTTGTTGTTGTTGTTGTTAAGTGCCTTTGTGTTGGTTCTGACTCATAGTGACCCTTTATAGGTTCTTCTAGTAGTAGCTGGTAGGTTTGAACCACTGACTTTTATGTTCAAATCAATTTTATAATCTAGTGTTTTATAAATATAGGTAGACAAGTTTGTTGTTGTTGTTGTTAAGTGCCGTGGAGTGTGTTCTGACCCATAGTGACCCTTGTAGGGTTTTCAAGGAGCAGCTGGTGAGCTTGAACTGCTGACCCTGTGGTTCCAATAAACTTTGTGCATTAAACCACAGTGCCATACCAGGACTCAAAAAAAGGTAAACAAGATAGTCATCCATAAATCTAATGGGGGCCCTGAAGAAGGATGGAAATAGATTTTCTCTGGGAATACAGGAGGTCCTTTGCAGTTAGCTGTTTCCAGATAAAAGAGTTGGAGGAATGGAATTTCTTAGCTGTCACAATTTTCTGGGTACACCAAGCTCAGATAAAAACTTGTTCAGTAAAAAAAAAAAAAAAAAAATGTTCAGTGCTCACTTTTGTTTAAAAAGAATATTAGTTGTGACTGTACAGCCCTGAGAGGATAATGAACCTCCTGGGTGGGGCAAAGAAGGGTCTCTCAAGGATTCTTTATGCTGATGCTCTTGTACAGTCAGGTAAATCACCTTGTGAGAGTTGGTGGCAAAGGTCAATTTTTTGAGAGTCCTGAAGATCAGCTACTTATAAAAACAGATGCTTGAAATTAAAAAGAAAAATATTAATATAAATGATTATATAAAAGTTTAAAACCAGTTGACCCCAATGGGCTTTGTAAACATCAGCTTGAATAAAGTCAACCTTAGTTCCTTAAAAGTGGTCAAATCTGATTAAATGAACTCTAGACTCAAATATAGAGTCCTGGTGTGGCACTATGGGTTAATGTGTCAGACTGCAAAGTCAGTTTGAATTGCAAGATCAGTGGTTCAAGCTCACCAGCTGCTTCTTGGAAACCCTATACAGGGTTGCTATGGGTTGGAATTGACTTGACAGCACTTAACAACAACATACTCAAGTATGACTTTACAGGTAAGACCTTGGTTGTATCGTCAATGTTTTCAATTCTGTCCTAGCATCTTGGAGAACGTATTATTGCGGACTTTGTTAGAATATAACTATAGTGCCTTGAAAATTAGAAGACTCAAGAGTTTCTGAATTCTGGAGGGGCCAGGCAGGTAGAAAAAACTGTTTGCAGATGTTACTTTTTGTTTACAAAAGCACAGTCTGCTACATTGATATAAGTTATAAATAGCTTAAGAGAAAGGGATTTCTTATATAGCAGAAAATAAGAAATTAAAACATCAGCAGTATTCCAAGCAAAACCCACAATCCTTCTGTCTCATGAACCAATCAGCTACTTGGCAGGAGTTGCACAGTTCTTGACCCAGTCCACTTGCATGACCTCAAAGTTGTTTAAAGGGTGCCGCTGTCTCTAAAGTCCTGGCGTAGTCCTTCTCCACCAGGCTCTGAGACAGAGCACTCTGGCCTATTGCCGATTAAATGCTTTTTCAGGGAAGCATCACAGTAAAACAGAAAGCTGTCTGCAGATAACAAAAGACTAAAATGCTTGTGGTTAACTTATTATTGATAATTTTCAAAAGTGAAATGTCTTATGAGAATCATAACAAACATAATGCAACTGACAGGGAAATTTGTTTGTTTCTGTGGCATGCAATATAGCATAATAAAGTCAATCCAAAAACTTTTATTTAAAACAACTATGATTAGCCCAGTTCTCAAAACACAGTGAACATTATATGCAATTTAAGATAATGGATAAACATAGTCTTTTCAGAGAACAGGTCTCAAAATAGAACACATAATAATATTGACAATATTCCCTGAATATACTGAGCATATAGTAAGAATAAGATTACCAAGAGTATAAAGTTAGGAGATTCATTAAATCTGAATGATATTCTTAACATCAGTATATAAATAAAACTCCATATGTAAGTGCTTTAATTCCAACCACCACCCTACAAAATGTGAGATTGAAATTAAAGCAGTGATGTTGAAACCAGACTTTTTTTTCAATCATTGAAGTCATGACTGATAACATTATGTCATTATTGTTGCCAGTCCTATGTCATCATTTCCATTGCTATGCGTATGCCCATTGTTGCAGTCAATGTGCCATCCCATCCTGTTGAGGATTTTCTTCTCTTTCACTGATCTTCTACCAAGCATGATGTCCTTCTCCAAGGACTGTTTCCTCCTGATAACATGTCTAAAATGTATGAAACAAAGGCTCTGACTGTACTTTTTCTAAGACAGATTTGCTCTTTCTTTTGGCTGTCCATGTATATTCAATATTCTTCACCAACAGCACAGTTCAAATGCATCCGTTCTTCTTTGGTCTTCCTTATTCATTGTCCAGCTTTTGCATGGATCTGTGGTAATTGAAAATACCATGGCTTAGGCCAGGCATAGTTTAGTCCTCAAAGTGGCATCTTGGCTTTGTGAAAAAGACATCTTTTGCAGTAGATGTGCTCAGTGTGTATGCTTCTTGTTTTCTTGACTGCTGCTTCCCTGGTCTTTGATTGTGTGTCCAAGTATAAATGAAGTCCTGAAAAAAGTCATTATTTTCTCCATTTACATTCACTTTCAGCAAACAAAGTTATGTCCTCCTTCTATATATTGCAGGCTGTTTATGAGTCTTCCTCCAATCCTGATGTGGCATTCTTCTTCATATAGCTCAGCTTCTTGGAGTATTTTCTCAGTGTACAAAATAAATAAGTAAGTGAAGGATAAACCCTGACACACACATACCTTTTTAAATTTAAAAACCACACAATATTCCGTTGTTCTGTGTACAGGTGGCACCTGAACAGAGTTGTTCTGAAATTTCCCTTCTTCATAATGTCATTCATAATTTATTATGATCCTTATAGTTGAAGTTGTTGTTATTGTTATGTGTCATGGAGTTGGTTCTTACTCATAGCAACCCTATACAGGGTTTCCAAGGCTGTAAATCTTTACGGTAGCAGAATGCCTAATCTTTCTACAGTGGAACAGTTGGTAGTTTCGAACTGCTGACCTTGTGGTTCGCAGCCCGATTTGCAATCACTATGCTACCAGAGCTCCTTTATAGTTGAAAGCCCCTGGTGTATTTTGAGTTTCTTCCAACTTGAGGAGCTCATCTTCCAGTACTATATCAGGCAACGTTCTGCTACTGTGCATAAGGTTTTCACTGGCTAATGTTTTTCAGAAATAGATCCCCAGGTTCTTCTTCCTAGAGTATCTTCCTTCTTCTGGAATCTCTGCTAAAACTTGTCTTCTATGGGTCATCCTTCTGATAGTTGAACTACCAATGACATCATTTATAGCATCACAGCAATACACAAGTCACTATATTATGACAAACTGACAGACAAGTGGTGATGAAAATATGATACTGTTATTTAATATTGGAATACTAAAATCAAAACCAAACCCACTCACTTGGAGTTGATTTTGATTCATCTGACCTAAAAGGCCAGAATAGAACTGCGCCATAGGGTTTTCAAGGCTGTAAATCTTTATGGGAGCAGATTGCCTCATCTCTCTCCTATGGAGTGGCTGATGGGTTACAATTGCTGACCTTTTGGTTAGCAGCCTGACACTTAACCCATTGTACCACCAGGGCTCCTTGACAATACTTGTTGTTGTTGTTAAGTGCCATCAAGTTGGTTCTAACACATAGCAACTCTGTATAGGGTTTTCAAGAAGCAGCTGGTGAGCTTGAACTGCTGACATTGTTGTTCAAACCAACTTTGCAGTCCAGCACATTAACCCACAGCACCACACCAGAACTCCTTGACAATACTAGGACTTTGATAAATAGAAGAAAAGCAACATATGGTAGAGGTGTATTGAGGCCACTGACAATTTTCTAGGAACTTACCATGTTGTTGTTGTTGTTAAGTGCCATTGAGTCAGTTCTGACCCATAGCGACCCTGTACAGGTTTCCAAGGGTGTAAATCTTTATGGGAGTAGAAAACCTCATCTTTCTCCCGCGGAGCAGCTGGTAATTTCGAACCGCTGACCTTAAGGTTCACAGCCCGATTCGTAACCACTACGCTACCAGAGCTCCTTACCATACAGCATATAAATTTTATATTAATAATATTTTATGCATATAAATTTAACCTTGGGAAAGCTAAGCATCTCTTTGTTATTGACAATGCTTCCTACACAACTCAACAATAGTGTGGTGGTGGTGGTGGTGGCTGTGTACCATGGAGTTGGTTCCAACTCATAGGGATCCTGTATAGAGTTTCCAAGACTATAAGTCTTTACAGGAGCAGAAAGTCTCATCTTTCTCCCACGGAGCAGCTAGTGGGCTTGAACCATCAAGCTTGTGGTTTGCAGTCCAACTCACAATCCACTATACTACCAGGGCTCTTTACAAGAGTGTGGTTCAGTGAATAATTAAATGTGTCTTCTAGCCATAGTTTATAAATGCCTACCAAATGGCATTTTCCTATTAGGTCTAGGTAAGAGAAGGTAGGGGGAAAATGCTGATGGATTATATGATTCTGTTGTGAGGACTATTAACAAGGCTAATTGCAGTTGGTCAATTTTGCCATTCTGCTGAATATAAAATGAGCCATCTTGGAAGCAGATGGAGGGAGCTCACTGCCATCAAAGAATAGCCAGGAATGGAGGGCATCCTTTGGACCCAGAGATACCTATATATTGAACCTCCTTGGCCCAGTGACAGAAAACTGTGACACCAGAGGAGTGGCAGAGAAGTAGCAGCAGCAAAACCAAGAACCAGAGCATGAGACAGAGAGGAGGTGGGCTACGCAGCCCACAGAGCAAGTAAAGCTGAGTGACTCTGAGCAAGAGGTTTGCTTGTAGAGTGGGGTGCCTCCAGGCACTGAAGTGGAGGGAGCTGGGTTTGCTGACCAATGGAGCTAGAACGGAGTGCCCTCAGGCTGTAGTTTATGATGGAATGGTATGTTCTAGGGGCATTTTCCAGCAGCCCTAAGAGAGCTTTGTAACATTGCCCAGACAGAAAGGCCTACATGAGGGGGCATAGTTGAAGAGAGGTTGTCCTGACTGTAAGAACTGTGGCTTGAACATTTCTGATGCTGAGTTATAGCCTGCTAACGTCCCTAATAAACCCCATAACTGTGAAGATGGTGTCTCTGAGTTCAGTTCAGTGATGGTGTCTGAGACCATTTCAATTCATTATTAAATCCCGATGAGAAGTAGAGAGTGCTGGTGTGAAATTTTTGCAGTTAAATATTAAATAAAGCTAAATATTTCTAGCTCCTTTTGTTTTACAAGGTAAAAGAGTAAATCTTTTGTTTTTTCAGGGACATTCAGGAAAATCTCAGATATAATTTTGGTGCAAAAGATATAATTTAGGATTGAATGCTAAGAAGGCAAAATATCAAACCTTATCAAGAGGTTTCAGCATTTGACTAAGATCATAAGTTGTTGGGAAACAATACTTAGCTACCCATTTACCAAAGGCACAATACAGTATTTAAAAAGTTAATAAAGGAGGTAAAATGATTGTAAAGAACCTTAACTCTTTTAAGAGTGAGAAGATTGTCTTCTTAAATAATCAATGATGTGATAGAGCCAACATAAAATACAAGAAAACATTCTGATAAGACACAGAATCATTACTTTCCACAAAAAAATTCTCAGAAGGTAAAAACAAAGCAAGAGGAAAAAGAAAAACTTTTACGACCTTTTATTAAGGACACGTCAATAACTGAAAAAAAAAAAAAGATAAAAAATTTAAATTCTTGTTGTTGTTATGTGCCGTGGAGTCGGTTCCAACTCATAGCGACCCTGTACAGGGTTTCCGAGGCTGTAAATCTTTATGGGAGCAGAAACCCTCATCTTTCTACCATGGAACAGCTGGTAGTTTTGAACTGCTGACCTTGCGGTTCTCACCTGATTCGTAACCACTACGCTACCAGAGCTCCTTATAAATTCTAGTTATATATTAATAAAACATTTTATACTAAAACTGTTTATGAACAAATATGAATTAACCCATCAAATCTTAGCCACATTTGACCATGACAAATAAAATTCTCATTCCATGAATCTTTCTACATCCATACAAACCTTTTAAAATGTTTAACAAACACCAAAATATATAACCTTTCTGTAGCATATAAAAACAAGATGTAAATAGTATATGAAAAATTATGGTTAGTAACTAATGTTTCAGCACTATAGCTTACTTAGAAAAGATTTGCATCCATCAAATACCAATCCAAGGTTTACATTACCTAAAAATCTTGGAAATTATCTTCAAGTTGTCATACTCCAAAACATAATTGTCATTAAAATAAAGGATATCAGGTTAATGATTAAATTTCATTAAGTATAAATTTATACTTTTTGTAATCCTAAGTAATAATACCAGAAATGCTAGTGTATTTGATCAGTAATCTTGTGTAAATTTAGGAGAACTTAAATAGCTCAGCCATGTCAACACATAACTTGATCCATCACAGTCAGAATTCCCCTTGTCTCACATCTCAGTATTTGTTACTGCCCGACATACATCAGACACAAAATAGTTGGATAGTATAATTGTACTATTATAACTGTGAAATATCAGATAATGAGGTAGTCAATGAGTGAGAAATAGGTGTAGTTTTGTAGTTTGTTTCCCAGAGACTTACCTAAATTTTGTGAACTTGAATTCTTAACATGTTTCTGAGTTAGTTTCATTAAGTATTTTTCTCTCTCTCTATCTGTTTCTGTACATTGAAAATATTAGAAGTTTGGTAGTTGATTTCCTGAAAATTGAAATAATGTTCAGTCACTCTCAAAATGGGAGGAAAAGACCACTCTGAAATACAGATATATGAACATGAAGATATGGAATCCTAGTATGGTGCTGTGGGATAAAGCACAGGACCCCAAGGTCAGTTTGAACCACAAAGTTGATGGTTCAAACGCTCCAGCCACTTATTGGAAACTCTATACAGAGTTGCTATGAGTTGGAACCAACTCAATGTCACCTAACAACAACAAACATAAAGACAGAGCGAAAACATCTACTTTAATTCCAAAATTTCAGCCATGGGTCAAGGCTAAACACAGACATAAAAACCTCACTGTTTTATATCAAAGAGCTGCTGTCTTCTCAGTGTAGATGATTTCTTAATTGATTAGGGTTTACCATAGACAAACAAACAGGAGAGATTAACCAACCAATAATGTATTACAGAGATCACCAAATGGCCAAACTGGAAACAGAAAGGGCTCCTACCAACAATTAAATCAGAATTCAAAAGGACTCAAAGTTGAACCTTCACCATGCAATCAAAAGATTGTTGTTGTTGGTAGGTGCCCTTGAGTTGGTTCTGAATCATAGTGAAAGACCCTGTAGAGGGTTTCTGAAGAGCAGCTGGTAAGTTGGAACCACCAAATGTATGGTTCAAACTGACCTTTCAGTCCAGTCCTTATTCTCCAGTGCCAGAAGACTGGGAAATACAGGACCAGGATTCAGACTTACAGGAGAATCCTGGGGTTGCCAGTTAAGAAGTAAGCACAAGTGAACTCCCAAGAGACTAATATCTAGTCCTATGTAAGAAACTTAGGCACCAAGTCATCAAACTGTAGAAAACAAAATGCTGTGGGCTATGAAATACCTGCTTTTATTCAGGTTATTGCAAGAAAACGTTCACTGATGAGACAAACTTTGAAGAAAAGGGACACGGGGGATTTGTGTTGCTGTTTGGTGCTGTTGAGACCATTCCAACTCATAATGACCCTGTATAGGGTTTTCAAGGCTATAAACCTTTGCAGGAATGGAAAGCCTCCTTCTTTCTTTCATGGAGCGGCTGATGGACTCAAACCTCTAACCTTATGATTATCCTACAGAGCCACCTAGCTCTAACCCAGTGCTTATCCTACAGAGCCACCTAGCTACCCTGGGAATCTATATTATTGTTGTTAAGTGCCTTTGAGTCATTTCCGACTCATAGTGACTCTGTATAGGGTTTCTGAAGAGCAGCTGGTGAGTTTGAACCACGGACTATGCAGTTCAAACCGGTGTTGTGGTCCAGTGCTTATCCTACAGTGCCATACCAGGATCTAAAGAAGTAGATAAATGAAAGTCTTCTGTAAGTCTTATAGGAGTCCTGAGAAAGGATGGAGACTGGCTTATCTAGGAATATGCAAAGGCAGGGTGATCCTTTGCTGTTCGTTATTTGACAGATGGTGCTGTAGGATAAGCACTGGACTGTTAACCACAAGGTCAAGGCTTCAAGCCCACCTGCCACTCCTTGGAAACCCTATACAGAATAGCTATGAATTGGAACCAACTCCAAAGCATTTAACAACAACAACAAAAGGGAGGGAGGGAGATTTTTCTTTTTCAATCTTGGCAGTTTTCCAGGAGCACAGGGCTTAGGTACGTTCAACATGGTGGCTACATGATTGCTCTTCTTTCTGCTTTTAGTCACTGGTTTGTGGAGGCACCATTTGCTGTGGGTCTTTCTAGGCCCTTAGTGTCTGTCACACTTGGGTTCCAATTTTAATGTCTCAAGAGTAAGTTAACCCTTCTGAAGTGGGAACCTCTTTTATTCTGCCTTAAAAAAAAAAAAAAAAAAAAAGATGTTAGAAGAGAAGTTCCTTGTGATTCAGGTGCCCAAGCCTGGTTTCCAGACAAAGGCATCCATACTCTTCCCTAACAACATTAATTTTAATAGAGACTCCCTAGGTCTGGGTATTTTTAACTTATGTTAAGAGGGCCTGAGAAAGGACAGAAATCAATAGTCTGTGCTGCCCGTATTGAATAAAAGCCTTTGAATGTGTTAATAGTTGTAGAGGAGGCAAACATCCTTACTAAAATGAATAGTTAGCCTTGAGAATGAGGCTAAATCAACATGCATCATTTCTATTTGTACACTTTCTATAGGTTTTAGCCAAAATTATATCCTTAACCAGAAAAACATATTATCCCCACCTCAAAAATAGACTTATACTTCCAGAGCACTTATCAACCTTTTATATGTCATTCAATTGTAAATTAATGAATGCTAATTTTTGTAATCACAATTTCTATCATGATGTATTAACTAAGAAAGCTAATTGAATACAGGGGAAAATGTGAGTGAAATAGCTCCTTCAGTCAGCTCTGGTTTACCATATCATGGCAGCATTTCATTAAATCCTCATAAAGTACAATTGTTATTTAAAATGAAATAATTGCCTGCCAGTGGAGAAGGGATATGCATAGGAGAGAGAAGCAGGAAACTTCTGTCAGTGGCCATTCTACCTGCTGTTTTTCTCACAGTCAGAGCATCTTTTTGGTATGGGCAGGAGAGAAGCTGCAATGCACTGACCCCTTTGTGGAGCTGGGGGTTTGGACCCAAAGACTTCAGAGAACACAGCACATGCTGAGCAGTTCACAAAGCCCCCATTATTGCTGTGTGGGCAACTTTGCTTGCATCTCATTGAAAATGTTGTCTTGCACATCAACATAAGCAATTAAAAACATCCCCCTACTTGTTTAAGATGCTCAGCAAAGGAAGGGAAGCTTGAGATTTGAGAGAAAAGGAAAGGCTTGTACTATCAAACTTCCATTCCCATCCCCCTACTGAAGCTTGACTATAAAGCTACTTTTTAAAAAGCTTATTAAAGAAGAGGAGGGGAGGCTCTGAAAGAAGCTTTCATGTCTGCCAAAATGTAGGTTCATTAAACAGTATATAAAGAAAAGAAATTTTAGTTCACTTGCTGTAATAATAATTTCAAAATGAATTGAATACAATGTATTTAATTTCTTAGGCTGTCCCTCAAAGGGGAGGGGAGGCAGGTGTCCTATTTAGGAGCTTAATAAATACCTAAAAACAAATCTGGACTAAGAGACAAATGGAAATATAAAGCTAAAAATAAGTTGAAAGGGAATCAGAGAAACAGGGAGGGGAAATGGGATGTGTATAAAGAAAACAGGATGAGAAAATAGAAAATGAGACAGCTGTGAAGATTTCAGAAGCCCCTGGGTACTTCAAAGAGTTAACATACTTGCCTGCTAACCAAAAGGCTGAAGGTTTGAATCCATCCAGAGGTGCTTTGAAGAAAGGCTTTAAAATCTACTTCTGAAAGATCAACGTATGGCAAACCTCTAGAGAACAATTCTACTCTGATACACATGGTGTCACTATGAGTCGGAGGCAACTCAGGGACAACTGGTATGAAGATTTCAGGAGTTGTAGAGTAAATTATTAGCCGAACAGAAAGTATCATAGAGATTGCCTCCATTCCCGGCCTTAAGTCTTCCACTTCTGCCTCTTCAGCTCTACACCAATGAGCTGTGTGCTGGTCCATGACCTGGGACTTTCTCACTTCTATCTACTGCACCATTCATGAAGTGGGAAAGCATGAAGATGTTCCAGCCTTGTATCAGGTAGATACATCTATGAAGATGGGGACTCCTTCGTTACCTGAATGCAGGTTCTGCAATCAAGTTCTTCAAACAAACCTGTGGCTGTGCTTGATTTGTTAAAATTTTGATCTATTGGGTGGGGAAAGAGAGGTGGTTTGTAGAGAATGAATGAGAATGAAACAGGATGCATATGTGGAATGAATGCAGTTAATATTAACTGACCATAAGAAAAATAGGTAAACAGTGAACAGAATTAATTGGGAAACCATTTCAGAAATTTTGGCTGTGGTTGCCCAGTGAAAAGAAACTACAATAGTACATATTGTGTTGTAAAGATAGTGTCACATCGAAGTGCATTTTCTACGAACAAGCGAGGCAAAATATTTGAACCCTTGAAAAGTGAGTCATAATCCCATCACAAAGATGGAATATACGTATTTGCTGGCTGTGAAATTGAATGGTATTAAATTAGCTTTATTATTGTCACTAGTACATATCATATGTTAGTATTATTTATTTATTTTCCAACTTTTGCAAAAACCAAACTAAACCCACTGCCTTAGAGTCTTGATTTTTGGAAAACCCATGTATTACAGGAGTCTTGGTGCAGCATTGTAGGATAAACACTGGCCTGCTAACCACAAGGTAGGCAGTTCAAACCCAACAGTCAATCCTAAGAACCTCTATATGGGGTCACTATGAGTCAGAACAGACTCTACAATGACGTTTACCATCAACAACATGTGTTATGAAGTAGAACTCCTACCTAGGGTTTTACTGGCAGTCATATTTACAGAAGCAGATCATCAGGCATGTCTTCTGGGACATCACTAGGTAGGTTTGAATCGCCAACCTTTAGGTTAGTATGTCGTGTGTCTTACTAAACTGACACTCATGAGAAATTAAAACAAGAATTTTGTTGAAGGAATAAAATCTTTTTCAGATGGGAAACATTTATAGATATCCATATAAGATGTTGCAGTGAGACTAGAAAGGGTTGTAAAAGGTATAGTAAACAAGGGATTTGGGCTCACAGGTTGGTAGAGCAGTAGCAGGAAGCACCATGACTGTTACAAAAGATTTGTTAAATAAATCTGTAGGCCCAAAATTCTTTAGAGACCTCCATGTGCTTTGCAATCTTTCCCTGGATCTAGGAGCTTCTAGAGCAGGGACCACAGGGATTTCACTTTCTTGGTGGTAGAAGGTACCTCTTTCTCTGCTCACTTCTCTCTCCTTTTATCTAAGATCAAAGATGTTGTAAGGCCACATCCCTGGGAATCTTCCTTATATAAAATCATGGTTAAGATAGTATTAAGGATATAATGTTGTTGTTGTCAGGTGCCATTGAGTCGGAACCGACTCATAGCGACCCCATGCACAGCAGAATGAAACACTGCCCGATCCTGGGCCAACCTCACTACCACTGCCACACTTGAGTCCATCAATGATGCCACCTGGCCAATCCATCTCGTTAGAGGTCTTCCTCTTTTTCTCTGACCCTCCACCTTACCCAGCATGACATCCTTCTCCAATGATTGTTTCCTCCGGACAATATGTCCAGAGTATGAGAGACGAAGCTTAGCCATCTTGGCCTCCAAGGAGCACTCTGGCTGCACTTCTTCCAAAACAGATCTATTGGTTCTTTTGGCAGTCCATGGCACTTTCAGTATTCTCCTCCAACACCACAACTCAAAGGCATCAATTCTTTTACGATCTTCCTTATTCACTTTATTCAGTGTATAATAGTCCATCCTTAATCCTTTTATTGGTTTATCACATTAGATCACATAAAAATGGATCATCACATAAATACCACATTACAACATTGCTAAAATTAGATGCCATCGAGTCATAGCAACTTTATGCAAGACAGAACGAAACACTGCCTGGTCCTGCGCAAACCTCACAATCTTTGTTACTCTTAGTCCTTTGCTGCTGCCACTGTGCTAATCCATCTTGTTGGCGGTCTTCCTCTTCTTCACCGACCCTCCACTTTACCAAGCATAATGTCCTTCTCCAGGGACTGGTCCTTCCTGATAATATGTCTGAAGTATGAGAGACAGTCTCGCCATACTACCAGCTAAGGAATATTCTGGTTGTACTTCTTCCAACACAGATATGTTTGCTCTTTTGACACTCTATGGTACTTTTAATACTCTTCTCCAGCACCATAACTCAAATGCATCAATTCTACCATCTTCACTATTCATTGTCCAATTTCCACATGCACACGAGGCTATTAAAAATATCAAGATTTGTGTCAGGCACATCTTAGTCCTCAAAATGACATCTTTGCTCTTGAAGACTTTAAAAAGGTCTTATGCAGCAGATTTACTTAATGCAATATTTTGTTTGACTTTTGCTTCCAGGAGTGTTGAAAAGTGGATTCAAGCAAAACGAAATCTTTGACAACTTCAAACTTTTATCTATTTATCAAAATATTTATTGGTCCAGTGGTGAAGATCTTTGTTTTCTTTACATTGAAGTATAACTCATACTGAAGGCTGTGGTCTTTGATCTTTATCAGTGAGATTTGAAGTCCTCTTCCCTTTCAGCAAGCAATGTTGTGTCATCTGCATATTGCAGGTTGTTACTGAGTCTTCCTCCAATCCTGATGCCACATTCTTCTTCATATAATCCAGTTTCTCTGAGTATTTGCTTAGCATACAGATTGAATACGTATGGTGAAAGAATACAGCTCAGGTGCACACCTCACCTGATTTTACCCCATTCACTGTCCCCTTATTCTGTTTGAACAACTGCCTCTTGGTCTTTGTACAGGTTCCTCATGAGCACAGCTAAGTGTTCTGGAATACCCATTCTTTGAAATGTTGTCCATAGCTTGTCAAGATTCACACTGTCAAAAGCCTTTGCATAGTCAGTAAAGCACAGGTAAACATCTTTCTGGTATTCTCTGCTTTCAGCCAAGATCCAGCAGAAGACAGCCTTGTTATATAACTGCCAAATCATTGAGAACTATGCCCTAGCCAAACTGACATGAATTTGGGGGTGGAGGGAACCACATTCTGAGAGTTGTTTAGTAAACCATTTTGTCATGGGTTAAGTTTCTGTTACATTTGCAGTCTGCCTCCTTATATTAACAGACTTATTGTCTACTTAATTATAAATTAACAAAGGTCTAGTAGATACACAGCAGAAAATCCAAGTGGGTGTAAATGTAATTTGGAAATCAGAACTTGATAAATATCCATGGAAGCTGTAAATTTATTTGCAATTTACAACTTTATTTAGGAGTCCTTGTGTGACACTGTAGGATGAGCATTGGACTGCTAACTGCAATGTTGATGGTTCAAACACACCAGCCACTCCTTGGAAACCCTATCCAGGGTCACGATGAGTCGGAACAGACTTGATGGCACTTAACAACAACTGTATTTAATATCATCAGTTTTAGTACTTATTTTTTAGCTAACCTTAGGTTTTGTGGTAAGCTACACAAATATTCTTAACAGGCACCAAGCAATTCTTTATACAAGTTACAAATCCTGACTTTTGCCTTTTTGTTTTACAAGCAGTAAAAATTTGAGAGAAGGACTGAACATTACTTCACAGAGTAGAGATGAAAATATTCATTTAATTCACAATGTTGTTTTAAATTCAGGTCTGATATCACCCAATTCATAGATGCCAGTACCTCTGTTGTTGATTTTTATGATTCAAAGTGCAAGCCCTTTGTGCAACCTAGGAACCCTTATAAAATACTATCATTTTTGTCCTCATTTTACAAAGAAGAAAATTCAGGTGCATAGAGGCTTGTCTCAATTGCAGAACTAGTGAGTTGTTGAATCATGATTTCATTCACTTTCATTTAACAATTGGACTCTTTAGAAAAATTCTGTTATTGTTTAATTCCATTTTTCCCACAAAGTTTTTGAAGCCCCTCATATGTTTACTATCTTGCTCTTTCAACACATGAAATTTATGTGTATGTTCTTGCTGAAACTGAATTTTGGCTAATTATGACTTCACATTTATTGTTAAGAACATTATTAGCATCCTAGAAAGAACCCTGTCTCTACCTCCCACCAAGAGAAACCCCCCGACTCTATCCTGTAGCTAAAGACCGAAGCATTTGATGTTTTTATACACATGTAGTTGAGTGTGATAGAATCTTGTATCTGGCTTCTTTGGCTCAGCAGTATCCTTATGAGTTTCATCTTTATTTTTATAATAGGACATTATACATCAATGACAGTAAGTAATCACAGTATTCTACTGTGTTTTAACACACTTTAACTGTTTTGCTACTTGTGTGTACTTTGGCAGTTCCCTGGTTCGTGCTATTAGGATGCTACAGCTACAAATACTATCGTAGTTGTGTTTTGGTAAATGTCAGGGCACATTTCTTTTTCCCTATACTGAGCAGTGAGGGAGGGGGTGTGTGTCTTTGGCTATGAATCCAATCCGTTTTCAAAATTTTTTTAAATGTTTGTGAACAATAGAAACTCTCTTAATTCAGTGTTACATAGAAATTGTATAGCAAGAAATGTACTAACATGTTTTGAGTTTCTATTTTGTGCTGGTCACTGTGTGGAATCCCCTCTGCAAATTTCAAAGTAGCTGATGTTATGAACCCTTGTCTGTATCTTTCCCATGTCCTTGTCCCTGAATTCCACACCAAGAGTCAAGCCATGCCATTCCCCAAATCCGGATGGACTCTTTATCAGCACTGTTGGGGAGCATACCAGTTACAAATTGTGTTGAGTTTATTTCAATTCATGATTCCCTCATGTGTGTCAGAGCATAACTGTGCTCCCATGGGGCTTTCAATGACTGATTTTTGGGAAGCAAAAATTACCAGGTCTTCTTCTGAGATGCCTGTAAGTGGACTCGAATGTCCAACCTTTTAGCGAGCAGCCCATACCTTCAAAGTGTGCATTACCCAGGGACTCTCTTAGAGCATCCTATTCTTTTCAGGTGGTCCCAACACCTCTCTTCATGCTATTATCCTGTCCCCTCTGGCCACCTTCCCCACATCTTCTCAACTTCTTTCACACCCTTACTGTCCAACCCTCACTTTTATTCTCTGTGCTTCCCTGATATTATGGATAATAGAACGTAAAATCCTAGACTCAACAGTGGCTTCTGTCCTGGTTTCTCAGAGGCAAACTGTTGGAAACTCCTTCAAAGCAGTTTGCTTTTTCTCATTTGAGGCACGTGATACCTCACATTCTGCCCCATCCTCATTTCTTTCTTACTTCAAAGCTTAAAACATGTAAACCTTAAAGTGGTAAGACCTTGAGGGTGGTGGTGTGGCAGGCACACTGAACAAATTCAGCAGGATGAAAAGTGTGTGTGTGTGTGTGTGTGTGTGTGTGCCTGCATTTTCACTCAAGCGCTTCCCTGAATCACTAAATAAAACATCCATGAAGGTTGTGACACTGATCAGATTATTGGTACTGTATACTGTAAGGAGCTCTGGTAGCGTAGTGGTTATGAATCGGGCTGCGAACCTAAAGGTCAGCGGTTCGAAACTACCAGCTGCTCCGCGGGAGAAAGATGAGGCTTTCTACTCCCGTAAGGATTTACACCCTCGGAAACCCTGTACAGGGTCGCTATGGGTCGGAACTGACTCGACGGCACGTAACAACAACAACAACAACATACTGTAGCTAAAGACTGGTTCATTGGCAGAATTGTACTTTGACTTCCCATTGGAGTGTTTGACTTTTACAAAGGGGCTTCAGAAAGTATGTTGGAAAAAATCCATTATCTTTCAATTCCATTTTTTCATGAACCGTTGGAAGTCCACATATACTTAGAACCAGCATGTAACTTCTCCCACTCAATCCCTGACACTAGTCTTCCCAGTCTCATATTCTCCTCCTACCAATCCCTTATGCTGAATTATGTGATAGTTTACATGGGAGAACATTAGTTTTACATTCATCCTATCATATATCATCTCATTGCCATGATTACAATCCCCTCCACGTATCATCAACCAACCAAAGGGTACACCCTGCAAGCCTGCTCCCTAGTTGTCAGCACTCAGTCCCTCTCCCTAGAGTCCCCAGCTGCTCCATCTCTCCTTGTCATCATATCTGCCTCCATCTCTGGCGTCACTGCTTCTCTGGGTAGGGTCCTGCTCTCCGCTCTTCTCCATTGATGGTCCCAGGGACCTTTGCTCCTGGACTGCAAAGTCAACCTCTCCCCTCCTTTTGCTACAAAACATCCACCTTTACATTTCCAACCCTGACAGTCAGTCCCTATAACAATTATTCACCATTGTACCACAAGAGACCAACCGCATCTCCTTTCATTAGCCCTGCCCAGAAAGATTGGATACTACTCAGTGAAGATTCTACCTTCCTCTGTACCCTCAGGATCTAGGCTCCCTCTTGAAAGCTTGTAAGCCAGTCACTTCTTGCCTTGTTGATGACATGGAAATTGATCTGAGGAGCACTTGGGTCTACTTGATCCAAAGAAGAAAGCCCAACTTCATCAATAGTGGGTAGACTGAGGTTCTGCTTCCTGCTTCTAATTTCCTATTATACAAGGAGAAATGACCAGACAGAGAGAATTTGGGGCTAGACCAGAAACACACAAGTAAACCAGGCTGACACTTCCCTTACGTGTGAGCCTATCTTGACCCTGTGTTTAATCATAGCTGGCCCACCCACTGTGTTTAATCGTAGCTGGCCCACCCACTCATTGTGTCACAGCTGGCACACAAAGACATTCACAGACAACATCTGCTCCTTACTATTGCCCTGCTTACATCTGCTGGTACTCTTGAACTTGTCTCTCTGATACAAGCAGTCCTAGGTCCATAATCCTAGTTCCTGCTTGATCTCCTATTTTTAACTCTCTTTCTAGACTGGTGAGGAATTTTGGGGGGCACTGTAGGATAAGTATTGGACTGCTATACACGAGGTCGAATGTTCAAACTCACCAGCCACTCCCCAGGAGAAGGATGAGACTTTCTGCTCTTGTAAAGACTACAGCCTCGGATACCCTATAGAGGGTCACTATGAGGTAGAACAGACTCGATGGTTGTGAAATGTTATTTTTTTAGTTTGCTAGACTGGTGGACTTTGGTTGCTTTGTGTATTATCATCTTTATCCACTGTCCTAATTTTGGTCATCCTGTAGTGTCTAGAGCCTAGTAGTCCACAAGCCTATTTACTGCCACCTAAACCATCACCCATTCCAACAATTGGTCGAATACAGAGTTTCAGACATTTCTCTTCCTCATGTAATGCAAAAAAGAGCCCTCTCAAAAAAAAAAAAAAAAAAAAAAAAAACAATCTAAGAAGCATCCATAAGAGAGGGCATACATCACAGATGTAAGGGGGTTTGAGTGTACCCCAAGATGTACTTGAGCCCATTATTTATATACTTGCATATTGTTGTTATTGTGAAGTACCTTCAAGTTGGTTCCAACTCAGCTACACTGTAACCACTTGTTACTATTAACATAAAATGATTTTTTAAAAGCCATAGGGCAAAGTATAAAAGCACTGGGTTAAGTTGCGTTTATAGGAACCTATGTCTGCCACTGGAGTCTTGGTGTGGCACTGTGGGTTAATGTGCTGGACTGCAAAGTAAGTTTGAACTGCAAGGTCGGCGGTTCAAGCTCACCAGCTGTTCCTCAGAAACCCTATACAGGGTCTCTATGGGTTGGAATCAGCTCAATGGCATTTAACAACAACAACATGTCTGCCACTGACTCATAGTTTCTTAACTTCATACGTAATTTTATTATTAGACTGGTTGAGTCGTAGGGTTCTTTCTAACAGTGCTATGAGTCTATCTTCAAGATCTAGGTTCTGTTGTAAATTCTCGATTCGATGGTAAATTTGGAAATTCTGCTGTCAGTTGCCCTTGAATCAGAAAAAATATTTGAAAGACTAGTTTTCCAGATAACTGCCGAAATTCTGTCCCAGTGATGACTCTCCAGTTATACAAAGTTCTTACTCTAAGGCTTTGGCTGCCAGAACAGTCTATTGTTAGAGTTTGCATTATTTTTAATATCATCTTTTTAGCCCAATTTCTTCTATTTTTCCAGCAGAAATGGGGCAGCATTCTTAAGGTGCAACAACAATGGTTTCTTGTATCACTCAGTACTTTAGAACTTTGCTCCAGGTACTTTTAAATGAGCAATCCTGAGATCTTGAAATTAAACCACCAGTTATTAGAGATGATATTTCAGGCCTCACATGGGGCACTCCTCCTTTTCATATTGCATTTGTGATAGACAGTTCCTCGCATGAATAATACAATGGCCTTGAATGATTTCACGTCAGCTCTGCCGCAGGGAGAAACGCAAGGTGAGCTGGATGACTCCTAGTGTGATCCTTTGCCTGTTGACATTACTTTTAAACTTTTCTTCCTTAGGCTGCAGCCATGTGTATTAAATAAATGATAAACACCATTTCTCTCACAAGGCCGGCTCACCATTTGAGCTACAAAGACAGCTTTGCAGGTAGTTGAGAGGTTAATATCACTGAATAATTTATTTATTCGGTATAAACATTCCTATTTTCAGCCTTCCTTTTTTTTAATTTTAATACCTTTCTCATGACTGATTCAGAATACAGGAAATATATAATATGCATCACAGACAGATTACAAAGATGGCCTCTGTGTTTGGTGAAAAAAAACAAAAAACTGGTAACAAATCTTATGTCTTATTATAATGGAGAGAAATTCACATATACTCTTTCTGCAATAAAATAATTGGAAGAAGATAGGTGTTAAAATAGGAGGAAAAATAAGCTAACAGGATATTACAATACCACAATTGTTGTTGTTTTGTTGTTATGTGTCATTGAGTTCATTATGACCCATAGTGACCCTGTATAGGGTTTCCAAGGAGGAGCTGGTGAGCTTCATCTGCTGACCTTGCAGTTCAAACTAACTCTGCAGTCCAGTGCATTAACTCATAGTGCCACGCCAGTGTAGTTGGCCCTAAAACTGTGCATATCTCTTGAAACCCATGTTGTATATTTTCTCAATCTTTCCCTCTGTTGAATTTTTTGTATGATGATTATTCAAATGAAAGGTGGATCAACTGAACAAGGGCATTCCTGAAGGGTAGATACAGAGAAAAGAATAAAAGGCCTTGCAGCCAGCCACTCAGCCCTGTGTGGCCCTAACACTCCAGTAGAAGTCCTTCAAACAGCCTCAAGGTTTGCTAATAGGAAAATCATGACACAAGCTGTCTGCTCTTCTCTCCAGTCTTGTTTCTTTCCTTCCTTCATACTTTAAGTTGTCTTCTTCCTGATTTTCATTGTTTGCTAACATTTTGGAGCATACCGAATGGCCATTTTCAAAAAGAAGCAAAGACTTTATGGTAATGAACAAACAACTAAGCTAGATTTGTTGTTGTTGTTATGTGCCGTGGAGTCGGTTCCAACCCATAGCGATCCTGCAAAGGGTTTCCGAGGCTGTAACTCATTACGGGAACAGAAAGCCTCATCTTTCTCCCGCAAAGCAGCTGGTAGTTTCAAACTGCTGACCTTGCCGTTCGCAGCCCGATTCATAATCACTACGCCACCAGAGCTCCTTAGTAGGACATATCAAAACTTTAGAACTGCTAATTGGACATGTTTAGCCTTTGGGATTTTTTATTTCCTTAGTGTTTGAATTCACTTGTCTGGTCTGCATAATATATGAGAACTTAGACCCTCAGCAGACACGTCTGTGCCCAGAGATTCAGGTAGTCCTCCTCCTGAGTAGTTGACCAGCTGACAGCAGTTTTGAAGGATGCATTACCAGCATGAATTGTTCTGGGAAAGTAGCTCTCAACTTTCTAGTCTCAGGACATCTTTACAGTCTTAAAAATATGTTTAGGAGCATTAAACCTATCAATACTTATTATATTGAACAGGAAAACTGAAGAACTGTACAAATATTTGTTAACTTACTTAAAAATAAGAAGCATATTACATCTGTGTACATGATACATGATATTTACATGTACATAACATTTTTATTTTAAAAATAACAATATGTTTTAAAATGTGACGAGAGAGATTGTTTTACTTTAATTACTTTTGTCTGTGTGACTGTCTTTAATATTTGGTTAACAGAATAGCATCTCCTTAACGTCTGGTTTAAGAGTTTTGTTACAAAACTTCACATGTCTACTTCTTCATTCAAATGTATCACAATGTGTTCTTTTGAGTGAGGTAAATGAAGAAAAGACGGCCTCACACAGATATGTAATTGGAAATGGAAGACTTCATGGTTAACCTAAAGTGGTCCTGGACACTAGATTTTGAGAACTGCTGGTCCAAAATATAAGTGAATGTACTATTTCTGAATGGAGTTAGTTGACTTTTTAAGTATCTGAGCCTTTCCCTATGTCAGCTTTCCTTGCCGTTCTGTGGCTTTTATCTTCTAAATGTGGTTACATGTAGCTTTAAAAAGGTCTAAGCTCTCTATGGAGTCTGGGTATTGTGCAGCAGCATAAGCACTGGACTGCTAGCCATAACTATACAGGATTGCTAAGAGTCAGAACTGACTTGATGGAACTTAA
Source organism: Chrysochloris asiatica (assembly GCF_000296735.1). NCBI lineage: Eukaryota > Metazoa > Chordata > Mammalia > Afrosoricida > Chrysochloridae > Chrysochloris > Chrysochloris asiatica. Next base: position 27,965,671 of record NW_006408522.1, on the reverse strand, counting down.
CAGTAACAACAAGAAGCTATCTATAGGTGGGCCTTGGATGGCATAATTGGTTGCAATCCACAACTAATCTAAAGGGTTGGCAGTTTGAATCCACCCAGTGGCTCCATAGAAGACAGGCCTGGAGATCTCCTTCTATTATGTACAATAGCTAAGAAAACCTGTGAAACAGTTTTCCCATGTAAGATCTGGGATGACCAGAGTACATGGAAGAGTGATGCTCTCAGCCCCCTTTTAGTTGCATTGAACCATGTGGGCTAGTTCTGGCCAAGAGACTCTGAGGGAATACAACATGTGTGATTTCAGGCCTTACACAGTGAAAGTTCATGTGGGCTTCCCCATTGCTGTGTGAATAGTTAAGATCAATGTTCAAGACAGTGCAGTTAAAAAATGGTGAAGTACTTCATCGGTCTGGGTTCCTGAGTGACTGTAGAGAGGAGAGATTCCCAGCTTGCATTAGACATACAGGGAAAGGCAGAAATAAGTCTTTTTTTTTTTGGGAGGGGGGGGATGTACACAAAAACACTCAGAAATATATAATCGTTTAAACAACCAAAGGGCACATTCTCAAGCCTGCCTCCTGGTCGCCAGCACACAGCCTTTCTCTTTCCATGAGTCAAGAATCCTCAGCTGCTCTCTCTCTCCATGTCCTCATCTCTGCCTTCATCTCTGGTGTCACTGTTTCTCTAGATAGGGTCCCACATTCCACTCATGCTCTTCTCTCTTAATGGTTCTAGGGTTCTCTGTTCCTGGACTGTAAGATTAACTACTCCCCCCATTTTGTTACAGAATTCTACCTTTACAGTTGTGACAGTTGCAATTAGTCATGCTTACAATTACTCATTATTGAATCATAAGAATCTTATCCCCATCTCCTTTCACCAGACCCATCTAGACAAGATGAAAAATATTCAGTGGGGTTCTACCTTCCCCTGAACACTCAGAAACAAAATTCCCTCTTGAAAACTCATAAGCCAGTCACTTCATGCCTTTGTAGTCCTCCCTCCCCCATTTTAGGTAGCTAATGTCTAAATTGCCCATCCCTATCAATCAACATGATGGATTGACCAAGTGGCAGCATCAGTGGACTCAAGCATGGCAACAGTAGTGAGGTTGGCCCAGGATTGGGCAGTGTTTCATTCTGCTGTGCATAAGGTCACTATGAGTCGGTACTGACTCAATGGCACCTAACAATAACAACATCAACCCTGTATACAGAGGGAATAGGATTGATACTTGATGTGAAGACTCCTTCTCTCTCAGTTGGTATTTTGAGCGACTACATCCATAAGCATGGGTCAAGTTCATCAAATTGTAGCAATTTACACTTGTTTCCTTTGTCAAATTTTTTTTTTTTTATCTTTTAGTCGAGTTCTGATCATCATGCAATCGAAGTTAGGTCAAATGTGTACTATCTACAAGTTAGGGTGCTCTTGTACATCTCCCCTCACTTCATAACAGCTGGATACTTCACTCTCAGCTCTAGCCCTCCATGGTTATGTCCTTGTCCATGGGCTCAGGAGTTCCTAGGTTTCACCATACTTTGGAACAACCAGCCCCTTCTCTTCTCTCTCTCATCTCCACGTTGACAGAAGTCTATGGAACATAGTCAAACTCAGCCCATATCTTCATTGTTGGCTTTCCCCCTCTTCCATGAATCAGTAGACCAATGTGGTTGCCAGAAAGCTTAATGTGTTCCCTTTGAGTTTTAGTGTTCCCTGCTCGTGTGTTCCCTTTGAATTTTAGTCATGGAGGGGGATTTGTCTTGAAGGAATCATGCTAAACTTTTGAAAGTCAAGACTTTACCTTACATCCATTCTTTGAACTGCAGGTGACAATTCTAGTTTCTTCACTTACCAACAACAACAACATGTATATTGAGATGACCATTTATAATCTGAATTTGTTGTTCTGTGCCATCAAGTTGATTTTGACCTAAAGTGACACTATATTGTTGTTAAGTGCCATTGAGTCGGTTCCAACCCATAGTGACCCTATATAGGGTTTCCAAGGAGCCGCTGGTGAGTTTGCACTGATGACCTTGTGGTTCAAATCAACTTTGCGGTGCAGTACATTGACTCACAGTGCCATAGGAGAGAGTAAAACTGTCCATTATGTTTTGTGAATTGTAATCTTTATGGGGAAAAATCATCAGATTTTTGCTCCCATGGAGCTAATGGGTGGATTTTAACTTCTGACTTTTCAGATAACTGCCAAACAGGTAACCACTGAGACACCAAGACACCTAACCTAAATTTACCAATGTTGAAATTAAGACATAAAAAAAATTAATAAAAACAGTTCTGTATCTTACAACTAGAAAGTTATGGTGCTAGGACTGAAACCTAAGTGTACTTTACTCCATACCCCATAGGATTTCTCTGTCTTTCAAAAAAATGAATATTAGGTGAAAGAGTGAGTGAATGGATGCATGAATTCTTGAATACAGGAATAAGAAGAGTAATATGCTCCTAAAATGACTGCGACCCTTTTGTAAGCTGAGAACTGTGGTCAGTGACACACTATGCTAGATGTAGTGACTGCTGCAAATATTCACTCTTCAGAGTTGTTGAGAGCTCTCCCAACTGTCCTCCTATACTCACTCTTACTTAAGACAGCAAAGCTAACTTAATCAGCAAGTATTGAAAGAATTCTGATTAAGCGCATACTAATGCTTCCTTCAATTAGTTTCCTCCAGAGTTAATCCCATTTACTTTTCCTGTTTGGGCAACCAGCTGTTTGAGGTTGCTGGGCAACCAAGAGTTGACAGGAGGGAGGTTGGAGAGAGGGATGGAGACCTAGAAGCTCCAACCATGGTGAATATTAAATGAAAATCAAATGTCAGAGAGGATTTATTTTAGGGCACAAACAGATCATTTCAAAGTGAACATTAAAAAGGTGAGCTAAATTCAGTTCAGAACATTTGTTTTTCAGTATTTAGATTCTTAGCATAATCCCATTTTCCTTCTGAAACATTGTGGCAACAAAGAACGAAAGGAATTTGATTTTTAGTGAAGGGGAAAAAGTGTGGCTTCTGAGAAAGCAGAAGTGCCTATGAGATACCAGTTCTGTGAAATGACAATGTTGTTTCTAGAGATATGGGCTAGACAAGTTAGTGTGTGCAGTCCTGCAGGAACTTCAGAAGCACAAAGCAGAGAGCTGGATTTTGCAGGAAATGTTAATATTGTAGACAAGCAGTAAATAAATAACAATGCAAACAGGTAAATAAATAAACTTAACTCCCCAAACAACCTAAGGGGGAAATACTCCAGGGCAATTTGTACAGATAGCAAAGATAAGAAAGGCAATGATATGGGGGCATTCATTCCCCAGCCCCACACATTCTAGATAACCATGCCTTGCCATGGCAGTTCTGAGAGTGCTGGTGGTGGCAGGCTGCTCCTTAGAAGGCTGACCAAGCCACTATATGTTCATCTCAGAATGGATGAACTAATCACTTGGGGAAGGCAGGTCTCTCTCAGATGCATTGGCTAAGTGTAAAGGGGCAGGCCCAGTAATCCAGAAGGAAAGAAAAATCTCCAGGTGATTGTGGGTAAGAAATGTCTTTGTCTTCAGAGCCTCTGAAATATTTCTGCAATACACAGTTTACTTGAAAGGGATATTTTTCATCTATGAAATACAAGAGTACATTCATATCTCTGGTAAAGGCCTATACATAACAGAAATTGCAAGAATTGCAGCAAAGATTGAAATGAAAGCTAAAATTCCAAAGCCCACTGGGGTCATTATGTCATCTTTGACATGTCAGGCACTAACCCAGATTTGAAAACTACACAACATTGTTTTTCCTGAAAATAAAATGAGATTATTTCACTTAAGTTCCAGTCCAGTATTTTCAAAGGGTGATTACTTCTACTGGTTCCATGGGAATTCAACTGAAATGAAAGAGGGAGAGAGATTGAGGTATTGTGAATTGTTCAAATCTATGTAAATAGAAGAATAACATGTTATTGTTGTGAAGTGCTATCAAGTCAGTTCCGACCCATAGCGACCCTGTATAGGGTTTCTAAGGAGCAGCTGGTGAACTTGAACCACCGATCTTGCAGTTCAAATGGCTTTGCAGTCTGGTACATTAACCCACAGCGCCACACCAGGACTCCATAGTTAGAATTTAAACATCCATAGGTCTCTTAATTAATAGTAACCAAAACATTTAAGGAGCCCTGGTATTGTAATGGATTATGAGCTGGGTTGTTAAACACAAGGTTAGCAGTTCGAATCTACCAGGTTTCTGCTCCTATAAAGATTTACAACCTCAGAAACACTATTCAGGGTCACATATTATGAGTCAGAACTGACTCGGTGGCACACAACCATTACCACCACCAATCAGAACATTAAAAAGTCTGAAGTTAAATAAAGATTTAACTCTCTGTATGTGGTGTGTGTGTGTGTGTGTGTGTGTGTGTGTAAGGAATCTAGTGTGGTGTTGTAGGATAAGCACTAGACTACAAGGCCGGTTTGAACCCAGTATAGGGTCACTATGAGATGAGTTGGAACCAACTCCATGTCACTTAATAGTAACAGTAACAGTAAGAGTGTGTGCACAAATACCAGGCTAGTGTCATGTCACACAGCTTCATGAATAGCACTTTCTGTGACATTTCTCTTCAATACATACTGCTGCTTTGTGGGAGCAGAAAAAGAAAATCACACTCATGTGTGCCACAGAGCAATGAGACATTTGTTGTATGAGGTGAATTTTTATAAGGAATTGGTAGTAGCCAGATGAACTAAAACCAAAAGCCATTGCTGTTAAGTTGATTCTGACTCATAGTGACCCCTACAGGTCAGAGTAGAACTGTCCTAGGAGGACTTCTGAGGCGATCAATCTTTAAGGAAGCAGACTGCCACATCTGTTTTTCCTTGAAGCAGCTGGTGGGTTAAAACTGTCCACCTTTTGGTTAGCAGCCAAGCACTTTAACCACCGCGCCACCAAGGATCCTTGAAACTATTCTAAGAGTCTCCTAAATGATCGCTCAGCTTCTGTCCTGAACTGCTGCTCTCCATGCTACACTCACTAGTTCCACACAGTAGTCGTAGAGTTTGTCAAACATGACAAAAACAAACACCAACCCCACAGTATTATTGACTCTGAGGATGCTTGGCCGAGGTGTAATTCCCATCCTTCCTAAACAAAAAGTATGACTGCAAAGTGGATGAAGCGACCCTGTATATGGTTTGCAAGGAGCAGCTGGTGAGTTCAAACTGACTTTGCAGTCCAGCACATTAACCCACAGCGCCACACCAGGACTCCAGGGGGCAGGGTGGGGCCAATCTAAGCTGAAACTGTTTGTGGTGGTGGTGGTGATGTGCCATGGAGTCGATTCTGACTCATAGTGACTCTGTACAGGGTTTCCAAGGCTGTAACTCTTTATGGGAGCAGAAAGCCTCATCTTTCTCCTGTGGAAAAACTGGTAGTTTTGAACTGCTGATCTTGCAGTTCGCAGCCCGATTTGTAACCAGTTTGTAGGGTCATGAAAATCCCCTGCTTTCAGTTACTGACAATCCACAGGTTATGTACTTCTACTTGATTTTAATGTTAGATAATTTTACCTTCACTTTGAAATGATTGAACCAAGTCTCACTTAGAACATAGTTTTCATCACAATCACCATCACTTGTTGCACATACATATTTTAAGGTATGAAAAGGGCTGTAAGTCTTTTCTTGCACTAAGACCTAAACCGAACCCACAAGTAGATTCTAACTCATATCAACCTTACAGGGCAGAACAGGACTGCTCCCAAGAGTTCCCGAGGTTGTGAATTTTTAGACTGTCTCACCTTTCGCCCACAGTGTGGCTGGTGAGTTTGAACAACTGACCTTTGTCTTCAGATTAGCAGCCAAACCCTTCATCCATTGTGCCACCAAGTCTCCTCCTGTACTAAACCCAATAATACCAGGCCCACTGCAATTAAGTCAATTCTGACTCAGAAACCCCCCATATGACAGAGTACAACTAACTGTTCCATAGGGTTCCAACACTATTCATTTTTATGAGATTGGACAGACTCATCTTTCTCCCTGGAGCAACTGGTGGGGTTTGAATTGCCCACTTGCTGTTTGCAGTTCACTGCTTAACCAACTGCACGCCAAAGATTCCTGCTTGCACTTAAGTAAGAAAATATATGCACCTGATCTGAATTGCTTACCAATTCCACTTAAAGACACAAAATCTTGTTTGTAACTTGGGGACTGCCTACCTTATCTTGTTGGAATTACTGAATGTTACAGGCACAGAAGGGGTTCCTTTCTTATGTAAGATTATAGATCATTCATTGCCCATTTGTTCATATGATGCAGCCAGCGAAGAAACATGGAGTTGTGAACTAATAGCTTCAGACAAGATCAGCTGTTGGGAGTCTGCTAATTTGGAGTTAAGAACAAATTTCAACACGCATCATTTGTCCAGGATTTCCTATTACATGGCAATAAGAACTAATAGAACCAGAGAGTAAGAGCAAGTCAAAATTGAAAAGCCAACTAAAGATGACCTAGCCTACATGCTCCAAGTCCATTGGTAAAGAAACCGAGGCCCAGCTAGAGGAAGGGGCAGGAAGGTGACTAGACTACCGTCTATAATTATTTTATATATGTGATGCTTTCCTTAAAGAATACTGGTGATGCAGTGATTAAAGTGCTTGGCTGTGAACCAAAAGATGAGCAGTTGGAATCCACCAAAGGTGTGACAATCTGCTTCTGCACAGGGAACCCCATGGAGCAGTGCTATGCAGTCCTATAGGGCCGCTATGAGTCAGAATTAACTTGAGGATAGTGGATTAGGGGCTGGGCTTTGGGGCTTTCCTTAACCATTGGAACGTTCATTAAGCCTGTATCATTGTCTTGCTTCCCCGCTCCTAATTATCTACTTTTATTTGAAGCATCCGCCCCATCTTCTTTCTTCCTAAGAGAATTTCAGAGAATAGGGATCACTTCCTTTTTTTAAATGGATTCTTCCTTTATTTCTAAAAATTTTTCCACTCTGTCCCAAATAGCACTCTTATCCCATGAATATCTGTGCCTCTATTGATAGTTTTCTGTCTGTACCCACTTCCGCCATTCACACTTGACCTTAGTACAGAAAATAAATTTTGCCATTATTACTTCCTATAAAGTCTTTGCAGTGTGGGAGGTTTCTTTCTGTGTGTTGACCTAGTCTTTCTAAGCTACGTCTCTGTCTTGAGCTGTTTTTCCGCTGCCTCTACCTCTCTGATCAAAACAAAATGTACAAAGAGTACGCTAAGTTTTGACCACTGTTTCCTGATGAAATCAAGTGAGTGTTACACCCATTGACAGTTTGGTCAAGAAAACCTTGTATACTTTTCATGAAATGCCTTTTCTTAGCTCTGGGAAAAGCACATTAAGATAGTTAAATAAATCATGTTATTTTTTAGGAAACAGAAAAATAAATAAATGTGTGAATATTGGTAAATGTGTCATTTTACTCCCTGAAGTATTGATTGAATATTGGTCATTAATAGAAAGGGCACCATGGACACTGATTAAAGACTCCTGTGTTCCGTGAACTAAGACAGAAACTGAAGGAGTATAGAAGACATGGTACCTTCATTTGGAGGGCTTTACAAAGTGCATCCACCACTCATCTGTCAGTTTGTTGTACTGTGGTGGCTTGTGAGTTGCTGGGATTCTGAAAGCTAAGCCACCGATATTTTAAATACCAACAGGGTCACCCATGGGAGACAGGTTTCAGAAGAGCACTCAGACAAAGACAGACTAGGAAGAAAGAGTGACGAACTACTTCCGAATATTTAGTCACTGAAAAC
>NW_006408522.1:27948739-27955354 GCF_000296735.1 Chrysochloris asiatica | reverse complement strand
AACCTCATATGGATGCAAAAGCTGGACAGTGAATAAGGAAGATCATAGAAGAATTGATGCCTTTGAGTTATGGTGTTGGAGGAGAATACCAAAAGTGCTATGGGCTGCCAAAAGAACCAACTAATCCGTGTTGGAAGAAGTGGAGCCAGAGTGCTGTTTGGAGTCCAGGATGGCCAAGCTTCGTCTCTCATACTTCGGATATATTGTCAGGAGGGATCAGTTGCTGAAGGAGGATATCATATTTGGTAAGGTGGAGGGTCAGAGAAAAAGAGGAAGACCCCCAACGAGATGGATTGGCCCAAGTAGCAGCATCGATGGACTCAAGCGTGACAACAATAGTGAGGTTGACCCAGGATTTGGCAGTGTTTTGTTTTGCTGTGCATAATGTCGCTATGAGTGGATACCAACTCCATGGCACCTAGCAACAACAAAGTGGATACACACACACACACAAAAAAAGACTATAAATTTGAGTATTGGTGAATTTGCTTGGTACCTACTGGCTATATAAAATCCTTTGGAGATGTTTCATCGTTCCTCATAAAACAAAGACTTAATAAGTTACTTGGCAGCTGATGGGCTAAGTTAAAAATACAATAAATCAAATGACCTTTTTGTTTTTCTTTAAGCAGTTCCTGGCAGTGCTTTCTTTTATATTTTAAGCAGAAGAGTCTTTAAAACAATGATTGCTTTTAGGACCTTCAAGAAAGCTTGTAAATTGTGGATTTGGTGATTCTGGTCCTGAAATCTGAGATGTGAGCTAAGAACACCCATTGCAAGGCCTCAAAGGTTTGTTACTTCTTTTTGAGGGAATCACAAACAAAGAAATGTGATCAAAGCAAACAGCAGCCTCCTTGTGCTATTTGAGTAGCAAACCACAGCATCCCCAGTGTAGCTCTGTACTGTAAGTTCAGGCTCACGGCCCTGTGGACAGGGTGATCAGACATAAGAAAGAAAATATTTATCTTTCATCTTAATTGCTTTTTCATTGCAACCCCATCTTGTGAGTGCATGGATACACCAATCCAAATATTTGCTATTCATTTCATGTTGTTTGGCAGTCTTTCTTGCTTTTGCACATGGATCTGACCATGCAATCAGTCCTTGAAGAGTGCCCTTGATGAGATACTTTTTCTTTATCAGGAAATTGATTTTCTTGCATCTCTTTCTGAGATTATGAATCCAATTTTGGAATAGAATAACTCAATTCTTAGAAAAAATGTCAGCATAATTTGTGAGCCTGGTGATGGATGTTTTTTTCTAGTGACAGTATCAAAGTCAAATGTGGTCATGTCAACAGCATAGGCAGATGAGTGCCCGGTGGTCTACCTTGTCCTTTACACTCATGAAGCTACCAGCCTCCTCCAACCATGTCCATCCTCACCCAGGACTTAAGGTGCACCTCCCTTCTATTCTCGGAAGCCCCGGCCCCCGTGTACCTTCTGTTTCCCTTGTTCTGAAATGGAACTAAGCATTTTTGTTCACATTCCCTAAACTTTTTACTGAGCTATGTGCCCTCATAGTTTTGCATTTCTGCCTTTTTGGTCAGATTCATCTGTTTACTACTTTCCCCTGGTGAGGAGAGCTGGCTTAGTACTCTGATATTTGATTTCATATCAGCTGGACTCTTGAGTTCAAGCCTGGTACAATGGTTTGGATTCTTTATCTTTTCATAAGAGATGTACTACCCAGTTTCATTATGTGCAAGGGCTGTGGTATGAGACCTTAGAGAGGGGAGATGTGGGCTTTTCTATGTTGCCTTGATGCTTTATTAATGGTCAGTAGTTGTTTGGTCTACAATGACGTTGTTGTTGTTGTTACATGCCAACTCATAGAGACCCTATATAGGGTTTCCAGGGTGTGGCTGCTGGGTTTTAATCTTGCATTTAGCAGTCCAGTGTTTATCCTACAGCAACATTGGAAATCAGTCTATGTGTCTGGGTCAAGCTTACTTAAAATCAGCACTGTTTTCATACACAGCATTTATATACTTATTATCAACAATTATGTTAAGAGTGCCCAATTTACTGTAATTAAAATACCCGTTGTATTCAATTCATTGGATTTTGTGCTGTGACCATTGCATGATATCTCTCTACATGAAGAAGTATATTCAGTTAATTCTTGCATAACGTGAACTTTGTCAGTCCAAAACAAAACAAAACAAAATTTTTTGAAGCTGTGGTTCCGGCTGGTATTCATTCTGCAGTGTCAGCAGTGCTTGTGGGCCAAATGCAGAGTTAAGACTGCCGTTTAAACAACTTTTTTTTTTATTTTTTATTTTGCTCTTTGCATTCCAACATTCTGAAGAATTGCCTGAAAAGAAATGTTGGAATGGTGTCTGAACGTGATTTTGAGAGCCTTGTATCAGAAGAGAAGCTAAGAATCCTATACTTCTGAGGAAAAAGAAAAAACTGTGGGGATCTCTCTTGCTTACCCTCTTTGCGACAATGCTAGTTTGTTTAAGTCTCTCTCTCAAAACTAAAAAATGCAATTAAAATTATCACACACAAAAAAGAGTTTCTGTGTTTGTATTTCAGTTTCTGACTTCCTCCTGAGATAGGAAGAGGACATGTCGTAAACATAATGAGATGATTCTGTCTTGCATGGAAACAGACAAACAAAATTAAAAAATGAACAAGAAAGCAACCCATGAACTCTTTTGGCAAAATGCCTGACTCTGTTTCCGAGGGATTTTAAGTCTGTGCTTTGCCGACACCTTCATTTTTTCTGCCTCTAGCTGATAGACTAGGTATAAGATGAAATGTGCAGTTGCTTAAATTTTTATTCTTTCTTCTTCGGTTATTACCAACAAATGACAAAGAGAGATGGGAAGCAGTGAGTTCAATATTCCAGAATGTTCTGTCTTATTCTCTTCTAGGTTTGGAACAAAATCTGAAACATTTAATTCTCTTGAGCAATAGTTTCATTGTTTTTGCTATTCCATTTTGAATTGATTCATTAAGACTCTGTCAGCCCTGGCCTAGCCCTAGGCTGTTAATAGGGTAGAGGGAGCCAAGAAGTGGGAAAGACAAGAGGCCTAGGAAGAGGCGACATTGAATTTGAAGTCTCAGTTATTCACTTATTAGCTGAAAGACCTGTATTATCTGCAGCAGCTGTCTCAGCTATACGATGAAGGTAGATACAAGGGAGCTTCAGAAAGTTTGTGGAAAATGAAATTAAAAGATGACATTTTTGCACAAATTTTCTGTAATGTTTTATTGTGAATTATATGATAGTTTACATAGGAGAACATTAGTTTTACATTCATTCTATCGTATATCGTTTCATTGCCATGGTTACAATCCCCTCCATGCATCATCAACCAACCAAAGGGTATACCTGCAAGCCTGCCCCCTACACTCCCCCCCACACCCCAGTCTTCAGCACACAGTCCTCTCCCTCTCTGGATCTAAAGTCCCCAACTACTCCATCGCTACACATCATTGTCTCTGCCTCCATCTCAGGCATCACTGCTTCTCTGGGTAGGGTCTTGCTTTCAGCTCTTCTCCGTTGATGGTCCTAGGGACCTCTGCTCCTAGACTGGAAAGTTAATCGCTCCCTTCTTTGCTACAAAATGTCTACCTTTACATTTCTAACCCTCACAATCAGTCCTGATAACGATTATTCACTATTGTATCACAAGAGACCCATCTGCATTTCATTTCATCAGCTCCAACTAGATAGATTGGATACTACTCACTGGAGATTCTGCCTTCCTCCAGGCCCTCTGGCTCTAGGTTCCCTCTTGAAAGCTTGTAAGCCAGTCACTTCTTGCCTTTGTAGCCCCTCCTCCCCCATTTTGGGTAGCTAATGTCCAAGTTGCCCATCCCTGTCTACTTTGTGTGTGGAGGGGGTGGGAATGATTCTTGCCATAAGGATTTGTTCCCACTTTTGAGCTACTGCATCCATAGGTGTAGGTCAAGTTAATCAAATTGTATCAGATTACTCTTTTTTTCCTCTTCTTTCTTCTCCTGGTTGAGCTCTGATCATCCAGTCATTGAAGCCAAGTCAAGTGGGTATTATCTGCAAGTGTGGGTGTTCTTGTGCATATGCCCTCTCTTTTTATCAGCTGAACACTTCGTTCTCCACATTGTAAGGCTTAGCTTGCCGCTTCATTGCTGTTTTTTCCTCATTTCCCCTTATCGGTGATGAGCGTGATCACCAATCAGAGCGTGTATTCCCATTGAGTCTTAGTCTTGAAAGGGGGTTTGCACTGAGGGGACCCGACCACTTGCCTTGATGTTTCCTGGGCAAGCAACTTGTTTGTTCTTGTAGTAACAGTCCTTCTGCCTCTATTGTTTTGTATTTTTCCTGTAGGTATTTCTTTCAAGAAGTATCTTCTGTTCTTCTAGCTGCTCCAGGCTGGTCTGCTCGTCCTTTCAAGTGGAAATTTCCCATCTCTGGAGATCTGGGTGTGGTTCAGGCTTCTACCCATAGTCTTATGTATTGCAGAGGCTCCACAGGGAGCCTCCTTCACTGGGCACGTTGTAGCCCCATTTTAGGTATTCCAATCAGTTATCGGCCGAAGATGGACTTACAAGCTTTCTTTGCTGATGTTTCTGGCTATTCCTTTCTCTCCCCCTCCAGTGTCTATTTTATAATATAGTGCAAGGAAAACCAAGATTCAAAAGACAGCCAAGCATCTTAACATTATTTCCCCCTTTTCCCCATTCCAACCATGTCTCAATCTCTGTATCCCAGAGCCCTGTATTTCCAAGGTTGTGCATACATCATTCCTTACCTCTGTCCCACTTAGCCCATTCAAACCTGCCTAATTGTTCTCCCATCTGCTTTGTTCTTCCATTCCCCTCTCCCTTCTTGTATATTGCCCCCCTCCCCAGCACCCAAACTTTCTTGTGTCTAAACCCTGCCCTCTTTGCACAAATTTTTGAAGGTGCTTCCAATATGTATTTATCTATATTGCTGTTATTAAGTGCCATTGAGTCATTTCCTGCTCCTAGGGACCAATATAGGGTTTCTAAGGAACAACTGGTGGGTTTGAACTGCTGGCCTTGCTGTTCAAACTGACCTTATGGTCCAGTGCTTATCCCACATTGCCAAACCAGGATTCCTATTTTATGAGTTATTAAAAGAAATATTTTGCTATCCTTTAGCACATATAGAAAATATCAAGTAAACAGTGTACAAGAATTATTTTTGAAGATCATAGGTTACATAAACTTAAATTATTGACTTTACTTTTCCAATTTCAGTAGAGGCCTTGATTCCCATATTTGAAGACTAAAGACATTCTCCTGCTCTCTAAATTGGCACATAGATTCACACAAGAAGTCTAGTCCATTGCAAGGTTAACATTCACTGTGAATTTGTAGAACCAAATTCCTGAAAGAGTGGTTGTCAGCTCTGTAGGAAAGTAAGCATGACCTATGTAGAGAAATAACCCTAGTTGGGTGAATGTGAAGAACTCCTAGAGTATGATCTTCAATGCAGTCATTTGAGAATTGCATTAAAAATCAAGTGCAGAATTCTGTTATGGGTTATGCACTGGGACTGGGCATTGGGGATGCTGTTGTTGTTAAGTGCCTTAAAGTCGGTTATGATTCATGGTGACATTGTATTGGGTTTCCGAGGAGCAGCTGGTGAATTTGAACCACAGACTTTGTGATTCAAACTGACCTTGTGGCCCAGTGCTTATCCTAGAGTGTCATACCAGGACCCCATTGAGAATAGAAACATTTAAGTACCAGACAGCTCCTATGCTGTCACAGTCTAGCAAAGAAGACAGACATGGACTAGATATTGAGAAATGTGCAACATTAGATTTCTGCACAGGTTTAGAATGAGATTCAAATCTGATTAGAATGAAAATTCATTTGGACATATGCTTGGATTTCACAATTAAAGTCATTTCATTGGTGGCAAAACCAAGGGCCACAAGTTCTTGTTTTTCCTTAATTCAGGTAAGATACATTTTCCTCAGTCTTTCAGATACCTTCCACAGATTTCTTTCCTTTTAGCCCCACCCCTTAGAATAGCTACCCTTCAGGTGCCCAGTATTGCCTCTGTGATCATCAACCTGTTGCCCACCTTTACTCTCTCAATTTTCTCAGGCATTTGACCTCGTCAGGAGCCACGTGTCATTTTGCTGATTTAACCAAGTATTTAAGTTTATAATTAATTATGACAATACTTAATTTTAATAGTTAATTAGAAGTTATAAAAGTTTATAATTATGAATTTATTATGATTTAATCAAGTATATATGTGTCAGAGGTGGAAATCCGGGGATCAAGTTTTTCTTTTAATTGTTGTTGTTTCTTGCTGCCAAGTCAGTTCTGACTCATAGTGACCCTGTATAGGGTTTCCAGGGAGTCGCTGGTGAGGTTGAACCACCGACCTTGTGGTTCAAACTGACCTAGAGATCCAGTGCTTTCAAATCCATCTCCTGACTTGTGCCACCCTTCCCTAAACCATACATCTTACTGAACATTTATGAACAGAGAGCCTTACTGTATAGTGTAGCTACAGACCCGGACTGTCCAATGAAAGTTTTCCAGGGGACGATGGAGAAGGGTCTGTGAGTGTGTGTATTATATGTATGTATATAATTAGGCTCATGGAAGCAGCAGTCAAGAAATCAAACGATGTATT
>NW_006408522.1:27946356-27948294 GCF_000296735.1 Chrysochloris asiatica | reverse complement strand
TCTGCTGTGCATAGGGTCACTATAAGTCAGTGCCCAGTCAACGGCACCTAACAACAACTACAACAATTAGGCTCAGTTCACCAAGGTATGGCAGCCATTAGAAATAGTAGTAGCTGTCATTTGCCCTCTTTTCAAAAGACATATGCTTTATGACAAGAAAAACAGATACTACTTCATCTATGATGCTTAAAATTAAGCAATCATGAAAAGCTTCAGCTGTATAGGCAAAAGAGTCTATTCAGATACTCAGCTGGCATTTAAACATTCTCTTACTCATTGAAGCCTGTGTAGGTGAAACAGGAAATAAAGTAAGAGGGAATGCTAACTAAAATGCAATTTATGAGCCAGAACATATTTTATAACAATGTAAAAGGAAACACACACACAACATAGATATACTGCTTTAACAGGGCTTCCTTCAGAAAAGCAGAATATAGTATGATCCATGTTTTATCAAGATGTAAGATGTAACGGAAAAAGATTCCTTTTTCTTTACTGGAGGAACACACTCTGCCATAAATAGTCACACAAATGGTCACCAGATATAATTCAGGAGTATGTTTTGAAGAACGTTTTCCATATGAATGTGTTTTAACACCTGCATCTCTCTAAAGCCCATTGATTAGTCAGGGAAGCTGGTAGGCTGGTGAGAAAAGACAGAAGCAAATGGAATTCTAAAAATCATCTTTACCTTTTTGTTTATAAAAAGGAAAGCAAAATAGATGTTTTGAAAAAAAACAGTTTTCAAACCCATTTTTAGAATGTTTTCCCACCTTCAAAAATGAACCATCAACGTGGAGAGATGGAGCGGCGAGGGACTCTAGAACCAGAGAGGGAGATGGGCTGTGTGCTGAATACTGGCGGGGGGCAGGCTTATAAGATATACCATTAGGCTGGTTGATGATGCATGGAGGGGATTGTAACCATGGCAATGAAATGATATACAATAGGATGAATGTAAAGCTTATGTAAACTATCACATACCTAACAATAAAACATTAAAAAGAACCATCAAGGTGGGCAATATTCTCCCTTGCTATAATGGCACACAATCCATCACCAGAATTCCTCATTGCAAGCCTTTATGTACAACCGGTTTAGTGGTGTTGTTAGGTGCCATTGAGTTGATTCTGACTCAAGCTGACCTTATGCACAGCAGAATGAAACACTGCCCAGTCTTGTGCCATCCTCACAATCGTTGTCAAGCTTGAGTCCACTGCTGCTGCCATTGTTGAGGGTCTTACCCTTTTTCACTGACCTTCCATTTTACATTGCATGATATTCTTCTCCAGGGACTGCTCCCTCCTTTCATATATCTGATGTATGAAAGATGAAGTCTAGCAATTCTGGCTTCAAAGGAACTTTCTAGCCATCCTTCTGCCAATAGATTTGTTTGTTCTTCTGGCAGTCCATGGTGCTTTTAATATTCTTCACCAACACCATAACTCAGATGCAACAATTCTTCTACAGTCTTTCTTATTCACTTTCCAACTTTCTCATGCATATGAGGTTATTGAAAATATCATGACTTGAGTCAAGTGTACTTTAGTCCTCAGGCTGACATCTTTGCTCTTGAACCCTTTTAAATAGGCCTTGTGCAGCAGATTTGCCGAATACAATACGTCTTTTGATTTCTTGACTGCTGTTTCCATGAATGTTGATGGTGGATCTGAGCAAAAATGTTTGATGATAGATTATCATTAGTGATGCATAGCCAGGTCCTTTGAAAAGTAATAAATATTTTATTTTTAAAAAATCTATTGGTGTTAGAAATATTTTAAACATAAACTTACAAGGTAGTTTTATTATTCCCCAATAGCTTTATAAAGTAGTCATTTCTGTTATATCTCTCCATTAGTTCTGTTTTATTTCTAGCACATGATTCCAGAAACTCTTTTTAAACCACTGTAATCAGGAGTCCTAAGGAGCTCTGGTAGC
>NW_006408522.1:27945165-27945688 GCF_000296735.1 Chrysochloris asiatica | reverse complement strand
GTAATGATGTTTCAGGGCCTCAGTTCCTTTCCCTTGAAACTACCAGTTGTTCCGCAGAAGAAAGATGAAGTTTTCTGCTCCTGTAAAGATTTATAGCCTCAGAAACCCTGTACAGGGTCGCTATGAGTCAGAACTGACTCCACGGCACAGAACCACCACACTATAGGATAGACAACTATTATTACTAAACAAGCCAATAAATAAACAAAATGAGTATTCAGTGTGATAAATGCTCAGTAGAGGGTTAGCTAAGGAGGGCAGTCAGGAGACCTCTAAGAGCAGATGATGTTTGAGATGTTTGTAGAGGGATGAGAAGGAGCCAGTGGAGCAAGAGGTGGGGAAGCCAGTTCCAAGCCAACAGGAAATCAATACAAATGTGATAGAAAAGAGCCTGGAGTGATTGAAGAGCAGAAGGTAAGCCATCAGTGGGCATGGTAGAAAAGGTACAGGAATCCTAGATGAGTTTGGAGATGTAACGAAGGGGCTGAGCAGGCTAGTCTTAATAACCTATAGTGGTAATTTT
>NW_006408522.1:27846405-27944900 GCF_000296735.1 Chrysochloris asiatica | reverse complement strand
GTTTCCAAGGAATGGTGGGTAAGTTTGAACTGCTGACCTTGCAATTCAAACTGACCTGATAGTCTAGTGTTTATCTTACAGTGCCACACCAGGTCTACAATGTACATAAATTACATAGTTAATAGTATTTACCTCTCTTCAGTTTAACCCTTGCATTCCTCCCTGCATCTTCCACTGCCTTCATCTTTCCTGTGCCAACTTCCCTCTGCGTATTGCCTTTCTCATCACTCAAGTTTATGGTCTTCCTGTACCCAGTGAGCAGTTTTCCATTCCTTCTGACCCCTGGAAATGATCATAGGATGTTTCTTTTAGTAAGAAAATGTTTTCTTTTTATAGTAGTTGGTGTTGTTGTAAAGTGCCATCAAGTCAATTCCGACCCATAGCGACCCTGTATAGGATTTCCAAGGAGCAGCTGGTGACCTGGTAGTTCAAATGAGTTTGCAGTCTGATGCATTAACCCACAGCACCACACCAGGATTTGGTTGCATACCATATTTATCATTTTATGATTGACTAATTTCACTCAGCATAGTGTCCTCCAGGTTCATCCATGTTATGAGGTGTGTCACAGATTTGTAGTTATCTTTTAACATTGCATAGTATTACATTGTGGGCATATACTGAAGTTTGTATTCATTCTGCTACTCTGTCTCTTAAGTGCTATACTTAATACATTAACATTCATTGTGATTATTGATAGGTATGAATTGATTGGTGACATTTTGCTGTGTGGTTTTTTTGTGCATGGTATTGCTAGTTTCTTTATTCCATGTAAATTTCTGCACTAAGTTAATTTTGTTTGTGGGCTTCCTTCGTAGTTTATTCATTACTGTTGTTTTACTGTTTACTAAATCTCCCTGATGTTCCACTTTTTTTTTATTTTGACATGAAGGTATGTTAATTTTCTTTGAAGTTACTTTGTAATTTATTTTCCCCCCATTTAAAATTCAGGTTTGTCTCAAAATCTTCATGACTTCCTCATCATTTGGAAGTTCTGGATCTACGTTATTTCATCTTTTTGTTTTGTAGTTGACTTCCATTTTAAATTGATATCTCTGGTTCCCTATTTTCAGTCTTGTAGGTTTATTTTACTTTGGAAAAAAAAGGAGAGGAGGGTTTGAACGCAACCTTTTGGTTAGCAGTCCAATGTTTATCTTATAGAGTCAGGGTCTGTATAGCATGTCTGCCTAGTCTGCCATCTTGCAGAAGTCAAGGTCACATGGTTTTATTTATACTCTAACAATGATCACTTTTAAAGGAGCCAATAATAACTAAGGCAATGTTGGTAAGTAGTGGGAATGAGGCTGAGAGGGGCCTTGAAGGGGACAGGCCCTGGAGCAGACAAGGCGGGAAATGGCAGAGCTGGAACTAGGAGAAGGCTGTGCATTTGACTGCTGTCACCTAGCTGTGTGGAGGCCTGGACTTGGTTGCTGGTGACCAACTTGAAACTTTCAAAGCTTAGCTTAACATAGACGTAATGGTAATGTTTCCTCCTCACTGGGAACACATACCTTTATTCTAAAAACATCAATAAAGGTGAATTCAAAACACCAAAATCATTTAGGATAGCTTGCATCAGTCTACCTACAGGAAATGACGGTTGAATAGGAAATACGATGGAATATTAATTCTCAGCAGTGTGACTTAATGACTGCCACTCGATGGAACTTTCACCCCAAGCTTTTCATAGAAGCCATTGTGTTCTCATTTGCCCAGTGGTGAAATGGCTCATTATGTCTGCTTAATGCGCTCTCAAGTCTGTGTTCACATCTGCCTTTCAGCAGGCTGAAGGCATTGGGAGATTTTAGGTTTGTAATGATGTTTCAGGGCCTCAGTTCCTTTCCCTACTTCCACCATAATGACTTCTTTGTTGTTGTTGTTAAGTGCTGGCAATTTGGTTCCGACCCATAGCAACCCAGTATAGGGTTTCCAAGGAGCAGCGAGTGAGCTTGAACCACTGATCTTGTGGTTCAAACCAACCATAGCACCACACCGACTCCAAGGGTTCCCTTAGCTCCTCATTTAATGTTGCCTGACCCTGGAATTCTGGTGTGGCGCTATAGGATCAGCACTGTGAACCACAAAGTCAGCAGTTCAAATCCCCCATCTGTTCTTCAGAATTCCTATACATGGTTGCTATGGCTCGGAATGGATTTGACAATACTTAACAACAGACAACGTCTCCTGACCTAGCTCTGTACCAGCGACTTCCACCAGCCTGCTACTGCTCTGCCCTATCCTTTGTGCCTGTAGATGAAGAGGATAATGATAGTGAGAATAATGATCACTCCTATTAATTATTTACTGTGTTTCAGACATGTACTAAGTGCTTTACATACATTGTGATATATGTGGTGGTTTCACAAAGTTTGTGGGAAAAATCCATTTTCTTTAATTATATTTTTCCATGAACTTCTTGTAGCCCCCTCACATTTATTCCTGAGCACATCTCTAAGGAATCAAATCATTTAAAACTGACTATTGTTGAAAATGCGACTTGTCCCAGTCAGTACAAATGACAAGGAAGCAAAGTAGTCAAAAAAAAAGAGAGACAGGGATGTACATGGGAGGTATACTGAGAAGATAGATGACAGATATGGAGGTGAGTTTTTGATAGGTGGGTATGAAGTGAACATGTAGGACTCTGTAGCCATAGTGACAATTAACCCATCAATGAATCATTTGGTCCATAAAGGCCAAACCAACCTTTCTAATTAATCACATCATTTCCTTATATTGTTAAGTGCCATCGAGTCGGTTCCAACCCATAGCAACCCTGCATAGGGTTTCTGAGCAGCTTGGTGAGCTTGAACCACTGACCTTTCAGTTCCAAGGGCTTTGCAGTCTGGTGCATTAACCCACAGTGTCACACCAGGAATCCATTTCCTTATATGTTGTTGCTGTTGTTATGTGCCGTGGAGTCGGTTCTGACTCATAGCGACCCTGTACAGGGTTTTGGAGGCTGATAGGTCCACCTAAAATAACCAGTTTAGGACAAAAACCAGTCTAGCTGGAAAGACTTCAGTTATTAGGAGCCTCCAGGCTTACTTAATAAGACAAATTTCCCTCACAACACAGAACCTTCTAAGACTTTCTACCCAAATTAAAGCACAAATGGTGCTCATCCAAATTTCCTTTCAATGTAATTTTGGATTCCTTTGGGGTATTTACCTTTGGCAAGGAAAGTAAAGCCAAGCTGCATGGCCAATAAACAACAGTTGTTTCCGCCAGAACTGCAGGAGGGCTTTCAGTTAGAGGAAGATTAAAATAAAAAATTAACTTCGGTTTTTTTGGATTTCTTCCAAATTGTGAACTAGTAAGAAATAGTTGATGAGCCCAACATAAATCAAAATATTTGTATTGTTATTCTTGATGACAAATGACCCTCCATGGAAGCTGTTTAAAACACTTCAGTAACCTACATTCATCTAAAAGCTGTTTCTCCACCTCATAGTGTGGATCAACCTGGAGTACATTATGCTGAATGAAAAAGTCAATCACAAAAGGACAAATATTTCATGAGTCTACTGTTACAAAAAAGTCAAGGAAAGGGTTGCATACAGAAAAACAACAACAAAAACAATGAAACATTTAATAGTTACCAGAGATTGGAAAGGAAAACACTAAGTAGATAAAAAGCATGTATTAACTTGGGTGTGGGAGTGTGGTGATTCCATAGGATAAATACTGGACTATGAGCCATAAGACCCATGGTTCAAGTCCACCAGCCACTCCATGGGAGGAAAATGAGGCTTTCTACTCCTGCAAAGAGTTTAAGCCTCAGAACCTTATACAGGGTCGCTATGAATTGAAAATGACTCAATGGCACTTAACAACAACAACATTAACAATAACAACAAAACATGGGTGACGGTAGAAGAAATATACAATATCACTAAAGAATAAAAAATATGCATCTCACCCCAGCATTAATAGCAAAGTTCACCAAAACAGAAAGCAACAAATGCTGATGAGGGTGCAGATTGGGGCCTGGTGGGACTGTAAAATGGTGCAACAACTGTGGGAAATGCTTCCTCAAAATGTGGAAATATCAATACCATATAACCAACCAGCAATCCCTCTACTTAGTATATATCCTCAAGGAATACTTGCCACGATACTAGATATATACATACCCACGTTCATTGCAACACTAGTCACAGCAGCAAAAGGTGGAGACAGCCTAAACATCCACCAATGGAAGACTGCACAAACAAACTTTGGCACATACACACACCAAAACACTATACAACATAGAAGAATAACAGTGAATCTGCAAAATACTTCATAAAATGGATGACCCAAGAGGACATTATGCTGAGTGAAATTAGTCAGTCACAAAAGGACAGATGTTGTATGAGTCTGCTTTTGTAAGAACTCAAAAGATGTTCTTGCTAAAAGAAACGTCCTTTGATGGTTACCAGGGATGGCAGGGAAGAGAGAGCAATCGCTACCTAAAGGGCAGACACAGGTAAACTTGGGTGACAGGGAAGGCAAAATATAGCAAGAAGAAAGTTGACAGAGATATTGAAGACAGGTGAAGACAGGTGAAGTGGAGTACAAAGTTTAAAGGGGATAGAGATAAATATTGTTATATGCACACCCCTGTAGCAACAGTGTTCCTTGGGTAGATATATTGACAGATATACAGACTGAATGAGTATGAGAGGGAGAGTTGAAGTATACCCACAAATAGATATCATTTTGACAGAAGATACTTGTTCAGGGACATTTGACTTTTCTGCAAACACACGTATGAATGTGGATGAGCATGTTGCTGTCATTGTCAGGTGCTGTGTAGTCGGTTCCAACCAATAGTGACCCTCTGCACAGTAGAACGAAATATTGCCTGATCCTGGGCTATCCTCAAAATTGTTGTTACACTTGAGCCCATTGCGCTACCACTGTGTCAATCCATTTCCTTGTGGGTCTTCCTTTCTTTTACTGATCCTGCACTTTACCAAGCATGATGTCCTTCACCAGAGACTGCTCCCTCCTGAAAACATGTACAAAGTAGGAGAGATGAAGTTTTGGCTTCTAAGGAGCACTTTGGCAGTATTTTAACAACACAATAAAAACAATTGTTTGTTCTTTGGGCAGTTGGACGGTACCTTTAATATTCTTCTCCAGCACCATAACATAAATGCATCAATTCTTCTATGGTCTTCCTTATTCATGTCCAACTTCCACATACATATGATGCTACTGAAAATACCATGGCACTAGTCAGGTGCATCTTAGTCCTAAAACTGAAATCTTTGCTCTTGACCACTTTAAAGAGGTCTCGTGCAGCTGTTTGCCCAATGCAGTGTGTCCATTTGATTTGTTGGCTACTGCTTCCATGAGTGTTGATAGTGGATTTATGCAAAAATGAAGTCTTTGACAACTTCGATCTTCTCTCATTTTTTCTTGATGTTCATTACTGGTCCAATGGTGAAGATGTTTGTTTTCTTTACATTCAGGTGTAAACCATACCTAAGGCTGTGATCTTTCATCTTCATCAGCAAGAATTTTAAGTCCTCTTTATTTTCAGCAAGCTAGGGTATGTCATCTGCATATAGCAGGTTGTTTTCCTCCAAACCTGATACAATAATCTTCTTCATATACTCCAGCTTCTTGGATTATATGCTCAGCATCCAGATTGAATAAGTATGGTCAAAGAATACAACCTGATGCCAACCTTTCCTGACTTTAAACCATTCAGTGTCTCCTTGGTCTGTTCAAACAAATGCCTTTTGGTCTATGTACAGGTTCCTCATATGCACAATGAGAGGTTTTGGAATGCCCATTTTTCACAATATTATCCATAGTTTGTCATGATTCACAGAGTTGAACGACTTTAGATAGTAAACAAAGCACAGATAGACATCTTTCTAGTATTTTCTATTTTCAGCCAATGTCAATCTGATATTAGCAATGATAGCCTTTGTTCCATGTCCGCTTCTGGATCCAGCTTGAATTTCTAGCAGTTCTCTGTCAATGTACAGTTGCAGCTGTTTTTGAATTCTCTTCAGCAACATTTTACTTGCTTGTGATATTAATGATATTGTTTGATGATTTCTGCATTTCGTTAGATCACCTCTCTTTGAAATGGACACAGATTGTGTCTCTTCCAGTCAGTTAGCCACCAAAATTATCTGTGCTCCAGTTGTAAATCCCATCCATGGCCCTGGCTTATGAAGTGCATGTGAAGGATTCTATAGAATAGATGAGTGATGGTGGATTTTGTTAGCAAACCAACCATGGCTCTGCCATGATAGACTTGGGTTTAGAAAAGTTTGAGCAAAATGGGCACCAAAATAACTCACAGATAAGCATAAACAGAAGCATTTAGATATTGGCAAACAAAATGTGGACTGATACTCAAAGGAAGCTGAAAGTTTCTTAAAATCATTACTGGAAATGAGATGTGGAAGCATCACTACGAACTTGAGAGTAAATGGCAGAGTATGGAATGGAAACATCCTCAGTCACTGACCAAGATAAGTTCAGAAGTCAACCATCAGCTGGAAAATTGATGCTTGCAGTTTTCGGGGATCTTTAAGGGCCAGTATTGAAACACTATCAGGAAAATGTTCCAACAAGCAACAGTGCTCATTACAGTGAGATGCTCACTGAAGTGCTGAAACCTAAACTTCATATTAAATGCAGAGAACTGTTAACTAAGGGTGTTGTGATCTTGCATGACAATGCATGTCCATAACCTCTGCCCACACTCTTGACGGTCTGCAAAAACTTCATCTTTTGGTATTAAAGCATCCTTCCTAAAGTCCTGATCTTGCTTAATCCTACATTCACCTGTTGGGTCCTCTGAAAGTAACCTTTCAGGGATGAAGATTCACCTCTGATGAAGAAGTGAAGACAGTGGTGCATCCATGGCTCGCAGTTCAGCTGAAAACATTTTTTAATAAGAGAATATGAAAGTTTGTTGACAGATGGACAAAATGCATTGAAAGGCAAGGAGATTATGTCAAAAAAATGATATATTTGTCTTTTCTAAAAGTTGGTTAAAATAAATTCTACAGTCAGAGTGTGGATAATTTTTGACTCACCCTCTTAGATCGTGCCCAGCTGCCACTGCTGACAACTCTGAAAGGGATCACAATCGGTAGTTGTATTTAAGTGCTATCAGGTTGGTTCTGACTCATATCGATCTTCTAAAGGGTTTCTGAGTTGAAAATCTTTGTGGGAATAGAATGAGTCTCATCTTCCTCCCACAGAGCAGCTGGTGGGCTCCAAACCAACCTTGTAGTTCATAGTCCAGTGCTTATCCTATGGAGCCACTATGCTCCCACAATAGATAGAGTGGAAGAAAAATGTGGACAAAATAGAAAATCACACAAAAGACCAGACTTACTAGTGGGAAAGAGACTGGTGGCATCCCAAGACTATAGGCCCTTCATCAATCTTCACTCCCAGAACTGAACTTATCTCCATGGCTCAACTTTTAGCTGAACGATAGATAGGCCCAGGAGGTATGCACTTCTTAGAACAGTCAATCTTAGGAGATTGAGCTGGCAGCATTTACTGCAGAAATAAAGCTAAGAAGACAGAGATGAATAGGAAAGAAGAATGGGTAAAAATGGTCCACACAAGACGAGTACTGTTACCTTAGGAGGACGGCAGTCAGAGTCAGGAAACAAAATGTGCAGGAACTGTTGAATGTGCTCTAAGCTTTCCTCTCAAATCACAAGGAAAGTTAAAAACAAAACAAAAACCTGTTTCTCCCAAGACTTTGGGTCACTCTAGTTTGACTCCCTGCTGAGAATTTGCATTTCCACTTCAGATATAAAGAATCTACTTTTACCAAGATCCCCAGGTGATTCTTGCAGACCTAGGACTCTTGTTAAATTATGGATTCTGATTCAGTATATTTGGAGTAGAAATGCAAATTCTCAGCAGGGTGTTAAACTGGATTGAACCTGTTCAGAGGACTAGTGTCTCCCTTAGAAGCTACTGTCTACCAGAAGTCATCTTGCAACGCATTAAGATTGTGTAGATACTTGATGACGAATTGCAGGTACCTATTTGTGAACACTTAAAGCAACAGAGTTAGCGTGGAGAATTATTGAAGGCATTTCCATTAGTTCTCTATTTAAGAACCTTTAGCAATTGTATATAGGAGCCAATCTCCTCAGCTAATAACTGTGCGGCTTACACATTAACAGATTAGCATAAATTTATCCTTGATGTAGCTATTAGTGATGTAGCTATTAGCTAGAGAACCTCAGAAGAGTTGGTGATTCTGATTAATCTGAGCAAACTTGGAGAATAAACAGGATCCTCAGAAGTTTGGGAGCAGATGTGTTCTGCCTTGGTTGTGCCCTCTGTGCCTTTGGTGGCAGAGCCTGCTTGCTTCTCCTGCTGTGAACTTTCTCCAGCAAGTGTTTTAATGTCTGCTTTCCCAGTCCTTAGGGCATTTCATTCTTGGCTGATTGCACTCCTATTGTCTGTAGTGCCAAGTGAACCTAGGCCACTTGAAAAGTCTTGAAAAAGGGAAATGGGATTTTTGCCTATTTTAGGTGGGTGTAAAAGAATACTGTCAAGTCAAAAACACTTACTGGGTGCCTGTTACGTGTTTTGCACAATGGTATGTCCTGGAGAGCATAGGGGTAGGCATGGTGATGACCACTGGATGAAAACAAATGAGGTAAAACATAGTCTCTGCCAAGGAATTGCCACATAAGCTTATGATCTCCAACTCTACTGTTTCCACTGAAATTTGCAGTTGCTTCTTTTTTTTTTTTCCACTTTTTATTGTGAATTGAATAATAGTTTACATGGGAGAACACCACACCAGCTTTACATTCATCCTATTGTAATTCATTTCATTGAAATGATTACAATTCCCTGCATGCATCATCAAACAACCAAAGGGTATACCCCACAAGCCTACCCTCCGGCTGTCAGCACACAGCCCCTCTCTCTCCCTGAGTCCAGAGTCCCCAGCCGCTCCATCTCTCCACATCATCATCTCTGCCTGCATCTCTGGCATCACTGCTTCTCTGGGTAGGGTCCCGCATTCTGCTCTTCTCCCTTGACCATGGTCTCAGGGTGCTCCGCTCCTGGACTCGCAGTTGCTTGTTTAATAGAACTAAGACAGTTGGTATTTTAGAAGGCTTCCTTTGAGGTTCTAATCTAATACCTACCGGTCTTACTTTTTGAGTCGGTGGTATGTGAATGTTGGAGAACATGGGAAATGGGATCCATTTTTCAGAGAGGTCCAAGGAATGTTTCTTTGCCTTCTTCTTGGTCTCTCACCGACTTTTCCTTCTGCCAGTCATCTGCCTTCTGGGTGAGTCCCTAGAGGCCAGCTGCTGTGTGCAATGTGGCAACCACACTCAGTCCGCATCTTAAATACAATGTTGTTTCTGATCCACTTTGCCACTGTGCTGAACTACCCAACCACTCTCCAAAGACCACTGCATTTTATCATCTCCAGTGCTTTCATCTGCAAGAAGTTTAATATCTAATTCTGAAAATAGCATGGCTACTGGATAGATGCAAAGTGTGAGTGGAGAAGGTGCCATGGAGACACCCGAGCTGGGAGCCATTGAAGAGAGGGTTCTCCAGTTTGCTTTTCTCCAGTTTACATGTTTCTTTAGAAAATCATTCTTGTTTTCTATACCTTCCTTTACTTCCTGTTATTGAGCTTGAATTTTAAATAATTACTATCAGTCAAGGCAGTCAGGTAAACCTGAGTCAACAGTGACAGCTAGCCCAGTACCAACTCATGTGCTAGCATGTATTTTCAAAGGGATCAGAGCCTCCTGCGTCCAGGTTATCCAAACTGTCTACTACCTCAAATACCAGACATACTAGATTTCAGGGATGGGGCACCTGGAGCGTAGCACCAGCAAAAGGGAAAAAACTAGAGACGCATCAGAAATAGAGCAGATGAAACAACAGGTAGCCACTGTTCTCCTCTCCACTTAGACCTTCTCTGAGAGACAGATGGCCTTGAAGGTCACCAGGCAGATGTCCAGCTGCTCCAGGGCTAGCCAGATCAAGAGACTTGCCGTTCACCTGATCTGAGCTCATGGCACCATCAGCAAGAGGCGGGAACATGGCTGCTGGGCCTCAGCCTTTCCCTGCACAGAAAGCTGCTGCCTCCACACTCTGCCAGGTGATTGTCCCTCTCAGCAACAGCTGTGAGAGGGAAGAAAGGAGGGCACAGAGACCACAGGGCAGTTCTCTTAAAAATAGCTTCAGAGTTCCTGCCACAGCATACTGATTTGGCCTTTGGGTGGATTTAATTTGCATAGTGAGTTCAAGAGTCCCCCAACTCAAAAGGAGAAAAAAGCAGCAAAATTTATTAGGTCAAATGTAATATGTAGGAGTGAATTGTAGAGAGAATAGTTTAAAATTGAAAGTTTTTTTCAGAGAAGGGAACAAAAGGGAAAAAGATAGGAACAAAAGCAACAGTAACAACCCTGCAAGTGAGTAGTGAGTGCAGCCTCAAGTTAGTTCATTTGGCATACAGCGTAGTGGTTACAAGTTGGGCTGCCGACTGCAAGGTCAGCAGTTCAAAACTATCAGCGGTTCCAAGGAAGAAAGATGAGGCGTTCTGCTCCCGTAAAGATTTACAGCCTCAGAAACCCTGTGCAGGGTCATTATGATTCGGAACCAACTCCATGGTACTTAATAACAACAATATCCTTTATGATTATCATAACAACTCTGAAAAGTTGCTTTAAGGAAATGGCCAATTTATTTGCTCCAATTTATACATGCTAGAATATGCTATGGTTGCACAGTGATTAAGCACCTGACTGTTAGCCCGAAGGTCAGTGGTTTGAGTCCACCTGCCGCTCCTCTAGATTAAGCTGGGGCAGTCTGCTCCTATCAAGATTTATAGCCTTGGAATCCCTAAGGGACAGTTTACTGTGTCCTATCAGGTTGCTATGAGTTGGAATAGACTTAACAGACGTGGGAATCGAATATGCCAAAGAGGTTAGCACTGGCTTCTGCAGTAATATGCTGCCCTTTTAGGGTGGTTTTATCCTAGAAAATAGTTGTTGTTTTTTTTGTCCAATAATTGTCCATGTGTTAATTGGTGCAATGGTTAAGTTCTTGGCTGCTAACCAAATGATTGGCAGTTCAAACTCACCAGCTACTCTGCAGGAAAAAGCTGTGGCTGTCTGCTTTTGTAAAGATTAAAGCCTCGGAAACCCTATGTCTTACAAAGTTGCTATAGGGTTGATATTGTTGAAGTTGACTGGGCCACAATGGGTTAATGGAGTCAGAAGATGCTTTGGTGGTTTTGCAGTTATTAAGAAGCTCTGGTAGTGTAGTGGTTACTAATCGGGTTGCTAACTCAGGGTCAGCAGTTTGAAACTACCAGCTTTCAGCGTTCTGCTCCTGTAAAGATTTACAGCCTCGGAAACCCTGCACAGGGTCGCTATGAGTCGGAACCGACTCCACGGCACATAACAACAACAACAACAATGTAAATTTACTTATGTAAGATTTTGATTAGATTCTGAAAAATGGTAGGAAAAAAAGATATATTAACTGTGGAAGGCAGAATAAACAAACAAAAAAACAAGCCCATTGCCATGGAATCAATTCTGACTCGTAGTGACCCTGTATAGCATTTCTGAGTCTGTAAATCTTTACGGGAGCAGACAGCCTCATCTTTCACCTGTGGAACTGCTGGTGGGTTTAAACTGTTAACTTTGTGGTTAGCAACTCATTGCCCAACTCATAGTACCACCAGGACGTCTTAGGTAGAATGTTGTTGCTGTTATGTGCCGTGGAGTCGGTTCCGACCCATAGCGACCCTGTACAGGGTTTCCGAGGCTGCAAATAGAAGCCTCCCAATATGCCCACATCCATATCCCCAGAACCTGTAATTATGTTACCTTGGTGGTGGTGGTTATGTGCGTGGAGTTGGAATCGATTCATAGCGACCCTGTACAGGGTTTCTGAGGCTGTAAATCTTTACAGGAGCAGAAAGCCTCATCTTTCTCCCGCGGAACAGCTGGTAGTTTTGAATCGCTGACCTTGCGGTTTGCAGCTCAATTCGTAACCACTATGCTATGTTACCTTACATGTGACCAAATGAACCTTGCAGATCTAACTAAGTTAGGACTTTGAGATGAGGAGAATGTCCTTTAGGGCAGGCCAAATCTAGTCATAAACAAACACGTGAAAACCCCGATGCCATCAAGTTGATGATTCCAACGTATGGTGACACCTGTGTCACAGAGGAACTGCTCCATAGGATTTTCTTGGCTATAATGTTTGCAAAGGCAGACTGACAAGCCTTCCTTCCATGGTGCCACTGGGTGGATCTGAACCGCCAACCTTTGGGTTACCAGAAAATCACAACCCATTTGCACTATCCAGGGACCTTAATGCAATCGTGTTGTTGTTGTTAAGTGATGTTGAGCATAGAGACCCTGTCTAGGGTTTCTAAGGAATGGCTGGTGGGTTTGAACTGCTGACTTTGCGGTTCGAAGTCTAGTGCTGATATGACCCCAGGATCCCTTTAATTGTTAAACGTGGAATATAGCATGAGTTGAGAGTCTGATGTTAAGGGGACTCAGTTTGCCACCACTAGTTTAAAGATGAAAGGGCCACAAGCCAGGGAATGTGGGTGGCATTTTAATACCTGGAAAAGGCAAGGAAACAAATTTTCTTTGAGAGTCTCCAGAAGGGAATGTAGTCCTTCCAATATTGTTTATCAGCATGATAATTCAAATTGATCAAGTCTTCTA
Organism: Chrysochloris asiatica; assembly: GCF_000296735.1. Taxonomy (NCBI): domain Eukaryota; kingdom Metazoa; phylum Chordata; class Mammalia; order Afrosoricida; family Chrysochloridae; genus Chrysochloris; species Chrysochloris asiatica. The sequence continues at coordinate 27,932,178 of NW_006408522.1, read as the reverse complement.
TGGTCTTCCTTACTCATTGTCCAACTTCCACATTATTATGAAGTAATGGAAAATGCTGGGGACAGCATACGCAGACCCTAGGTTGATCAGTGGCAGCCCCATTAAACCACCTCTGAATATAATCAGTTTAACCCAGATGCTCTCCTTCCTCCTGAAAGTATATAGGAATATTAAGAACAATGTAGCATTTTAGGTATAGATAAATGAAGCCCGGTGCCTGAGATCTTGCTCACAAACAAAAGTTTACAAAGTGTACAGAGACAGATTGGCTCTTTCAGGAACCTTGCTTTATGTTATGTATCCTTAAGAAACCGCACGTTGCTACTCTAGATCATTTAAGCCTAAAAGTTACTATATAACAGCTTGATAGAACCTTTTTTTTCTGTAAAAATAAAAACGTTATATTGTTAAGAAAAACTATGAAAATATCTTAAAAGTTGTTCCTGTGAATCATTATGTCCTGTTTTGAATGATTAATCACATTTCACTTCCGTATTCTATCTTAATCACATCCTCCCTTTGTGACATCCTCCCTGAGTGAATTACATCCTTCCTTTGTAACAAATCCCTCCCTAAAAAAGAGAATAAAAGGCTGAGGTAGAGTGAATTCTGTATGCAATGCTGTGCAATGCTGGGCAATACTAGGCAATATGTTTGCAGTCTGTCTACCTGCCAGCTTGCACCATATCTGTGTGTCTGTCTTTTTTGTATATATTTCTTCTATCTCTCTCTCTATCACTTTTGCCGCCAGATCTCCCTTCTTCGTGACACCCACACTTCTTTGTCGAGGTGGGACCCCGACATAGGACCTCGACAGGAAAATACCATAGATTGGGTCAGGTGCACCTTAGTCCTCAAACTGACATCCTTGCTCTTGAACATTTTAAAGCAGTCTTTTGCTGCAGATTTGCCTACTGCACTACAGAACATAACTTGACTGCTGTTTCCATGATGCTGATTCTGGATTCAAGCAAACTGAAGTCTTTGACAACTTCAATCTTTTCTCCATTTATCATGATTTTATTTACTGGTCCAGTTGTGAGGATTTTTTTTTTTCTTTACATTGAGGTGCAATCCAAACTGAAGGCTGCTGTAGTCTTTGATCTTCGTTAGTAAGTGTTTTAAATTCTCTTTGCTTCCAGCAGCAAGATTGTGTCATTACAAGTTGTAAATGAGTCTTCCTCTAATACTGATGCCAAATTCTTCTTCATTTAATTTAGCTTCTTTCATTACATGTTCATCATACAGGTTAAGTAAGTATGGGGAAAGAATACAACCCTGATTCATACCTTTCCTGATTTAAAACCATTCTGTATCCTCTTGATCTGTTTGATTGACTTGATTTTGGAGATATAAAGGAGATTAAACAACCAACTGAAAGAAGCAGAGATGAGGGGAAAGAGAGAGGCCAGGCTACATGAAGATTACCCAGGAGGAGAAGCTCAAAGAGTTACAAGGACCTTCCTCCTCGAGAGCTGACAGAGGAGACCTTCCACTAGAGATAGCACTCTGAATTTGGGCTTCGAGGCTTCTAAATTGTGAGAAAATAATTTTCCGTTTGTTCAAGCTACCCATTTATAGTATTTCTGTTATAGCAGTACTAGAAAACTAAGGCTGGAAAAGCCCATTTGTACTGCCTTTACTCAATTTTATTGACAAAGTGGTGAAGCGTCAACCTTTCATTGTGAATTGTGTCACCATGTGAGTATAAATCCTGTTCTGGATGATGGTACTGTTTCCTTGGTTCCAGGAAAGACCACTGAAATCCCTGGTGCCTTCAACTGCTTGCCCCTGAGACCATGGATTACTTTTGCCACCTCCTCTCTCCCAGCCCCCAAATGTTAGAATGCTTCTACTGCATACGCCCAACTCCCTCTCATCCCCACATCACTCTGCCTGGTTGGATTGCATGGACAACTATGTGTAATGTAAGGTTGATTGACTATATAGGGCATAGTGTGGAAATATAGTACCTGAGGGACTCGGACAAGTTAAATGCTTTAGCAGGAGTTATATACTATTCTGCTTGAATCACATTCTCCGGAAAGAGGTTGTCATGTTATCCTAGTGATACATTATAGGCAATATCTATGAAAACTCTGTGTATAAAAAATGTTCTGCTAGAATATATGGGGTGGCCTAGTGTTTATTCTCATCTTGATGTGAAATAAGCCTGGCGTATCCAGAGTTTTTCAACTTAAAGCCTGTATTCTCCCATGAAAAGGGACCAAAACAGACAAAGAATCAACGCATAGCCAATAATGCATTGATTTTGACAGAACAATCCCAGGTCTTGTCCATGTTAGACATCTTCTCAAAATGCCCCTTGTTGTTGTTGTTAGCCACCAACTAATAGTGACATTTTGCTTAACAGAATGATATATTGTTCGATCTTACACCATCCTCACCCTCATTGCTATCTTTGAGCCCAATTGTGCAACCACTGTGTTAATTCAGTTCTTGGGGGATTTCTGTAGTGCTCCAAATTTCATCTTGAATGTCTGCTACAAGGCCTAATATTCTGTATTTATTCATTATTTGTGAACCCCCAATTGCTAAACATTCTCTTCCAAAGGCTGTTTATTTTCTCTCTTGTTTTATTTAAGTTGAACATGTGGGCAAGACTCTAATCTGAACTATTACTCTCAGACCTCATCATCCTCAAGTAAATGTAAACGCTGCAGAAGTGTTGATGACTAAGGTTGTCCTGATGTGTGAAATGTAAGAGGAAATTTACCAATAAGACCTGCCATGTTTTCAGTCACTCAAACATAGTCAACTGCTGAATTATTAGTGAATCAATGCTGGAAAACTCACCCTGATCATCTCTATTCATACTTAGTTAAGAGTTTTTAAAACCAGTAAGAATATATTCTGAGTTGTCTTATAGTAGCATCTGGTCTTCATTTATGTCTACCATAAAGACTAGAAAGAATCATCAGTTAATTATTAGAAATGAAAACAATAAATTTTCAACAGACCAACAGAATCAGTCTCCTCAGGAATGGGATCAGTGTTTCAAAAAAGATTTGTTGTTGTTGTTAAAGGCCGTTGAGTTGGTTCCAACCCATAGCAACCCTGGATAGGTTTTTTGAGGAGTGGAGCAGATGGTGAGCTTGAACCACGAATATTGCAGTTTAAACAGCTTTGCAGTCTGGCGCATTAACCCATAGTGCCACACCAAGACTTTCAAAAAAAAAAAAAAAATATATATATATATATATGGAAGTTTGCACTGTATTCACATTCATTGAGTCCATGAGATGGGTTGATATGACATTGCCATCAATTTGGCTTATGAAACATCTTGATGACAGCAATGGCATCTGTCTTGGTTATCTGGTGCTGCTACCCGCTGGACTGCAAGGTGTGTTTGAACTGCAAGATCAGTGGTTCAAACTCACCAGCCACTCCTTGGAAACCCTATACAGGGTTGCTGTAAGTCATAACAGACTTGATGGTACTTAACAACACCAGCTATAGTAGAAATGCCACAAGTGTGTGACTTTAAAAAACAGAAATTTATTCTCTCACAGTTTAGGAAGCCAGAAGTCCAAATGTAGAATACCAGTTATGGGAGACTGAGCCCTGGAGAGGCAATGTAGGGGAAGCACTGGACTGATAACTACAAGGTCAGCAGTTCAAACCTACCAGCCACTCTCAGAAACCCTACACAGGGTCACTATGAGTCAAAACTGACTCTCCAGCACCTAACAATGACAGCTTTAGAATTTTTTTCTCTGTGTTTGCTCTGAGAAAAGGTCCTTGTCTCTTTTCAGCATCTGTAGGCTCTGCATTCTCAGGAGATCTCCATGTGTCTTGGCACAAAGGTGAACTCTTCCGATCTGTTGGCCAGTTATCTGTTTTCCAAATTTCTTGGTGTAGGTAAGTGAGCGCCTCTAGTGCTGTGTGAGTTGATTCAAATATTTCAACTTGAATTTTGTCACTTTTTGGTGCTTTGTTTTATCCTTTGCATTTAGTTCAGCTAGGACCTCTTTCCTTCAGTACCATTGGTTCTTGATCATACGCCACCTCTTAAAATGGTTGAGTATTGGCCCTTTCTTTTAGGTACAGTGACTCTTTATATTCTTTCCACCTTCTTTAGATGTTGTCTGCATCATTCTATATTTTGCCCATAGGATCCTTCAATCTTGCAAGTCAAGGCTTGAATTTATTCTTGAGATCATTCATACTGAGAAATGCTGAGTGTGTTCTTCCATTTTGGCTTTCTAATTCCAGGTCTTTGCACATTTCATTGAAATACTTGACTTTGTTTTATCAAGATGCCCTTAAATTTTTTCTGGTCAGTTCTTTGACTTCCTCATTTCTTCTACTTGCTTTAGCATTGCTCAAGAAAAAGTTTCAGAACCCCTTCCAACATCCATTTTGAGCATTCCTTTCTTGCCTGTCTTCTTAATGACTTTTTGCTTCCCTCATCTATGATGATATTCTTGATATCACATCCCACAGCTGTTCTGTTTTTTTGGACATTAGTGTCTAATGCACCCAATCAGTTCTTGAGTTGATGTCTAAATTCAGGTGGGATACGTTCAAGGTTATGTTGTGGACTTTTGTTTTCTTCACCTTCTGTTAGTACTTGCATACGAGTAATTTATGGTCTGTTCCACAGTTGGCCTGTGGACATGTTTTGACTGATTATATTGAGCTTTTCGATGGCTTTTTCCCACAGATGTAGTCAATTTAATTCCTAAGTATTTCTTGTGTATGTAGTCGTTTATGTTGGGTAAATTAAACTGTCTTAGAATTAGCCTCCAATGGTATTCATTTTGCTAAGATCAGACAACTATCAAGTGTTAGAGAACTTAGGAAAACAATGAAGTTTGAATATATGCTTAAGAAATGTGAGGTGATGAAACTGGGTGGGAATCCTCAGACTTTCCCCCAAGATTTTTCCCTACCAACTCCTACTTAATCCCAGGCCTAGAAAAATTATTACAATTTTTCTTAGCTCAATTACTGCATGGTTCCCCCATCCTCTCCTTCCAGCTCTCCAGAATATTCATATATATACACACCAGAGAAAGTAAGTGGCCAGATCTCAAGGCGTAATGCAGGAAAGATGGTGACCATCATTGTGAACAGAATATTCACTCAGGATAGAAGTTGAACATTCAGTAAAGGGAATATCATTAGAAAAATGAGTTCTAATGGTTTTCATCAGAGTCTTTTCTATTTCCTCAATGTCTTTTCATTTCCTTCCAAATAAATGACAGTGACTGTTACTTTCAAAATGGCAGTTATACTAATTACCCTTCACCACTTAATACTATCTTCTAGATGATAATTTATAAAAGTCGCATAAAAAGAGAGATATGATGAAATGCTTATTTGCCCAAAATGTATTTTGTTTATCAGTTAAATCAGTAATTTAGTGATGAGGAGAAATTCTAATGAGATCTGTGTGTTTCTTGTCTACAAAAATGTATCAAAACTTGACTATTTTATTCAGGGTTGTTGAGAGGCAAACTACTTGACAATAAGTTTATAAATTGCAGACTATATTATATAAAAAGAGAAGAAGCCAGAAAGAACAAGTCTTTCCAGTATTTAAGTATTAATCTAACCACAGTCTTCTCTATTAGGTATATGTCTTCTACATAAATGAAAAATCCTCATGTACAAATTATAGGTCTTCTTCATAGTTATTTTATGCTGTTATTACTATTCTCTTTAGGCCTTAATTTTCTCATGTGCCAAATTTAGGTTCAATGAGAATAACATTGATGCATCTCACACGTTGTTATTGTTAAGTGTTGCGGAGTTGGTTCCAACTCATAGTGACCCCATAGGAAGCAGAACAAAACACTGCCTGGTGCTGGGCCATCCTTATAATCGCTGCTGTGTTTGAATCCATTGTTGTGGTCACTGTGTCAATACATCTTGAGAGTCCTCTTTTTAAATGGCATAATTTCTGGCATATAGTAGATATTCAGTAAATGCAAAATCTTTATACATTCTCAACCACTGTGTCTGACATGCCTGTCTTTTATCTATACCCTCTAAAATAAGTGAAAAAAATTGGTAGCTGTGGTTTCTTACAGAAGTCAAGAAAATTCTCTCGAGACCCAAACTCCTGAGAGATAGATATGTCCAAAGACTTTTTGGCAGAACAGTTCCGTAATCATCTCTCAAAGTAAGCTTGGACACCTGACACCCGGGCATTCTTACAGGACATGGTTGGCAATAGCATGAATATATCAGGTTGGACACTTTATCTATGCAGACAGACCTGAGTAATCATTGAAAGTAGGTCTCAGTAAACATTTGGCATTAAAAAAAAATGCATGTAGAGAAAGGATTCATGTGAGAAGTTATATGAGTCCTTTTTCTTCTCCTTTAGATTGGAACTACTTTGGACAGACAGTTGAAGTCAAACATCTGGGCCTGAACTAGTTACTTGAAAGTTCTTCAACAAACCCATTTGAACATTTCTATGTTTTTCTCTGTTATTTATTAGTTTAGTATTATTGGATACGACCAAAGCTAAAACACACAGCTTCCATAACCTTAACATCTTTCAAGCAATACACTCATGTTGCCACTCCAGCATTATTACAGGATTGACATTTACTTTCAGAAATGCATTTAGAAAATTAAGAAATGCATCATTCCTCAGGACCACAGAGAATCATGCATCTTAGAGGGACCTCTGGCTGTACAAGAAAAGAGGAAATTGTTCATCCTTTACTGAGTTTCAGCTTCCTCAGTACAAACTGTCCAATCTTAGTATATGTGTGCTTTGAGGAGAATCCTTGTGAAGACATCTTTTTCAGGTATTTGGCAAGTGGAAAAGATAGGTGAAATGCATCTTTTTTATCAAGTGTTTAGTCAGTAAGGACAAGACCACATGCCCAACACTGACTTAGTGATGGAAGGGCTACAAGCCCAGCTCATGTCTAGAAACCATATGCTACATCATAATTATGAATCCAAAAATGAAATAAAAGTAGCCAATCACAGAGGGGTGTTTGGTGGGGCAGCACCTATAGGTGTTGATCATAAGGAAAATGTTAAACTCTTGAACTTCATGGAATTTATATCAATGTGTGTGTTTGGTAGACTTCATCTGACTGTATTTTAAATGCAGTTCAGTACTTATTTAAAATGGGTCAACTGCTCTTTCCACGATTGTTCCCATACTTTTGTTGTTGTTGTTACGTGATGTCTAGTCAGTTCCGACTCACAGTCCACAATAGAATAAAACACTACTTGTTCTTGCACCATCCTTACAATTGTTACCCCTGGGACCCATTGTTGTTGTCACTGTGTCAATCCATCTCATTGTGGGTCTTCCTGTCTTTCACTGACCCTCCACTTTAACAAGCAGGATGTCTTTCTTCAGGGATTGTCCTTTCCTGATAGTATGTCTAAAGAATGAAAGACAAAGTCACGCCATCTTGACTTCTACAGAGCTTTTTGGCTGTACTTCTTCCAACACAGATTTGTTTGTTCTTCTGGTAAACTGTGGCCCAGAACAGACTTTATTTTGAAAAAGTTATGAAATGCTGATGGAATGGCCTGAGGGCCAACATTGTGCTCTGAATGCATATAAATATAGCTCATGGTTGTTTTAGTTAATGCATATACCCTTTGAATGTTAATATTGGGAATAGGTAGTTTTAACAATTGCTGTGACACCTCTAGTATTTACTAGATATGTTATGTCTCACTTAATCCTCACAACAATTCTACATTGTTGTTGTTATGTGCCGTGGAGTTGGTTCCGACTCATAGTGACCCTGTACAGGGTTTCTGAGGCTATAAATCTTTATAGGAGCAGAAAGCCTCATCTTTCTCCCATGGAACAGCTGCTAGTTTTGAACTGCTGACAATGAGATTAGCAGCCTGATTCATAACCAGTATGCTAACAGAGCTCCTTCACAAAAATTCTATAAAATGTGGTATTATTTTATAAATTATTTTTATATTATTATTTTCCATAAGTTATTAATGAGGAAATTGAGAACTAAGATCACATAGTTATTACTTTCCAAACTTTCACTGTATCACAATCTATGGGAGGGAGGATTGAGATAAAATTAGAAGGAAAAAAAATACCTGCAGATAGTCTGCAGAAGTTGATGATAAGCATAAAAATTCAGTTCCTCTATTTTGTTTTTTCTTAAAAACCCTTGGAAGTGATTCTATTGTAGGCTTGTGGCCATAATTTAGCATAGGATTTCTTGCTTGCTTGTTGTTGTTTGGTGCCATTGAGTCAGTTCTGACTCAGAGTGGCCCAGTGCATAATAGAACAAAACACTGCTCAGTCCTGCACCATCCTGTCAACTGTTCTTATGTTTGAGCCATTGCTGCTGCCACTGTGCCAATCCATCTCATTGGGAGTCTTCCTCTTTTTCATTGATTCTTCACTTTGCCAAAGGACTTATTGTCCCTTTCCAGGGACTGGTCCCTTCTGACAACATTTCCAATGTATAAGAGACAATCTTGCCATGCTGTCTAAGGAGAATTCTGGCTGTACTTCTTCCAAGATAGATTTGTTTGTCACTTCCAATATTTTTCACTATCAATAGATTCAATTACATGGATTCTTCCATGGTCTTACTTACACATTGCCCAACTTTCCCATTCATTGGAGACAATAGAAAATACCATGGCTTGGGTCAGGTGTACCTGAATTTTCACACTGACATCTTTGCTCTTCACCATTTAAAGTGGTCTTTTGCAGCAGATTTGCCTAATGCAATGCACCCTTTGACTTATTGACTGCTATTTCCATGAGTGCTGATTGTGGATCCAAGCAAAATGATGTCTTTGACAATTTACATCTTTTCCCCATTTACCATGATGTTATGCATAGGTCCAGTTTTGAAGATTTTCATTTTATTTTCACTAAAGTGCAATACTTAAAAGGCTGTAATCTTTGATATTTATCAGTAACTATTACAAGTTCTCTTTTCTCCCCATAAACAAGCTTGTATCATCTGCATATCTCAGGTAGTTAATGAGTCCTCTTCCTATCCTGATGCCAAATTCTTCTTCTTATAATCCAGTTTCTCAGATTATTTGCTCAACATACAAATTGAATAAGTGTGGTGAAAGAATACAAAGCTGGTAAACACCTTTCTTGATTTTAAACTGTTCAATATTCCCTTGATCTCTTCTAAGGACTGCCTCTGAGTCTATGCACATGTTCCTCATGAGCACAATTAAATTTTCTAGAATATATATTCTTCATAATATTATCCATAGCTTATTTTGATGCACATCGTGCAATGTCTTTGCATAGTCAATAAAGAACAAGTAAACTTTTTTATATTCTCTGCTTGCAACCATGATTCTTCTAATGTCAGCAACGATATCTCCAATTCTATGTACTCTTCTGAAACCAACTTGAGTTTCTGGCAGCTCCCCATAGTACTGCTGTAACCACTTGTTAAATATCATCAACAAAATTTTATTTGCACATGATATTAATGATACTGTTCAAAGATTTCTGAAATCTGTTGGGTCACCTTTCTTTGGAATGGGTAGAAATACGCATCTCAAACTCCCAGTTAGCTAGGCAGCTTTCTTCCTAGTTTCTTGGCATAAACTAGTGAGTGCCTCTGCACTGCATCAGTTTGTTGAAACATTTTAATTTGTATTCTATCAATTCTTGGAGCCTTGCTTTTCGCCAGTGCCTTCAGTGCAGCTTGGACATCTTCTTACCATAGCATGTTCTTCTCTTAGTTTTCTAACTCCAAGTCTTTGTATATTTCATTATAATGTTTTACATTGTCGAGCTGCCCTTTTAATTTTCTGTTCAGTTCTTTTAATTTCACGTGTCTTCTAGTTATTTTAGCTTCTCTATATTTAGGAACACATTTCTTAATCTTCTCTGACATCCACTTTGGTTTTTTTTTATTTCCTGTCTTTTTATTGACCTTTTGCTTTCTTCTTGTATGATGTTCTTGATGTCTTCCCAGAACTTTTCTGGGTTTCAGTCATTAGTATCTAATGCATCAAATCTCTTCTTGAAATGGTCTATGAAATCAGATGGAACATGCTCAAGGTCATATTGTGGCTCTTGTGAAGTTTACATTTTCTTCAGCTTCAGCCTGAACATGGATATGAGCAACCGATGGTCTGTTCCTTATTCTGTTTCTGGCCTGGTTTTGGCTAACGATACTCAGTTTTTCCATTGTGCCTTCCCACAGACGAAGTCAATTGGATTTCAGTGTATTCCATCTGGTAAGATCCACAGATGTAGTTGCCATTTATGTTGCATCAAATCTCTTCTTGAGATGGTCTCTAAATTCAGACAGAATATCTCAAGTTTATTTTGTGGTTCCTGTGGAGTTCTTTTAATATTCTTTGGTTTCATCCTGAATTTGCATATAAGCAATTCGTGATCTGCTCCACAGTTTTTCCCAGGGCCTCTTTTGACTAATGTTATTGAGCTTTTCTATCATTTCTTCCCACTGATATAATCAATTTGATCCCTGTGTATTCCATCTGATGAGATCTACATTTATAGTCACTGCATATGTTGTTGAAAAAAAGCTATTTGCAGTGAATAAGCCATTGGTCTGGAAAAATGTTATCATGTGATCTCCAGCTTCATGCTTTATTGACAAGGTCATTTTTTTCAACTACCAATCTTCTCTTAGTTTCCAAGTTTCTCATTTCAATCACCAGTAATTATCAATTAATCTTGATTGCATGTTTGATCAATTTCAGACTGAAGAAGTTGGTACAGTATTTCAATTTCATCATCATTGCCCTCAGTGATTGATTTGTAAATTTGAATAATAGTGGTATTAACCGGTTTTCCTTGTAAGCATATATGCAGAATCCTATTGCAGATAGCATTGCACTTTAAGATAGATCTTGAAATGCTCTTTTGATAATAATTGTAATGCCATTCCTCTTCAATTTATCATTCCCAACATAGTAGGTCATATAATTTTCTAATTCAAAATGACCAATACCGGTCCATTTCAGCTCATTATTGTCTAGGTTATCAATATTTATGCATTCCATTACATTTTTGACAGCTTCCAATTTTCCTAGCTTCATAATTCACATATTTCATCTTCCCATGGATGTTTGCAGATGTTGCCTCTCATTTTAAGTGGTGCCCCATCAGCAAATGAAGGTCTCCATAGCCTTGCTCCATTTATGCCATTAAAGTTAACTCCAGTTTAGGATGCTACTCTTCCCCAGACATGTTTTTAGTGCCTTCCAACCTGATGGGCTCATCTTTCAGCATTCTATCTGACAATGTTCCACTGATGTTCCTCTGGTTGTCAGTATCTAGCCATTCAGACGTGGTTCTCCCCTTTTCTTCCTAGTCTGTCTTAGTCTGGGAGTTTTGCTGAAACCTGTCCTCCTGGGTGACCCTGCTGGTATCTAAAATGCTGGTGGCATAGCTTCTAGCATCCCAGCCAGACACAAGCCACCACAGTACAACAGACTGACAGACAAGTGGTGGTCTGATAATGATTCCTTACATTATATACTTCCTGATTGGTCAGCTAAATCTATTAGCACAGGTATAGTGTATTGCAGATATGAGAGGCAAAATACTCAAGTGAGAGAGCACTTCGATTTGTCATTTTAATCAAAGATTAGACACTAAAGACCTTTGTACTGACTTATAGCACTGCTGCCTGCTCAGGTTTTCTATCAGATAAACAAGGAGAGGATCATCCCAAATGAACTTCACTATTATTGCCTTAGCTACATACTTTTATTTTTATATGCTGACTTGACCTTTTGGTATAGTCAAAAGGAAGCCTGTATAAGGGGTTTCCCTCAATTTAGGGAGTTTATACAGGTAATTGGGACTTAGTTTCTCAGGATTCATTTCTGACATGCTTTGTGAGAACTAACTACATTTTTTTAAGGATTCAGGAGTTATTAATACCACTGCTATCTCAGAGATGCAGCAGTTATTAATCAAATGTTTCACCTCTTGATTCTTGAATATAATCTACTTTGAAGCCGATAGTGGATCATTGGAGAATATTGAATGAAATATCAATGGCAGTGTTGTATGGAATTTTAACATATATTTTGATATATTTAATTCCAGATTGAGATAATTGTGCTTATCAGCACAATGATATTTACCCTGAAGTAAAATGTGTGTTTCCATTCTTTTAAAATGAAAAAAGTATCTTTTGTATTTGAAAATTTGAATCTTTTTTCTATAACTTTACATCTAATTAAAATAACAGAAACAGGAATGAAAAATCTACGCATAGCTTTTCATTGACACAGCAGTTTAATGCCAAAAGTCAAGAAGTACCTTAGGCTGTTCACATTTCATCCTTGCCTATGGGAAGTCTCTTTCAGTGGGTTTTAGCTCACGTCTATATGAGGCAAATCCAATGTCTGTAGCATCTAAAAGCTACAGGAGACCATTTCTAATGATGGATCTTAATTATGGCTCTATCTCCAGTGACCTTGCCATTTCCTGAGGCTCCTTGAGAAGAGACATTCCAGTTTTCCATCTTCAGCAGTTTCTATCCAACAAAAGGTGTTTTTGCTAAGGAAGGAGAATTGTCTTAGCTCTGAATGCAATGGTCTGACCATCCCAATGACAGAATAAGGTCTAAGTTTGAATTGTATTTGACAGTATTCATTCTTGTTTCAGCTTGTGTCATATATATTTTTTCTCTTCCCTTTATCATTGCTCCCATCAAAAGCCCATAATTTCACTGCCAGGTGATGACCATAGCTCTCTCTGCCTTCTTGTCTTCAGTGTCTGCCTGTCTCTACTTCTTTATGTATACCATGACTTACTGTTCTTCCTTAGATAATATACTCATCATATTATCCTTTTCAGAAAAACCTTCAGTCACTCTTTATTATTACTACATATTTTTCATTCTTGCCCCCCATAATTGAATTGTCTTATTTTTATAAGTCACACTTTATGTCCCGCGGCTTGAGTCAGGATGTTTTCTTAATTGTGAGCTGTCAAAATGATAATCAATCATATATACAGTGCTTCTACTTTTTCCGTTCTTAGTCTCAGTATCTGAATAGTGTCCAACTCCAAGCATATCAAAACTGCCTGCTTCCCATTATTGCATCCACATGTTAAAGCTACAGACCAAGTCCTGCTGAGTCACCTCCAACATATGATGATTTTATGTACAACAGAATGACATGTTGCCTGGTCCTGTACCATCTTCACCATCACTGGTATGTTCGAGTCCATTGTGGTGGCTGTTCCACCTCATTTATGGTTTCCCTCAGTTTAGTTGTTCCTCTACTTTACCAAACATGATGTCCTTTCTAGCAATGGATCTTTCTGCATGAGATGTCCAAAGTCAATGGCTCTCATCATCCTTGCTGCTAAAAAACATCCTGGCTGTATTTCATTTAAGACTTATTTGTTTTTGTTGGTGGTGTTGTTTGTAAGTCCATGGTACATTCAATATTCTTTGCCAACACCACAGTTCAAATGCGTCACTTTTTCTTCTATCTTTTATTTTCATTACTCAACTTTTGCATGCATATAAGGCGATTAAAATAGACCACGGCTTGGGTATTAGCACCTTGGTCATCAAAGTGAAACCTTTGTTTTTTAAAACCATTAAAGACTTCTTTTGAAGGAGATTCTTTCAATGCATTCAATACAGCATTTGATTTCTTGACTGCTGCTTCCAAGAACATTGATTGTTGATCCAAGTAGAATGAAATTGTTGACAAGTTAAATTACTTCTCTATGTAATCAATATTAAATTGTTGATAAAAAAATGTACTTCCCTTTCTACTTTTTTCTACGTGTTTCTTGTTAGGTATGTTTTTATACTTACAACACGTTTCAGTTTAGAGTAGCCATGTTTCTCAATCATCAGGGAGGATACATGGCTATCCTGTTGAGCATCATAGCTGCATGTCGTTTTAGGCCCTATTCTCTTTTCTCTGTGTTTCCATTGACCTTGTGTAAGTATGTTGTTGTTGTTAAGTGCCATCAAGTTGAATCCGACCAATAGTGACCCTGTACAGGGTTTCCAAGGAGCAGCTGGTGAGCTTGAACCACTGACCTTGCAGTTCAAATGGCTTTGCAATCTGGCGTATTAACCTGCAGCACCATATAAAAGTATATATTTCTTTAGAATATATAAAAGTATTCTAACTTGTCTTCCGTCCTCAATTCTTGTCCCAGCTTCATATTTTATCTTTGAAGCATCCCTACTATGTAACCCAATTTTTTGTACTATGTATCACTACCTCATGATCTCTCTCATACATTCGAAATTCCCCAGTGTATCACATGGACCTTTCTTTCCTAGGTCCTGACTTGACTTTCCATATTTAACTTTTACTCTCCCACCCCCTCTTTTTAACCTATGGACTTCTGGTATGGTGCTGTAGGATCAGTACTGGGCTTCAACCCACAGGGTTTGCAATTCAAACCCACCTGCTGCTCCTTGGAATCCTTATACAGGGTCATTACAGCACTTAACAACAAGAATGTATCATTTACTATGTTATTCAAATGATTTATAACTCTTTGCTTTTTGTCTCCTTCATGGCTGCCCAATTTAATGCCTGTTGTTCTTTCTGCTTTGGATACCCTTTCTCCCAACCTTCATTCTTTCCTTAAAAATTCACCTTCATCCATTAAGTCTTCCTTCAAATATTCTCTCTACTCTGGCACCTTCTAGGTAGGGGTCAGTGACTCTCCTTTTATTATAATACTTCACCACCTACACTGATTTCTTCTCCTCCCCCCCCACACCCCCACACACACCCCCGTCTTTCTCTTAGGAGTTCTGGTGGTGCTGTAGAGTAAATTCTGACTGCTAATCACAAGGTCGACCATTCAAACCCACCAGTACTCCATGGGAGAACACTGAAGTTTTCTGTTCCTGAAAAGATTTACAGCCTTGAAAACCCAATATAGGATCAATTATGTGTTGAAATCAACTAGATGGCACTGGGTTTATCTTACTCTTAGACTTATGAATGCCTTGAGAGTAGATAAAGTATGTGTTCATATTTATATCCTTAGAACCAAGCAATTGCCTGTTACAGAGAAGTGATCCAATATTTCGATGCTCGCTAAGCTGCTGAACCGCAATTGACTTTACTGAAAAGCTTAATACTTATATGCTCTATGATTACATTAGAAGTATTACTTTTTCATCCATGCTGAATTATAAACTTCTTGATGGCAGGACTTTATCTCTTAAAACGTACACAGAATTAGCCAGATAAGTCAGTTAAAATATGTGTGTGTGTGTGTGTGTGTGTGTATCCCAGGTTCTTATCAGCTTGGTTCAACCAAGGGAGGCCCTGCTACCTGGTAAGGAGTATCTGGTACAATCTGAGGGACTCCAGACTGGTGATGAGGTCTTTTGTCCATCAAATTCTTATCTGTATGGAAACTCAGTAAGTCAAATGGGACAAGGATGAGCATCAGTCAAATTACAGATCTGCAATTTCCTTAAAGGGGTATGCAGAGGCTAATTTGCAGAGATTTTGCCCTGGACACATTAGGGATAATTAATGGGGCACATTTTTTGTCCAACTATATTTATTGAAAACATAATGAGTGGAACATATGGACATTAACCACAGGTTCAATGTCACAAATAAGAGGCCCATGTCTGTAATACTCTGGTGTGGTACTGTAGGATAAGCACTGGACTGAAAGGTCAGTTTGAATCATTAGGCTGGCAGTTCAAACTCACCAGCCACTCCTCAAAAACCCTCTACAGGGCTGCTATGAGTTGGAATTGACTCGATGATGCTTAACAATAACAACAAACCTGAAAATATGGAGGAGAGCAGTGACTCTGTAGAATAAGCACTACACTGAATACACTTAACAACAATGAAAATAGCTAGGTCCTTGAGTTTCACAGGTGGTTTGCACTCAACTACTAACTAGAAGTTGGAAACCCAAATCTACCTCGCCATGTCTTGGAAAGAAGGCCTGGTTTTCCAGGTTTCTGTCAAGATTATAGTGACAATAACCAAAAGCCACTTATGGAGTAGGTCTACTGTGTAACACATGGGTTTCCATGAGTCAGAATCAAACCAATGGCAATGGAGTTGAGTTATTTAATTTTGGGGGGATGAGGTGGAGGATTATGTGACCAGTTAATCAGTTGCTATGGAGTCTGGTCTGATTGAGGGGACCTCATGAGTGTCAGAGTAAAAGAACTGTGTTCCATAGAGTGTTCAAAGCTAAGACCTTTTATTAGGAGATTGTCAGAATTGTTTTCTGAGGAACCTCTGGGTAGATGTGAACTACCAACTTTTTTGTTAGTAGTTGAACACTTGTCCATTTGCACCACCCTGGGATTCATTCATCCTTTATGAAGAACCACTAAACTATTTTACTATCATTATTTTTAATGGAAGAAATAGAAATAACTGATTTCAATTCTTTGGAGGAACATATTTCTGTTTCTTCTATTAAGAATGGTGATAGAACAAAGAACATACATTTGAAGAAGTCTTAGTTATTTACGAGGAAAAATCATTTTTAGATTTTTAGTGTAAGGAAATAGAAGCATATTGTTGCTTCATGTTCTTTATTTATTCATCCATCAACACGTATTAGTGTATGTAGCCCTGCTTGAAGGTACTGGTCGTTTATATTGTGACTGATAGTTATAGGTTGAACCTAGATGAACTCTTTCAGTCTTAGTTTATGGGACTGTTTTTTAAATAATAAAGCAATCTCCTTCCATTTCTGGCATTCCCCAGAGAACAGGAAAATTCCTCCCTTTGGAGGACACCATTATAACAGTGGAACATGCTATCAGTTTACCAATTGTGAAAAGTCTCTTTAGTTATATTGCTAAGACTCAAGGTAAGTCTATCCATTGCTATAAGTCAATGTCAACTCTAGGTGTTTACGAGTCAGATTGTACTCCATAAGGTTGTTAATGCCTGCAATCTTCTGGAAGTTAATCACCAGGCTTTCCTTCTATAATACTCCTGGGTGGATTTAGACCATCAACTTCTGGGTGACAGCCAAGGGAAAACCATTTGTGCCGCCCTGTGATCTATGTTTATATAATTTTTTTAAAAAGCTAAACATGAAGACTTCAAAATTATTTTTAACATTGAAGGGACAAGACTCAAGCCCAGAAGGGAGGCAGATTGGAGTTTTCTAAAATTTTTTTATTATAAAAGAATTTTATGTTTATTAAAAAGATGCAAAAATAGTACAGAGAGCTCAGCCATCTTACCTCTCCACTCAGCTTTTCTAACACCAGGAAACCAATATTGGTAAACTATTAATAACAAACTTCACACTTACTGGAATTTCACCATTTTCCCCACTAATGTCATTTTTTTGGTTCTAGTATTCCAAATAGAATCTTACAGTGCACTTACTTCTTTTCCCCAATCTGTATTAGTTCCTCATTCTCTTGAATGACCTTGACACTTTTAATGATTTCTGGTCAGTAGTTTTGTTCAATATTACCTGGTTTGATGCTGCAGGGTAAACACTGGACTACTAATCCCAAGGTTCGTGGTTCAAACAAAGTAGCCACTCTTTGGAAACTGTATACAGGGTCACTATGAGTCAGAACCAACTCAACAGCATTTAACAACAACATTATTCAATTTGAGATTTTCTGGTGTTCCCTTATGATTCGATTCTGAAGACATTCTTTGTGGAAGAATATTATAGAAGTAATATGGTACACTTTTCCATGCTAAATATCAAAGTGTGCATGATATGTATATGTATTATTACTAAAGATGTTAACCTTAATCACGTGGTTAAGGCAATGTCTGGTGGGTTTTTCCATTGTAAAGTTGCTGTTTTTCTCTAATAAATATCTTATAGGAAGATGTATGTTTTGAGCCTAATTTATATCCTGTTTCTCTTCAAACATTTGTATATTGATTTTAGCATGCATTGGTGGATCTTGCCTGCAATAATTTTTACTGTGGTGCGTGCCTAATGGTCATTGTGTAGTTCCCTTGAGATGACAATTATTTTTGTAAGGTCGGCAGTTCAAACCCACCAGATGCTCCTCAGAAACCCTTTACAAGGTCACTATGAATCAGAACAACAAGATAACATATTGGACACCAAGGAAAGAGTTTAACTCAAAAATTAATATATTTTATAAGTGGTTAATATACTGGAATATTTAGAACTTTTTAGATATTTGTATATCTTACTCTTAATATTCATCTGTCTGTCTGTCTACATCTGGTTACATGTCTGTCCATCCATACATCTATCCATCTAGCTTTATATCAATGTTGTTGTTGTTGTTGTTAAGTGCCATCGAGTCGGTCCCGACCCATAGCGACCCTGTACAGGGTTTCCGAGGGTGTAAATCTTTACGGGAGTAGAAAGCCTCATCTTTCTCCCGCGGAGTGGCTGGTAGTTTCGAACCGCTGACCTTAAGGTTCGCAGCCCGATTCGTAATATCAATAGTTTCCAGATAATAGAGAGTCAAGTTATCCAGTTCATGTTTAATTCACTTAGTCAATAATAGAGATGTTATGTGAATAGCTCTGGTCTTTCCGTATGGTCTGAATATGGAGAGGTAGATAGCCTATATTTATATTTGAAAGGCCAGTTTGAGTTTTGGAAGTCAAAAGGAAAGAAAAAGAGAAGAGAAAAAGAAGGCACTAACCTCTTTCTGTTCCCTAAAATCACCAACCCTCCATTTAATTACATGAAGAGAAACCTCTTCCAGAGCTGACAAATGCTATCGATCAAAGGAATAGACGTGAGGAAAGGAAAGCTAAGACAACAAGCTAATCTGATATCTTAAAGGAGCCCTGGTGGACCTGTGGGTTAGGTGTTGGGTTACTAACTGCAAGGTCAGGAGTTCAAATACACTAGCCACTCTGGGGAAGAAAGATCAGGCTGTCTGCTCTTGTAAAGATTTACAATCTCAAAACCCTATATAGGGTTTTTATGAGTCAGAATCAACTTGATAGCAGTGGGCTTTTAATGACATCTAAAAGTTGTTTTTAAATGCCTTTGAGTTGGTTCTTACACATAGCAAAAGTAGCAACCAAAAAACAGGGGTGCAAATTTCCCAGTGAAAAACAAAGGAAAAGAACCTTCTAAGTATTTTGGGTACCACGACAAGTGAGAAGACATCTTCTGTTTGGATTATCACAGCTGTCCTTTCTTCGTCGTCTTCTTTTTATTAATGCATAAAGTAGAAGACCAAAATAAAGAAATTTAAACACAAAGATAAATAAGTAATCAATACACATGCACATATATTACAAAAGTTCATGAGAATTTCACAGTCCAGAGGTAACCATATTAGCATTTTGTTGCAACCAGATATTTTGCCTGTTTTTCTTTTATAAATAGTCTTAAATTAATTTATAAGTCTGTAAAAATAAATTAAATTTGGTCACTTCCTCTTTTAACGCTTCATACCAAAATTGTTTGACCTTTCTTACCTAATATAAATATGTTGTTGTTGTTGTTAAGTGCCATGGAGTCGGTTCTGACTCATAGTGACCCTGTACAGGGTTTCCAAGGCTGTAAATCTTTACGGGAGCAGAAAGCCTCATCTTTCTCCGGCAGAACAGCTGGTAGTTTCGAACTGCCAACTCTGAGGTTCATAGCCCGATTCGTAACCACTATGCTACATATATACACACCCACTGCCATAAATTCTGTTCTAACTCATAGTTAAAGAGAACTATCTTATAGGATTTCCAAGGTTATAAATCTTTATATGGAAACAGAGTACCACATCTTTTCTCTAATGGAGCAACTGGTCAGTTTGAACCTAAGACCTTTTGGTTGGCATCTAAGTGCTTTAACCACCATGCCACTAGGACTCCTCTAAAAAAATTTTATACACACACACAGACACACGTCATGGGGATAAACACTGGCTTCGAATATAAACACCAAATAAAAAGACATAGAACCAGTTCTTCAAAACTTTAGGCCTTTGCATTTCATAATCAACTGCTATGTATACTGAAATTTTATTGCAAGTTCTAAGATGGGCTGTTGTTGTTGTTAAGTGCCGTTGAGTCAGTTCCAACCCATAGCGACCCTGTACAGGGTTTCCAAGGAGCGACTGGTGAGCTAGAACCACTGTCCTTGTAGTTCAAACGGCTTTGCAGTCTGGCTCATTAACCCACAGCGCCATACCAGGACTCCAAGATGAGTGTGGGTGGTGGTTATGTGCTATAGAGTCGGTTCTGACTCATTGCGACCCTGTACAGGGTTTCCGAGGCTGTAAATCTTTACGGGAGCAGAAAGCCTCATCTTTCTCCCACAGAACAGCTGGTAGTTTTGAACTGCTGACCTTGCCATTCGCAGCCCAATTCATAACCAATTCGCTCCTAAGATGAGTAGAGCAGGAATTTATTTATTTAGTAATGATTAATAACTCTCTTATGTAAACACAAGAAAGCAAACCAGTATATGAGATACATACATACACACATAAACATTATATATTATATATCCTGGTATGGCACTGTAAGATAAGCATTGGGCTACTATCTACCAAAGTTGGCAGTTCAAACCCACCAGCTGTTCCTCAGAAATCCTATACATGGTCACTGAGTAGGAACTGACTAGATGGCACTTAACCATAACAAAAACAACATCTATTCAAGGGGCTTCCAAAAGTTTGTGGAAAAAGGAAATTAAAAAATAATGAAATTTTCTGTGAATTTTTGAAGCCACCCTCTATATGTAGATGCACACTACAGTCTACTATATCTAAATATATGCTGTAAATATATATGCAATCCATTGGAGTATATACAATGGCTAAATCAAAAAATACGGCTATGAAATCAGGTTTTTGTTGGTAGGTGCTTTCTTGTTGGTTCCAACACATAGCACCCCTGTTTACCACAGAACAAAGCATTTCCTGGTCCTGTAGCCTTCTTACAATTGTTATGTTGAGCCCACTGTTGATGACACTATGTCAGTTGATCATGTTGAGGGCCTTCTTCTTTTTCACTGATCTCCATTTTAGCAAACATGATCTCCTTCTCCAGGAACTAATCCCTAATGATAACATGTTCAATGTATAAGAGATGAAGTCTCACTGTCCTCACTTTCAAGGATTCTGACTGTACGTCTTCCAAAACAGATTGTTTGTTCTTTTGGCAATCCATGGCATATTCAATATTCTTTAACAACACCATAACTCAAATGCATCAATTCTTCATTATCCAGCTTTCACATGCACATGAGGTGACTGAATTAACATAGCTTGAGTCTGGTGTACCTTTGTTGTCGTTGTCTAGTGCCATCAAGTTAGTTTCAATCCATAGTGACCCTATGTAGGAGCTGCTGCTGGGTTTGAACTGCCAACCTTGTGGTTAGTGGTCTAGTGCTTATCTTGCAGTGCCACACCAGTACTCCACTTTTGGTTGCTGTTAAGTGCCATGAAGTAGGTTCCAACTCATAGTGACCCTGTATAGGGTTTTTGACGAGCAGCGGGGGTTGGGAGATTTGAACTGTTGACCTTGTGATTCAAAATCCAGTGCTGAAATGAAAATATGAGCTGAGTTCGACTATGTTCCATAGACTCCCATCAACCTTGAGATGAGAGAGAGAAGAGGAAGAGCTGGTTGGTCCAAAATGTGGTAAGAACTGGGTACTCCCGAGCCCATGGACAAGGACATAGCCACAGAGGGCTAGAGCTGAGAGTGAAGCATCCAGCTGATGTGATATAAACCACAACACTGAATCAGTTTGTTGAAGCCTTTCAATACATATTCTTTCAATTCCTGGAGCCTTCTTTTTCTCCAATGCCATTAGTGCAACTTGGACTTCTTCCTTTGATTTCATCAGTTGCTACCTCTTAAAGTGGTTGAATGTCAACCAGTTCTTTTTGGTACAGCAACTCTGTGTACTCCTCCATTTTCTTCTGATGCTGCCTGAATCATTCTTTATTTTGCCCAAGGAATCCTTCAGTATTGCAATATGATGCTTGAAATTTTCCTTCAATTCTTTCATCTTTAAAACTGCAAACGTATTCTTCTCATTTTGTTTTCTAATTCCAGGTCTTTGTACATTTCATTTTAATACTTTGTCTTCTCGAGATGCCCTTTGACAATTTCTACTCAGCTGTTTTACTTTATCATTTCTTCTAGTTGCTTTAGCTTTTCTACATTCAAGAGGAAGTTCCAGGTTCTCTTATGACATCCATTTGGGTATTTACTTTCTTTGCCTGTCCTTTTAATGACCATTTGCTTTTTTCATGTGGGATGTTCTTCATGTCATCCCACATTTCCACTGGTCTTCATTCTGTCATTAGTGTTCAGTGAATCAAATCTGTTCTCAAGATGGTCTCTAAATTAAGATGAATAGAGTCAGAGTCGTATTTTGGCTCATATAGACTTATTTTAATTTTCTTCAGCTGCAACCTGAACTTGCATATGAGCAACTGATCTGTTCCACACTCAATCCCTGGCCTTGGTGTTTAGCTTCTATCCATCCATCTCTTTGTACAGATGTAGTCAATTTGATTCCTGTGTATTCCATTTGGTGAGGTCTATGTATATAGTCTGCTTATGTTGTGGGAAAAAGATATTTGCAATTGATAAGTTGTTGGTCTTGTAAAACTCTATCATTGAGACTCTAGTGTCTATTATGGTCAATAATTTCCAACTTTTGCATTTCAATCACCAGTAATTATCAGTGCATCTTGATTGCATGTTTGGTCAATTTGAGACTGAACAAATTGTTACAACTCTTCAATTTGGTCATCATTGACTTTAGTGTTATTAAGTGCCGTTGAGTCGCTTCTGACACATAGCGACCCTGTATAGGGTTTCCCAGGAGTAGCTGGTGAGCTTGAACTGCCAACCTTGTGGTTCAAACTGACCTTGCAGTACAGCGCAATAACCCACAGTGCAATACCAAGACTTTAGTGGTAGGTAAGCATCTTTAAGTATTAGCTGTATTAATTGGTTCTCCTTGTAGATATGTATACTCTGTGCTATCACAGGTAGAATTTTGCTTCAAGATAGATCTTGATATATATTTTTTGATGCTGAATTCACATTCCTCTTCACTTTGTGTTTCCTGGCATAGTAAACCATATGACTGTTGAGTTTCAAAATGTCCACTAACCATCCATTTGAGGTCATAAATGCTTAGGATATCAATCTTTACGGTTTTCATTTAATTTTGATGAGTTCCAATTTCTCTAGATTATTACTTTCTGCATTCCAGGTTCTGATTCTTCATATATATTTGCAATTGCTTTTTCTTGAGTTGTGCCCTGTCAGCAAATGAACGTCCTGGAACTTTGCTCCATCCATGTTATTAAGGCTGACTGAACTTTGAGCAGGTGGCTCTTCCCCAGTCTTATTTTGAGTGCCTTACAACCTGAGAGGACTTCTGGTGTGATGCTGTAGGATCAGCACTGGGCTGTAAACCACAAGGTCAGCAGTTCAAACCCACAAGCTGCTCCTTGGAAACCCTATACAGGGTTGCTATGGGTTGGAACTGCACTTAGCAACAACAACACAACCTGAGAGGCATATTTTCAGCACTTTATCAGACAATGTTATGCTTCTATTCATAAGGTTTTCAGTGATTAGCCTTTCAAAAGTCGTGGGCCTCTTCCTTCTACTTAGTCTGTTTAGTCTAGAAGTTCTAGTGAAACCTGCCCACCATGTGTGACACTACAGGTATTTTAAATACTTGTAGCACAGATTCCGGGATCACAACAACACACAAACCACCACAGTAGGAAGGATGACTGGAGGACAAAATCTTAGAAAACGTTACTGACCACAAACATCAAAACATGAAGCTGTTGGCTCTTGACATATCCTCCATCTGAGTCTATACACTTCTGAAGGTGTTGTGTCCTTCTCTCTAATTCATCTTCCTTGATGAATTCTGCACACTCCAATTTACACCATGTTAAAGCAGCAGTTTTGGCATCTGTGAGGGACTCAAATTGTGTTCCTTTTCAGTGCATTTTGAGTTTTCGAATTATAGGAAGTCTGAATCAGCAAGGTCAGGGCTGTAGGGTGGTTGGGGTAAGATTTCCCAGCCAAATTCTCTTATGCCAGGTCTTGCTACCCTGGAAGAATAAACAGATGCATTCTCATGATGGGAAAAATAATTATTCCGTGCAACATTACTGGCCTTTTTCTCATCAATGCAGTTTTCAATTTTCTTTACAATTTCTTTGTAATAACTCTCTGTGATCATCTGTGTCTGAGCAAATCTATCAAGATTCCACCTTAGGAAACCCCCCAAACAGTCCCCATAACCTTTGGAGCTGAGCTCATTGCCTGAGTTGAACTGACCCAGCCCTATAGATTTCCTTCAAAGTCACTAACTTGATTGAACATTTTCCTGAAGGCACCGTTACAAAACTAAGATAAGAATATTACTGAGAGAGCTTGTCTGTCATCATCCACTAACTGCAGAGATGTGTTTAAACATGTTTTGTTTGGAATATACCCATGCATGTATGAGTGAGCATGCTAGTAGAAATACTTACACCTGTTGACTTATCTTCTTTTATTTGTATGTACACACACATACACACACACACACACCTGTAAAGATTCACAACGTCAGAAACCCTATATTGGGCCACTATGAATCTGAACTGACTTGATGTCACAAAACAACAATTATACCCATTCTAATTATTTCAGAGTATGGTGATGGTAGTGGTGGTGGTATGCTGTGGAGTTGTTACCAACTCATAGAAACTTCAAATAGGGTTTCTGAGGCTGTAAATCTTTATGAGAGCAGAAAGTCTCATCTTTCCCTGCAGAACGGCTGGTAGTTTCGAACTGCTGATCTTGAAGTTAGCAGCACAACTCGTAACCACTACACTATGAGAACTACTTATTTAAAAGTATACTGGGAAAAAAATAGTCATAAAGTTCTGGTCTATTTATCTCAAGTCAACCAAGCAATATTAATGCCAAGACAGTTTTGTTGAAGTAAATCACAGCTTTATGAAATACTCTGCTGATTGAGATTTACCAAAATGACCATGATAGATGACATTCGGTGACTGAACATAACACTTCCTTCCTGCTTCTCTTTCCATTCATCACCTTCAAAACAATGATTTCTCTAAGATTGCTCTATAGACCAATTTCAGAATTCACTAAGGTGGTTGCTTAAAGTACAATTTTTAAAGCCTCGTGTAGCCCTGGTTAATGTGTTGGACTGCATGTTCGATTTGAACTGCAAGGTTGGTGGTTCAAGCTCACCACTTGTTCTTTAGAAACCCTATACAGGGTTGCTATGGGTCGGAACCGACACGACGGTACTTAACAACAACAACAACAACACAGACTCACAGAACCAAAATTGCTTCAGATAAGGCCTAGCTGCAGTTTTCAGCTGCACTTATCCCAGACACTTATCCTGCACATTAAGGTTAAGAGAGTACGTCATCGTCCTGTCTTTGTACTGTCGTGTCATTACTGCAGCCATCTTTAACCTCATTCAACAGATCAAAATGTTTTAACACGTTTTTTTTGGAATCAATTTTCACATAAATGAACTTGAATCCTAGCAAGAATACTTTTTAACTTACCTTTGTACTATTATTACCTGTGTGTATGTATATAATCTGCTATATTCCTTTGAAATGTGGCACATTAATTTATTAGAAATTTTAGATTCATCAGCATTTTTACTCCAGTTTTTTCTATTGCAAATTAAACTTTGTAGAATTGTTGTTGTTGTTGTTGTTGTTATGTGCTGTGGAGTCAGTTCTGACTCATAGCAACCCTGCACAGGGTTTCAGAGGCTGTAAATCTTTATGGGAGCAGAAAGCCTCATCTTTCTCTGGCAGAACAGATGGTAGTTTCGAACTGCAGACCCTGAGGTTCGCAGCCCGATTCATAACTACTATGTTACCGAAGTTCATGGAAAAATGCAATAGAAAGATAATGGATTTTCTGAACTTTTTGAAGCCCCCTTGTATATACATATCTTTTGTAGAGCTTTTGGGCCAAAGGACATGACCATCTTTATACATATTTCTAAAATCACAATCCAGGAATTTGGTTTTGAACTCCCCTGCCATCAGCACATGCACCTGCCACCTGTGCCATACCTGCTCCAAACACTCAACGCCATTAATGCTGTTTAATCTTTCTGCTAGGATGACAACTAGTATCTTGTTCTTTTTTTTTTTTTTTTTCAACATTCCCTAATGAGTTATAATATTCCCAGTATCTCTTGGCCACTTTTGATAAACTTTTCTGAATTGCTTTTTGCTTAACACCATGGTTTTGCAGAAGACTACATTTATTTTCTACATTGATCTCTGTTACAAGCCTCCTTTACTCATATCAGCCACCTTAAACTCTACCTTGGAGAACTGCTTCCAACATACTTCAAACCATTGTTTTATCTAGAATGACCAATACTCAATCATTCCTTGTCCTTACCTGTTGCAAACTCCTTTCAAAAGAAGAGTGCAAGGTGGGAGTTTTCAGGCCCAAGATCTGTCAGTTTGATTTCCTCTCAAATATTCTAATAAATTGTGAGGGAATGTTTGCCCTTCAAAGTACATTACATATGAAGCATGCATGCCTCCAAAGCTGAAAACAACTTTAAGCCTTCTTTTCCATTTAACCTGCTTTTGTGACAATCAAGGGCCATTTATTATTGTCCGTATCCCATACCATGGTGGTTGGTTGTGCATGTTCAGAGCCTCCATTTCCCATGCAATGTTTCTCTCCACGTACCTCCTTCTGTGTTTAGAGTTGCCACGTCATTAGTAAAGGGACTGATTTTCATCTTGATACTTCAATTTGTGGTTGTTATTGTATTTTTAGGACTTCTTCTGTAGTCAAAAATAAATCCAAAAAATTGCTTATAAACGACATGAATTTGCTGCCTCAAGCAGTCACCTGGGTTCCAAGGGAAGAAGAGAAAAGAAAAACCACATGTAACTAGTTATTAGAGCTTGCACAGGTAATTGGATTTGGATTTGTAGGAAATTCAGACAGTTTTCCAGAAAAGTGGCTGCTATTAAATTACTTTGCACATTAGGGGTCCAAGTCAAGGCTGCTGTCCACTCTTCATCATGAAAACCTCCCTAAGTGGGACCCCATCAGAGGAGAGCAACCACATGAGAAACCATTACCAAAATGGATCCTCTAATGCAATTTTCACTAATTTCTTTGCTGCTGAGCATGAAAATGACAGGAACTAAATTCTTCCACCATCATGCTTACAAACTCAAGTCAGAGCAAGTGTAAGGGCGTTACAGAAATGTTATAAAACACATTATTTCATTTTATGTATATGTAAAAAATAGCTCTGCTTTAACTAATTCTGCAGCCTCAATCAGAAAGACAAAGAGATGAGTTCAATGCATCTGGCCTGGCCTGTTAAAACCATTTGCTATGCATACTTTTGTTCAAAAGATATAGCTCTTTTAGGCGTCCACTTGGTATATAAAACTCGTGATCTCTTGGAAGTGCATCATACCTTACTACTCTCAAACTATGCTTACTGTCTTCAGTTAGGTTGGAGCCTGGTTTAAATTCATACTTTTGTTAGTAAGGACTGAGTTGTTAACAAGCAAGGTTGCCATGTAAACCTTGAAAATAAATCTGACAGGGAATTTTGGAAGTGCCAGGCAGAAGCTCAGAATGTGGGAGTCAGGTTTGTAACATGTTGGTCGTTGTTAGGCACTGATTGTTAAACGCAAATCAATGCCTTCCTTAGAAGGATATCTATTAATTTAAGTAACATACACTTTGTCATTTGTCAAGGAAGAAAAAAAAAAAAAAAAAAAAATCCCATGCTAAATTAATTCTCTTTACCATCCCAAATCTTATAATTTATAGGCAACAGCAATACATGGGCTTCTACCTCTATGGAGAGTTCTGGAATCATATCACAGGTTCTGGATCCTTGCCCTGCACATCTGGAAGTGACATTTCTAAGAGACAGGCTTCAACAGCTGGAGTTCTATGTTCATTCATTCCATGACAGCAAGTCACCTCAGAGTTAGGTGTTTGCTCTTCTGGGTGTAGCCATGTGTCTTGGGTAATCAGGTGTACATTGTACCCATGATAATTAAGTTTTTGGAAAACAGATACAATCTGAATACTGTGTCCACCACAACTCACTCTGCATCCTGAGTTCCATTTTACTAGCTTGGTGAACATATGTAAGTAATTTATTTAACCTCTTTTTTCTCAAATCTACCTATAAAATACTGAAAACGACATTTAACTCATAGGATTATTTTGAGAATTATATCAGGCTATAAATGTAAACCACCCAAGCTAGTGAAAGACAAGTAAACACAATATAAGAAGTAGATATTATCATTAAATTAATAGCCATGGCCCCTTAGCTTTTTTGTTAAAATCCTTGATTAAGGGAGCACTCTGTTCCATTAATCACATTTGATTTTGAGTAGGCACCTATGTGTTTTTAATTAAAGGTTGTGGCAAAATTATTTTTGTTTTGTTTCCTTGCCTAAGTATTTTAAAAGTGTCCAGAAAAATGAATGCTAGTAGAAAGCTTATCTTTTATTTATATATAAACCTTTTCAGATAGTACATTTGTTCCTTCTAAATACAAGGTATATACTACATAGAAATAAAATTACGATAAAGAAGTACATTCATTTTGCTGGAAAATTCTTCTTAATTATGGAAAAGGAACCTCTGTGTATGGGGCTGGGAAGCATTGAATGGAATGTGTGCTTTAGCTTGTGATCAATAGTTTGCAGATTACTCAAGTTTCAGATGCTCAAGAGGTCTTTGTAGCAAGCTATGACTTTCCTAAGCTATGAAATGAAGAAAGAAGGAAGATTTATGAGGGTGAGTCAAAATTTATCCATACTCCAATTATATAAAAATGCCACATCCACAGCTGATAACAACATTGAGCATGCACGTGGAATGATTCTGTTGAATAGATGAGCGACCATGGATTATGCGGCAAATCATCTGCAAATCAGTCATGGCTTTATGAAATAATTCATGAAAGAATTGGGTTTCAAAAGTTTGTGTAAGATGGGTAGCGAAACAACTCACAGAAGAGCATAAACAAAAGTGTTTGGACATCTACAAACAACATTTGGATCAATACCCAAAGAAAGGTAAAAGTTTCTTTTAAAAAATCATCACTGAGGCTTCCTGCAGAGTCTCTGATTACATAAGACCGTAGGTGGAATCCTGAACCTCACCCAGAATCTTCTGAGGTGTGAAATTTCCACTTGAAAGGACAAGCAGACCAGCATGGAGTGGCTAGAAGAACAGAAGATATTTCTTGAAAGAAAGGCCAACAGGAAAAATACAAAACAATATAGGCAGCCCAACTGATTACTACAAGAACAAGCAAGTTGCTTGCCCAGGAGACATCAAGGCAAGTGGTCGGGTCCCTTCAGGGCAAACCCCTTTCCAAGACCAAGACTCAATGGGAATACACGCTATGATTGGTGGCAACACTCGTCACCGATAAGGGGAAGTGAGGGAAAAACAGCAATGCAGCTGCAAGCTAAGCCCTACAATGTTCAATAGACACTTGTGAACCCCGGTGGAGACCTGGTAGGCCAGCAGTGTTGCAAAACCTGGGGACTCTTGGGTCTAGAGTCAGTGACATAGCCACAGAGGACTAGAGTGGAGAGTGAAGTGTCCAGCTCATAAGAAGGGAGGGCATATACATAAGAACACCCACACTTGCAGATAATACCCACTTGACCTGGCTTCAATGACTGGATGATCAGAGCTCAACTAGAAGAAGAAAGAAGAGAAAAAAAAGAGTAATCTGATATAATTTGTTGAACTTGGCCTACACCTATGGATGTAGTAGCACCAAAAAGTAAACAAATTTTTACAGCAAGGATCATTCCCACGGCCTCCATACACAGAGTAGATAGGGATGAGCAACTTGGACATTGGCTACCCAAATTGGGGAGAGGGGCTACAAAGGCAAGAAGTGACTGGCTTACAAGCTTTCAAGAGGGAGCCTAGATCCAGAGGGTGCGGAGGAAGGTAGAATCTCCACTGAGTAGTATCCAATCTGTCTGGGCGGGGCTGATGAAAGGAGATATGGGATAGGTCTCCTGTGATACAATAGTGAATAATTGTGATCAGGACTGGTTGTGAGGGTTGGAAATGTAAAGGTAGATGTTTTGAAACAAAGGAGTAGAGTGATTCACTGTGTAGTCTACGAGCGGAGGTCTCTGGGACCATAAAAGGAGAAGAGCGGGGTGCGAGATCCTACCCAAAGAAGCAGTGACATCAAAGATGGAGGCAGAGATGATGACATGGAGAGATGGAGCAGCTGGGGACTCTAGACCCAGAGAGGGAGAGGAGCTTTGTGCTGACGACCAGTGGGCAGGTTTGCAGGGTACACCCTTTGGTTGTTTGATGATACATGGAGGGGATAGAGACAGCCTAAGTGCCCATCAACTAAAGAATGGATAAACAAAATGTGGTACATACACACAATGGAACACTATGATACCTTGGAATAACAAGGAAGCTGCAAGCCACCACATAACATGGATGAGCCTTGAGGACATTATGTTGAGTGAAATTGTTGTTGTTGTTGTTAAGTGCCCTGGAGTCGGTTACGACTCATAGCGACCCTGCACAGGATTTCTGAGGCTGTAAATCTTTACGGGAGCAGAACACCTCATCTTTCTCCCACAGAACCACTGGTAGTTTCGAACTGCTGACCTTGCGGTTCACAGCCCGATTCGTAACCACTACGCTACCAGAGCTCCCTTGAGTGAAATTAGTCAGTCACAGAAGGAGAAATATTGCTTAGGACCACTACTATAAAATACTAAAAAAAAAAAAGAACCCATACTAAAGTGAGGGGGGGGGATTCTTTGCTGGTTACTGGGATATGGGGGTGGGGTGAGGGGAGAGAGGGGCGTGTGGAGCACAGGGTAGGGAATAAACACAAGATAGTTTGGGTGCTAGGGAGGGGGGCAATACACGAGACGGGAGAGGGGAATAGAAGAACAAAACGGACAGGAAAACAATTAGGCAGGTTTGTATGGGCTAAATGGGAGAGAGATAAATAATGATATATGTACAACCTTGGAATAACAGGGCTCTGGGATACAGGGATTGAGACATGGTTGGACTGGGGAAAAGGGGGGAAGTAACGTTAAGATGCTTTGCTGTCTTTTGAATCTTGGTTTCCCTGGCATACCATTATGAAATGACACTGCCCAATTTTACAAAATCAAATAAAGAAAACCTCATTCTCACTAAAATGAATACAGATTGGATTATTTGAGCATTTGTTGGTATGGACAACATTTTTCATACAGTGAATCTATGCATAAAAAAACAAAACACCACCTAGCCCTATGGCATTCTTCCAGTTGTCATTGTGTTTGTGCTGGCACTGTGTAAATTAATCTCTTTGGAGTCTTCCTCTTTTTTGCTGACCCTACACATCACCAAGCATTATATCCTTCTCCAGGGACTGGTCCCTCCTGAGTATGAGAGATGAAGTCTCACCATCCTGGCTTCTAAGAAGCATTCTGGTTCTACTACCAACACAGATTTGTTTTTTTCTTCTGGCAGTCCATTGTACTTTTATTATATTTCTTCAACACCATCATTAAAATACATCAATTCTTCTCTGGACTTCTTTATTGATTATCCAACTTTCAATATGAGGCAATTGAATATACCATGGCTTGGGTCAGGTGTACCTTAGTCCTCAAACTGACATGTTTGCTAGTAGACACTTTAAAGAGGTCTTGTGCAGCAGATTTGCCTAATGAAATATGCTGTTTGATTTCTTGACCACTGCTTCCATGAATTGGAATTTTATTCATCGGTCCTGTTGTGAGGATTTCTGTTTTCTTTACAATGAGATGCAATCCATACTGAGCGCTCTTCTCTTGTTGTTGTTGTTGTTGTCAGGTGCCATCGAGTCGGAACCGACTCATAGCGACCCCATGCACAGCAGAACAAAACAATGTCCGACCCTGGGCCAACCTCACTACCGCCGCCACACTTGAGTCCATCAATGCTACCACCTGGACAATCCATCTCGTTAGGGGTCTTCCTCTTTTTCTCTGACCCTCCACCTTACCCAGCATGACATCCTTCTCCAGCGACTGTTTCCTCCTGACAATATGTCCAAAGTATGAGAGATGAAGCTTAGCCATCCTGGCCTCCAAGAAGCACTCTGGCTGCACTTCTTCCAAGACAGATCTATTGGTTCTTTTGGCAGTCCATGGCACTTTCAGTATTCTCCTCCAACACCACAACTCAAAAGCATCAATTCTTCTATGAACTTCCTTATTCACTGTCCAGCTATGAAAGGCTGCATGGTACCAAGCTGTCATGACTGCTAAACTCCTCACCAATGAAAGAAACCAGAATATTTGTGGAAGCTTTTCCACAAATTCATGGGCCTGCTTCCTATCTCTGAAAAATCCCAATTCTCCCACCTTCAAGATATAATGATGTTGCTGGGAAACTAACCAGAGGAGATTCTTGAGAAGATGAAGCACTTCTCAGAGCAGATAAGAACCTAAGCAGGCCCTGAAGACATAAAGGCTCCATTTTAGGTACATAAACAATAGGGAATACCTGAACTGCTCTGGATGAAAGAGCAACACTTGTTGCAGACCATCACTAGGACATAGCCCTACTTCTCTGATAAATGACCAAAGCTTGGCATTCTGCTTCTCTGACCAGACCTCTAGCTCAGGCCTTACCTGTGGATGTGATCCACTTTGATCACTGGATCACCATCTGCCTGCTATTGCACCTGGTGGATTCTGAACCTTCTCCACCATGGCTCAATGGGAACATATTCAGAGAGAATAGGGAAGGATGAAGTGGCTCACCAGAGAAAAGTGAAGATGGTATCTACATTGCAGAAAATATTCTATGTGTATTTTAGCACATCCATCTTTTTATAACAAGCTTTCTTGTCATTTAATTATCTTTCTTCTTGTCAAATCATTGGAATAGATTTTCATCAGTCAAGATCCAGTTCATTCATTTTTTTCAGTACATTTTATGCATCTTATTTCATTATTCTCCTTTTAGCTAAATTACTTTGGAATAGACTGTCATCAATTGAGACATAGTTCATTCATCTTTCAGAAAATATTTCTGAAGAACTAAACTGTGCCAGGTATTGTACTTGGGCCAAACATCAACTGTTGAATGAGACCGATTAGGTCTGTGTCCCCATGGACCTTTCTCAAGTGAGAAAAACAGAGTGGGAATAAGTAAGTATTACAAATCCGAGGAAAGGGAACTGCAAGAACCTTTTGCATTGTATAACGAGGAAACAAATCTATGAGGAATATCCTGTGTTTATAATTAATATAAAATCTACCCCTTTACCATTTCATAACTTCTTCACTATGCATGTTCATAGTAAAGCAGCTTATAGCATGAACCTATAGCAAAGGCATATGTATGTGCTTACACACACACACAAATGTATTATAGGTATGTTCAAAAAATTACCTTTTAATTCTACTTTCCCATGAACTTTTTGAAACTCCCTCGTGTGTGTGTGTGTGTGTATGTAAACTCAACCATTTGATTCCAACTCATAGCAACCCTATATAGTGTTTCCAAATGGTCCACCTTTACAGGCACAGCCTCGTTTTTCTCCTGAGAAATGACTGGTGGCTTTGAACTGTGAACCGTGTGGTTAGCAACCTAATGCCTAGTCCACAGCACCACTAGGGTTATTTACATACATATACATATATACTGGTTACTAAAAAATATATTGTAAAAAATATGGACATAAAGTATTGGCCTAATTATCTCAAACCAATGAAGTAATATTGATGTTAGGACAGTTTTGCTGAAGTATAGTACATCCTTATGAAATACTCTACTGAATGTGATTTACCAAAGTGACCATCATAGGATGACTTTAGGTGATTGCACTTACTACCTCCTTCCTACTTGTCTCTCCATTCGTCCCTTTTATAGCAGTATTGTCTCTATGAATGTTCTACGGATCTGTGTCAGAATCCACTGGCGTGCTTGCCTAAAATGCAATTTCTCAGCCTCTAACACAGACTTACTGAACTGAAATTACTTCGAATAAGACCTATCTGCATTTTAACAAGCTCCCAAGACATTTATCCTGTACACTAAAGTTTCTGAAAGTGCTTTATTGTCATGTTTTTGTACTGTGGTCTCATTACAGTAATCATCATTGCCTCCATCAGCTGATAAAGATGCTCTTCAGAACTGCACACTGCCGTTGCGACTTGCCTGCTGCCCCTAGGTTTCCCACTTGGTGAGGCGACAGGCAATATAGCTAATGGCAAATTCTATGCTGTCCATGCACAATTAGTATCTGAGGGCTCATTTGTTGACCAAGAATTTACCCTCTCATTCCTACTTAGGGACCTATCTCATACACAAAATGTTCACTATCTTTTGTTATTTATTTATTTATTAAATTTTATATTCCACTTGTATTCTTTTCCTCTTATCTTCCCTTTTTGACTGAGGCTGTGCATGTGTATGTTTATAGGTGAATTCAGAAGCGAGTGGTGTTTATGTGTAAGTATATGTATGTGTGTGATAGAAGTAACCTGCCATCCAATAGCCTCTAAGTGCTCCTTTTCTTTTTCTGGCTTAGCTGAGGCATTTAAGGACAGTTGTTATCACATAGTATTTGGGAACCTCAAGGTCAGCAGTTTGAAACACCAGCTGTTCCACCAGAGAAAGACGAGGCATTTTGCTCCCGTATAGATTTATAGCCTCGGAAACACTGCAGAGGGTCCCTATGAGTTGGAACCGACTCCCCGGCATTTAACCACCACCACCACCACCACCAAGGAGCTCTGGTAGCGTAGTGGTTACGAATCGGGCTGCGAACCTTAAGGTCAGCGGTTCGAAACTACCAGCTGCTCCGCGGGAGAAAGATGAGGCTTTCTACTCCCGTAAAGATTTACACCCTCGGAAACCCTGTACAGGGTCGCTATGGGTCGGAACCGACTCGATGGCACTTAACAACAACAACACCACCACCACCACCATCACCAAACTGCAAAGTCAGTTTGAACCACAAGGTCAGTGATTCTAATTCACCAGCCGCTCCTCAGAAACCCTATACAGGGTCGCTAGGCATTGCTGGGTAGGGTGGATGGTTAGAGAAAAAGAGGAAGACCCCCAACGAGATGGATCAGCCAGGTGGCATCATTGATGGCATCAAGTGTGGCAGCGGTAGTGAGGTTGGCCCAGGATTGAACATTGTTTCATTCTGCTGTGCATGGGGTCGCTATGAGTAGGTTCCGATTCGAAGGCACCTGACAACAACAACAACAACAGGCATTGGAACCAACTTGATGGCACTTAATTTAGTAGATCAAAGATCTTTAGGAGTTGAATAGCAGTTGTTAACAGTCGTAAAAAGATATCCTAAGCATTAGTGAGCTGAAATGGACTAGTATTGGTCATTTTGAATCTTACAATCATATGCTGGGAATGACAAATTGAAGAGGAATGGCTCTACATTCATCCTCAAAGGATGTTTCAAGATCTATCTTGAATTATAAATGCTGTCTGTGATAGGAAAATATCCATACACCTACAAGGAAGACCAGTTAATACCACCGTTATTCGAATTTACACACCAACCACTACAGTCAGTGATGATGAAATTGGAGAATTCTACCAACTTCTTTGGTCTGAAATTGATGAATCCTGCAATCAAGATGTTTAAATAATTACTGGTCATTGAAATACAAAGGTTGGAAAGAGGAAGGATCAGTAGTTGGAAAATATGGCCTTGGTGATAGAAATTATGCTGGAGATCACATGATAGAATTTTGCAAGAATAATGACTTATTCATTGCAAATACCTTTTTTAAACAACATAAAAGATTACTATATGCATGGACTTCACCAGCTGGAATACAAAGAAATCAAATTGACTACATCTGTGAAAAAAGATGGTAGAAAAGCTTCATATCATCAGCCAAAACAAGGTTGGGGACAGACAGTGGAACAGACCATCATATGCAAGTTTAGCCTGAAGCTGAAGAAAATGAATGTATATAGTAGTCCACCATAGGTGACCCAGTTGGTATTAAAAATACTGGTGGCATAGCTTACAGCTTCGCAGCAACATGCAAACCACCACAGTATGACAGATGAATGGTGGTGATGTAATATAGGAAAGAATTATGAAAGGAAATTAACCAAAGCAAAACAAAAACAAACAGTAGCTATTTCTGAATAGTTTAATTATAGGTGATTTTTATTACTCTCTTCATACTTTTCTAAATTGTGAAATTTTTCTATAAAGAAAAATATTGAAACAATCCAAAGATGTGGTGGAACGGGATTAAAATAATAAAATAAAATAAAAATAAAGAGCAGCAAATCCCCACAGAAGCCCAGATAGTTCTGTGGTAAATGTTTGTGTCCCCAGCAATTATGAGCAGAGAAAGCAGTAGGAAAACAGAGCAACAGTAATAACCTATGTTTTCCTTCACTGAATGAATTTATGGCTCTCGTTTTAGTCCAGCAGCATGAATGCTGTATGACTGACTCATTTACAGGTCTTGGAAAGAGTAGCTCGGTAACACAGTCCTGCCTTTGCCTCAAACTGAACAACCTTGGCAGGAAACTCACCTCTCTGGCCTCTTTATTATCCTTCTTACAGTGTGCTAGGGTTTTGAATGGGAAGTGCTAAATTCTTATTTCTAATTAGCTTGCTTATCTGAAGAATGAATGTAAATAGCATTAGTTCACTTAAGGAGACATCTTTGGTAATTCTGTGTTACCTTAACTAATAGCCCTCCACTGTGCTGCAGTGCTAATAAACACTGCCCCCTTGTTTACATAGTAACTGGGCTTAATTGGTTTGTGACCAATGATGTGACCTTGAGTGGAGATTAAAAAAAAATAAAATAAAATACAAAAAATGTTTGAAAAAGGGAAGAAATGCTCATGTTCCCACCAGACCCTGGAAATTGTCAGCTAGGGATAAACAACTTGGAAAAGGCAAGCTGCTAAAATGTTGAGTCTGAACAGGGAGTTAATGAAGGAAATGTTGCTTCTCCCTGATAGCTCATTTTTTAACTCAAGGCTTTCACAGTATTTTTGTTGCTGATGTTGCTGCTGTGGTTAAGCACAAACAGAAGGAACTAGGAAATGTGCCCCAGGTGGCACAAGAAGGGGGAAATGATACCTTTTCTTTCACCTTTCAATCTAGCTGTGTTTTTCCCCCTTTGTGGTGTAACTCAACACAACTTTTCTAAGCTCATTCAACCCCTTTATGACCTGTGGAACAGATGAAGGGGCTTTAAAAAGTTAATGGAAAAATGGAATAAAAAAAAACAATGGAATTTTTCCATGCAATTTTTGAAGCCCCCTAGTGCCCTCCTACATTTTAGTCTCTTTAGTGTCTCTAGAGTTTAGCTGGGAGCTGTATCCTACTTTTTGTTCATGCTGCCATCTGGTGGGGGTCTACATTTGAATTTCAAGAGTGGAGCCTCACCCCACTAGCCCCAGCACCAGAGATCCCTGGGGACATATACATCCCATTAATTGTTTCATTGGTTTGATCTGCAAGGTTGACGGTGCAAGCTCACCAGCCACTCCTTAGAAACCATATACAGGGTTGCTATGGGTTAGAACCAACTCCATGGCACTTAACAACAATAGCAATTGTTTCAGCATACTTATTAACTCAAAACGTTTTTGT
Organism: Chrysochloris asiatica; assembly: GCF_000296735.1. NCBI lineage: Eukaryota > Metazoa > Chordata > Mammalia > Afrosoricida > Chrysochloridae > Chrysochloris > Chrysochloris asiatica. Next base: position 27,894,560 of record NW_006408522.1, on the reverse strand, counting down.
TCACATAATTTGCAATGCCTTCCACTACTGAAATACATGGTTTAACAAATATTCATAGCAGAACATTCTTTTGCTATGTGAAGTATGCATCAAATGAAAAATAGTGTAATTGCTCGTAATTTAAGGAAAAATGAAGCAAAACATTAGGTCAAATTTTATAAACCATAAATGAGAAGCTTATACTGTATTTACCCTTTGTTGTTGTTGTTAGGTGCCATCAAGTTGGCACCAACTCCTAGCGACCCTATGTACAACAGAATGAACCACTACCCGGTTTTGGGCCAACCTCACAATTGTTGCCATGCTTGAGCCCTTTGATGCTGCCTGCCACTTTGCCAATCCATCTCGCTGAGGGTCTTCCTCTTTTTCTCTCACCCTCCACCTTACCAAACATGATATCCTTCTCCAGCGACTGGTACCTCCTGACAATATGTCCGAAGTGTGAGAGATGAGGTTTGGCCATCCTGGCCTCCAAGGAGCACTCTGGATGTCCTTCTTGCAACACAAATCTGTTGGTTCTTTTGGCAAGCCCATGGCACATTCAATATTCTTCTCCAACACCATAACTCAAAAGCATCAGTTCTTCTATGGTCTTCCTTATTCACTGTCCAGCTTACACATGCATATGACATTATTGAAAATACCATGACTTGGGTCAGGTGCACCTTAGTCCTCAAGTTGACATCTTGGCTCTTCAACACTTTAGAAAGGTCTTGTGCAACAGATTTACCTAATACAGTATGTTGTTTAATTTTCTTAACTGCTCTTTCCATGACTGTTGATAGTTGATCTAAGAAGAATGAAGTCCTTGACAACTTCAATCTTTTCTCTGTTGATAAGAATGTTGTTTATTGGTCTAGTGGTGAGGATTTTTGTTTCTTTACATTACAATGCAATCCATACCAAAGACTGTGGTCTTTGATCGTCATCAGTAAGTATTTTAAGTCTTCTTCACTTTTAGCTAGCAGGGTTGTATCATCTGCATATTGCAGGTTGTTAATGAGTCTTCTTCCAATCCTAATGCCACATTTTTCTTCATAGAACCCAGCTTCTCAGATTATTTGCTCAGCATACGGATTGAATAAATATGATAAAAGAATACAACCCTGTCGCACACCTTTCTTCATTTTAAAACATTCAGTATTTCCATGTTCTTTTTGAACAACTGCCTCTTGGTCCATGTAGAGATTCCTCATGAGCACAATTAAGTTCATATATACTCATACATCGCAATGTTGTCCATAGCTTGTCTTGATCCACACAACCAAAAGCCTATGCATAGTCAATAAAGCACAGGTAAACATCTTTCTGGTGTCCTCTGCTTTCATCCAAGATCCATCAGACATCAGCAATGATATCTCTCGTTGCACAGCCTCTTCTGAATCTGGCTTGAATCTCTGGAAGTTCTCTGTCAATGTTTGCTTGCAGCCATTTCTGTGTTACCTTTAGTAAAACTTTACTCACATGAGATATCAGAAGATATTGTCTGATGATTTCCATATTCCATTGGGTCACCACCCTTTAGTGACTGTAATTCCCTTTTAGTGACTATAAGATTAGTAGTTTAGATCAAAACGTCTTAGTCAAGACTTTACTTTCTGCTGTGTAACAACTTACATAACCATTTAGATGTTAGCAGTCTCGTCATTACTAGACCCAGAAGTGCTACCTAAAATTTTATCATCAAGTATCATACATAACATGCAGCAGAAAATTAGGAAGTTAATATGATGGCATGCATCCTTCACTCATCAGGCATCCAGTCAGCAAAGATTTCTTGAGCACCTCCTTATGCCAGGTACTATTCTAGTTGCAGGGGATCATCAGTAAACAAAACAGACAAACATCTCTGCTCTCATGAATGTGGCACTGTAATTGGGGAAAGGTAGATAATACTCAAGTAAATAACTAAATGTACAGTTTGCCAGATATTGCCAAGTGCTATGTTAGAAAAACAAAATGTGACAAGGGGGATGGAGAATGTTGGGAGTAGGAAGGTTGCTATATTTTACAGAGTGATCTATGTTGTTATTTATCATTATCAGTGCATTGGCTTCAACTCATGGCTACCCCATAAACAACAGAATGAAAAGTTGCCAGCTTCTATACTATCTTCTTGATTCTTGGTACACTCATATCCAATGTTGTAACCACTGTGCCTTCCAACTAGGGGATGCATTTTCAACACTTTATCAGACAATGAATTTCTGTTGTGATCCATAGGGTTCTAATTTGGCTAGTTTGGAGAAAAAGTTGCCAGGCCATTCATCCTAGTTTGCCTTCATTTGGAACCTCTGCTGAAACCTGTCTACCATGGATGACCTTACTGGTATTTGAGACACTTGTAGCATAGTTTCTAGCATCATAGTGACATGTCTGCTACCACAGTGCAACAAACTTAGATGTGGAGAATGGTCTGTAGTAAGGTGAAATTTGAGCAAAGAGCCAAATAACACCATCTGACTTTTTGCATTCTATGCAAAAGGAACAATAGATGCAAAGACCCTGAGGTGGATACATGTCTGGCAGTGTTTGACACATGCAGATCAAGGACACTTGTGTGGAGCTGAACAGATAGAGCAAATAATGGGAGGAGATTTTTTTCTTAGAGATGGGTGGAGCCAGCAGATGTGTGATAACCCTAGTGACCCAATGTACAACAGAGGGAAACACTGTCCGGTCCTGTGCCCTTCTCACAATCTTTGTGACATTTGAACCCACTGCTATCGCCACCATACCAATCCATCTGATTGGGAGTTTTCAGTTTTGTGGACCTACTTTACCAAGCATGAGGTCCTTCTCAAGGGACTAGTCCTTCCTGAATATTTGCCTGAAGTATGAGAGACTAAGGTCTCACTATCCTATCTTCCGAGGAGCCTTCTGGCTGTACTGTTTCCAACAGAGATTTGTTTGTCCTTCTGGAGTCCATGGTACTTTGAATCTTCCTTTCTGGTTAGTCATGTACTGTATCTATTCTTCTGTTACCCCTTTCAGAAAAATGGTAAGCTACTCTTGCCCAAATAAAATAATATGTATATGATATAGATTGAATATATGTATTGTGTATATATTTTATGATATATATAGTATTTCTATATGTGTATTTATATATGGGGGAGCACAGTGGCTCCATACAATAAGCACTGGACTGCAAGCCACAAAGTCAGTGATGTCAGCTTATTAGTAGATTCATGGGAAATAAATGAGACTTTCTGCTCCTTCAAATATTTAAAGTCTCAGAAACCCTGTACAAGCTCACTATGAGTCAGAACTGACTCAATCACACTTAACAGTACATATATATATATATATATATGTGTGTGTATGTATTTATATATTTCTATTCAAAATCATTTTTATATATTTCTATTCAAAATCATTCTTTCCAGGAAATACTTTACGTTTACTATTTCCGGGGTCGTATCTTGCAGTTATCATTTGAATCCCATGACGTGGTTTCAGTGGATGGATAAAAACATTATGCAAAGATAAGCAGGTGAAGTTAAATCATATCATTAGGGAACTAGCCCCAGGTCTAAGAAAAGAAAAGTGAACCAGTAGAAAAACACTGATTCGAATTGACATTGGAACACCATGCTGTTCTCCCTCAGGTTCTTATGTTTATTTATGGAACTTCTCGGAGCCTTTGGTGCTGTAAGAAGGGGAGGAATTGGTGGGAAAGTTGAGAGCTGAGAGATTTATAACCCCACCTTAAGTGATCATTCCCAAACTATCTAGAGTAAGCCGACTATTTTAAATTATATTCAGTCTTAAAGCCTTTCATATATAAATATATATGGACAACATTGAGAAGTATGAGTATTCCAGAACATTTAATTGTACTTCTGAGAAATCTGTACCTGGACCAAGAAGCAGTTGTTCGAACAGAGCATGGGAACACTGAATGTTTTAACATTGGGAAAGGTGTGTGACAGGGTTGTGTTCTTTCACCATACTTATTCAACCTGTATGCTGAGCAAATAACATGAGAAGCTGGGTTCTATGAAGGAAAACGTGGCATCAAGATTAGAGGAAAACTCGTTAACAACCTGCGATATGCAGATGATACAACCTTGCTTGCTGAAAGTGAAGAGGACTTGAAACATTTACTGATGAAGATCAAAGAGCACAGCCTTTGGTATGGGTTGCATCTCAATGTCAGGAAAACAAAAATCCTCACCACTGGACCAATAAACAACATTCTTATCAATGGAGAAAAGATTGAAGTTGTCAAGGACTTCATTCTTCTTGGATCAACTATCAACACTCACGGAAGCAGCAGTCAAGAGATCAAACGATGTATTGCATTAGGCAAATCTGCTGCACAGGAACTTTTTAAAGTGTTGAAGAGCAAAGATGTCAGCTTGAGGACTAAGGTGCGCCTGACCCAAGCCATGGTATTTTCAATTGCCTCATATGGATGCGAAAGCTGGACAGTGAATAAGGAAGATCATAGAAGAATTGATGCTTTTGAGTTGTGGTGTTGGAGGAGAATACTGAAAGTGCCATGAACTTCCAAAAGAACCAATAGATCTGTTTTGGAAGAAGTGCAGCCAGAGTGCTCCTTGGAGGCCAGGATGGCTAAGCTTCGTCTCTCATACTTTGGACATATTGTCAGGAGGGAACAGTCGCTGGAGAAGGATGTCATGCTGGGTAAGATGGAGGGTCAGAGAAGGAGAGGAAGACCCCCAACGACATGCATCAGCCAGGTGGCATCATTGATGGCGTCAAGTGTGGCAGCGGTAATGAGGTTGGCCCAGGATCAGACATTGTTTCGTTCTGCTGTGCATGGGGTTGCTATGAGTTAGTTCCGACTCTATGGCACCTGACAACAACAACATATATAACCATTTTAGATGATTAAAGATCCTGCAAGTTCATCAGTGGATCAAATGGATCAAAAATGGAATTAGAAATGAGACCTAGTCAAATCCTGTTGAAACAGCACTATGTATAGAAAATAGTTCTGAAGAGAAAGGTCTGTGTTTTGCCACTTAGAAATGGTATGCTTTTCAGATAAATCATGTTTTCCAAGAACTTTCTCATCTGTGTTGTCACCTGCTGTTAAGTTGCCCCTGGTTCAGAGTGACCCCGAGTACCACAGAACAAAATGCTGCGAGATCCTCTGCTACCCCCATAATTGACTGGGGATCAGGCCAGTGGGATGCATAGGCTTTTGTTGGCTCATTCTCAGTCTTGTGAGTCCCTCATAGTCTAAAAATATCACTGAAACACATTCAGCATCATGATATTGTTATTAAGTGCCGTCAAAATGTTTCCGATTCATAGTGACCCTGTCTAGGGTTTACAGGAGCAGTTGGTGGATTTGAACTGTTGCCCTTGTGGTTCTCAATTCAGTGCTGATCCTATGGTACCATGCCAGGAGTCCTAGCAACATGCACAATTCCATTGGCAGATGGGGTCGGGGGGGTGGGGCGGGGCGGTGGCTGTACATGAGGTGCAGTGACTGGGTATTGAACCCAGTTCTTTTGTATGGTTGATGAGAATCCTTCCACTGAGCCACCACTACCTCAGGGATTGTTCTCTATCTCTTTGTCTCCCTCTCTAAAAGTTCTGTGTGTTAAAATTGAGATATGATATGGTTAAGCACTGTCTGTAATTGTACAAATATAAGTAAATATTTGTAGTCCTGGTGTGGCACTTTAGGATAAGCACTGAACCGCAAATCTATTTGAACTGCAAGATCAGTGGTTCAAACTCACCAGCCACTCCTTGGAAACCCTATACAGGGTCTCTATGAGTCAGAACCTATTTGATGGCACTTTTCAACAACTACAAATTGTTAAACAGTTTTGTAGAATTCAATGAATCACTGTGCTGTGAATCTTAGACACAGTTTAATAAGGTACTTGGTATTCCTTACACAGGGTCACTATGAGTTAGAATCACTGGAAGGCACTTAACAACATTCCAGAGAAAGTCCCACAATTCCAGCCCTCTAGGTATGACACCTCAGCAGGTACTACATTTAATCTCAATCATGTATCTTATGACATCTGGGATCTATGTGTCCCTAATGGTTCACTCAGACTTACTTCTTTTACCCCCACAGCAGTGCTGGGACACCTTTGGGCTACTCTAACCTTTCAAATTCAAATAGATCAATCCATGTCTGCCCTAAAACACCAAATTACCTTTTCCTTAACCATCTAAACAGTAATGTACAGTAACATCTTATTCTTTTGCAATCTTCAGGAAACACTCTTAAGATAACCTCAGTGAATAAGTTCTGCAAATCTCACCTCCTTAAGCAAGAAATTTTAACAATTGTTTATTGAATTGTTCCTAAAATGCCTTATGATGGTTGCTCACTTTGGCGTAATATTCAGAGCACAGTTTAACCTTATTTTTTTTAAAGTAAATTACCATTATGAGTAAGTTATTGTCTTATTTAGTATTTTAGTAATTTCTAAAGTAAATGCACTGGCTGCAGCTCACTTGCCCCAATATTTGTGTTGTTAAGTGCCACCAAGTCAGTTCCGACTCATAGAGACCCTATATACAGTTTCCAAGGAGAAGCTGGTGAATTTGAATTGCACTGACCTTGTGGTTCAAGCCAACCATAAGGTTGAGTGCTTATCCTACAGTGCCACTAAACAGTCTCAAATTACTTTTAAGGCATTCTGATTTTTTTTCTTTATTATTTGTACAGTCTCAGTTGCTCTCCTTGTATTATAAATCACCTCTGCTTTTAATTATCTTCCTATTATGCTCTTGTTGTTCAGTGTCTTCCAGATGGTTCCAACTCTTAGAGATCCTTCATAGGGTTTCCAAAGAGAGACTGGTGAATTTGAACTGCCAACCTTACAGTCCAGTACATTCTCCCACAGTGGGATAGATACCAGGACTCCAATATAATCTCCATGTTATGCTGCTCCTTCCTCATTTGAGCAGTTGCTATGAGTCAGATTAATTTGATCACAGTGGGTTTGGGTTTGCTTGATGTACTGATCCTTAAATTTAGAGAGTTTAGTACAACCTTTAGGATTTTTATCACATTAGTTTTCTGTCTATTGCCATACAGTTAATGAATGTTTTTAAAAATAACAAAAGATAGACTACCTTTGTTTACTTAAAATTATTTTTACACTGATTATATTTCTATTACCATTATAATCATCACTTTTATTATATTAAAATAAATATGTAAGAATTTCTGCTTCAGACCAGGATGAAATAACAAGGAATAGATACAGATAGATAGATATTAATATATCTATATATGAAATGAGAAGTAACATATAAAAGATATGTATCTATATAAAGAGATAGTTTTTTTATTTTTATATTTTACTTTTCACATCTTGGTTGTTTCAGGTGGGAGTATAAATACATCTTTTGATACTTACTTTGGTTTAAAGTAGAAATTCTTATATATTTATTTTAATATAATAAAAGTGATGATTATAATGGTAATAGAAATATGTATGACATTTTCCAAAGCATTCAGACCACAGTGTGCAGACAGGAAGCCAAAGAAGAATCTAATACCCTCCCTAAATTTCAGATGCAAAGCTGAGAGTTTACAGAGACCAAAGTGGCTATTGTTCTTAGGACAGAACTTCTGAGAAGACAGAGCTGCAGAGATGGAGAACACTATTGCACTACAAGGTTTAGGCAATGAAGTACAGCAAGGAAAACAACAACAACATGCATTTAAGTTAGGAAGAAATAGTAAAACTGTTGTATTTGCAAATAGCATGATTATATTGAAACTCCAAAAGAATCTACAGTCAGCTTCTTGAACTAAGATGTGTGTTTAGCAAAGCTATAGGATATAAAAGAGCAGTATATAAAAATCAATTGTATTTTTTTTATACTAGCAACAACTATTTGTGATTTTTTTTTAATGGAAAAAGTAGTAGAATAGCATCAAAAATATGAAGTACCTAGGGGAAAATCTAGAAAAAAAAACAAGAGATGTGCACAACATATATCCTGAAAACTTATGAAACATTTCTGGGGAAGTTAAAGAAGTCTTAAATAAATAAATAGTAATACTGTGTTCATGAGTTGGAAGGCTTAATGTTTTAAATTTCCCCTAATATAAATTTATAGATTTAATACAATCTTAAATCAAATTGAAGCAGACCTTTTAGGAAACTGACAAATGTTGTTATGAAATTCGTATGAAATAGTCTAAATGACTTTGAAAAAGTTAAATAAACTTGTAGGACTAGCTCCACTCAGTGTTAAGACTTGACACCATGGTATTAGACTAAAGATGGACAAGTAGCTAATGAAACTAGAATAGGAAAGACAGAAATAGATCCATTCATTTGAATGCTTGATTTCTGACACAGGAATATTGCCACTTCCATGGAGAAAGTATATAGTCTTTTTATAAAAATGGTGCGGGAACAATTTTATATCCATATGGGGAAAAAGGTAACTTAGTAGATCCATGTTTGCCCCACACACAAAATTTAACTCAATATTGGGTCAGAGATTAAAACTTAGAACCTAAACTATTAAACTTCTGGAAGAAAACATAAGAGAAACCTTATCGTATTTGGATTATATAAGCATTTCTTAAATATGACACCAAAAGCATGATTTATAAAATTATAAATTGGTAAAATGGATTTTTCCAAAGTTAAAAATGTCTGCTCTTCAAAAGGCACACTGTTAAGTAAATGAAAAAGAAAAATCACAGACAAAGCATAGATTTGATAAAGAAAATAATTGCAGAATGTGTAAAGAAGTCTCATAACTCAATAATTAGAAAGAAAAAAAAAACAATTTAAAATTGGGCAAAGTATTTGAACAGGCACTTCAGTGATAAAGATATCTAGTTGACAAATAAGTGCATAAAAGATGCTCAACACCATTAATTGTTGGGGAAAGGAAATTTTGAAAAATAGTGAGGTGCCACTAAACAGGTTTTTGGTTTTTGTTTTTTGTTTTTTTCCTTTTTATTTTGAGTTTATGAAAGTTTACAGAAAAGATATGAACTTTACATTCAACGAATCATACACTGTTTCATCTCAAGGATTACAATCCCCTTCATGCAACAACAGTTATCCCACTTCCTTCGGTTCGGAGCTTTGTCCTTAGGCAAATCTTGCCCTTTTGACCTTGAATGACTGACCATTCCATTGAGCAAATTTTACTAGTTTTGCTGTCCCCCCTACATAATAATCTACTGCTTCACTGAAAATTGGACTGCAAGAGTGAGTTCCATTCCATACCTGAAGGGTGGCAGAGGGCCATACTCTCAGATTCCTCCAGGCTGCTCATGAGCTTTTTAAATTTTCACTTTGATTAAAACAACTATATTTTATTGACATATCTGAATATGTAAATTTTTCACTGGGTTCAAATTTAAAGAGGCTATTAGAGAAATCTTTAGCCTTCTCAAAGGAAAATAACAAATGTTTTTTGTTTGTATTTTAGTCGAGACACCATAATCTATCTGTAAGCTCATTTTCAATTTTTCAAATCTGCTTTGATCTCTTAGTTTTTAAGTTTTCAGGCAGTTAAAAATACAAGCATTTGCACACTATAAGCTAGCTTGTTGTTCATAAGTGTTGTTAATCCTGTATAGGTTTCCCAAGAACCACTGGTGGCTTTGAATTGCCAATCTTGCAGTTAGTAGTCCAGTGCTTATCCCAGTGCCACATCCAGGCTCATAAACTATATTAGAGAGATAAAATTGTAATTGCATTTATGATTTTAGAAGAGACTCTAGAATCCTTCTGTGTGCTCTCTTTTAGCTTCTAATTTTGAAGGAGATTTGGTCTACTAATTGGGAAACTTTTTTTGAGTTATCCTGATACTACTATTTCTGACTGTAAAATCACCCATAAAAGAAGTATCAGAGTCCATAGTACACAAAGGAAAAATGGATGCTTTCTTCTCTTTACTTCAGAAACTCACTAAAAGGCATAAATCTGAAAAGCATTCCAAGAATGTTTAAAATAAAAGTTAAAATCAAATTAGAGAAAAGAAAATTGTGCACAGGATAAATAGTATAATATATGACTCATATATGAACATTTGTTATGTGGTTACGGCATTGCTAACACACTGCAACACATTTTGTTTAGAATAAACCCATGTATGGATGAACTGGAGTCTTAGTAGCAATACTTTTTGGCTTATCATCGTATATTAATTTACCAAAAACAGTGTATCATAGGTTTGTTGGAAAGAATGGGAAAGGAACTTGGGATAAGACAGAAAAAGGACAGCCTTATTGACCATGTTGATGTTGCTGTTATTAAGTGAGTTGGTTCTGACTCACAGGGACCCTGTCAAGGGTTTCTGAAGAGCAGCTGATTGAATAGCCGCCAACCTTGTGGTTCACAGTCCAGTGATGATCCTACAATGTCACATCAGAAGTCCATAGGTGAAGTCAATTAACAGATTATGGGGAGTATTAGGGAAGTGAACAGAATACAATTCAGGGTCAAAACCAACTCTGAACGCAGCAGTTCTCCAGTCAGGATACCTCTTGTCTGCCCTACTGCAGGTACGCCTCACTCTTGTCTTCAGCTTCTCAGCCCTGGGGCCCAGAGGCCTCTGACTCAGTCCTTGGCCCTAGTGCCCACAGCTGCTCTGGTTCTCCATACCACCCCCTCTGTTGTCTCCTCTGTAGCTGCTGTTTTTCTTGGTAGAAATCTCAGGCTCCACACTCCACACTCCACTCCTGCTCTTCCTTATTGATGGTCCTGAGACCTTCCTCCCTTCCTTCCCACCCTTCCTCCCATACCTGTTCAGCCTGTGTATCTGTCCATGTATCTACCTGTAGGACATTGTTGTTCCACTGTTGTATAGGTATCAATATTTACCTCTATCCCCTTTAACCCTTGCATTCCTCCCTGTGCCTTCACCTGTCTTCAACACAATTCTTCCAACCTCCCTCTTTTTGTATTTTGCCCTCCTCGTCATCTTGAGTTAACACGTGTCTGTCTACCTTTTAACCAGTAAATTACTATCCCTTCTCTCCCACCTTTGGTAATCATGAAAGAATATTTCTTTGAGCATGAAAGCCTTTTCTTGAGTTTTTAAAACAGTGGTCACATACAATGTTTGTCTTTTTGTGATTGACTAATTCGTGACACTGAAGCATAAGCCCTGGACCGAAAGATCAGGTTGAACCATAAACTGTTGAGTAAACCCCACCAGCCGCCCTTCGGAAACGCTATGCAGTGTTGCTGTGAGTCAGAATCGTCTGGCTGGCACTTAACAACAACAACAACAGTCTCACTCAGCATAGAGACTTCCAGGTTCATCCATGTTGAGGTGTTTTGCAGATTTGTTGTTATTTTTTTAACATTGCATACTTTACTGTGTATCGGTATCAAAGTTTGCTTATCCAGTCTTAGACATTTAGGCTGTCTCCATCTCCTTGCTATTATGAATAGTGCTGTGATGAACATAGGTGTGCATATATTTACTTGCATCATGGATCTTATTTCTTAGGGATATATACCAAGTAGAGGGTTTGCTGGACCATTTGTTGTTGTTTAGTACAGTTGAATCAAATCTAACTCATCATTACCTTGTATAGCATTTACAAGGAGCAGCTGGTGGATCTAAACCACCAACCTTGCCACACAAACTGACTTTGTGGTCCAGTGTTTGTCCGCAGCGCCACACCAGGACTCATAGGCTATTGCTATTTCCAACTTTCGGAAAGCACCATATGCTTTTCCACAGTGGTTGCACCATTTTACAGTCCCACCAGCAATATAGGAAGGTCCCAGTCTCTCCACACCCTTGCCATCATTTGTTAATTTCAATGTTTTTTAATTCTGTTATTAATGTTGAGGTGAGATTATAGCTCATTGTTTCTATGATTTTCATCTCTGAATAGCTGATGATTGCAAACATTTCTTTATATGTTTCTTGGTCTTCTGGATGTCTTCTTTAGTGAAGTATATGTTCATGTCTTCTGCCCTTTTTTTTTTTAATTGGGTTGTTTTCTTCTTGTCGAGATTATGGTTTTCTATAAATTTTAGAGATTATTCCCTTATCTGATATGTCATTGCGAAAAAGTGGTTTTCTCAGGCTGTGAGCTCTCTTTTTACTCTTCTGTTTCAGTATTGTGATGAATGTAAGTATAAATTTTAGGAGGTTCCAGTCATCTATTTTCTCTTCTGCTGTTTATGTGTTTTAAGTTATGTTTGATAGTGTATTTATGCCATGTATCAGAAACCCTAAATTTGTTCCTATTCTTTAATTGATAATCTTTAAAGTTCTAGGTTTTAAATTTCGTTTTTAATCTGCATTGAGTTTGTTTCTCTATATGGTGTGAGATATGGATCGCTTCATTTTTCTGCAAATGGATTTTCAATTTTGCTAGCACCATTTGTTGAAGAGCTATCTTGTCCCCATTTAATATGTTTTAGCAGTTTGTCTAAAATAAGCTGACTGTATGTGGATGGATTTACTTCTGGATTCTTGATTCTGCTTCATTGTCCTATGTATCTTCTGTTGTACCAGTACCAGGTTGTTTTGACCATTGTGTCTATGTAGTAGATTTTCAGATCAGGAAGTAAGAGACCTCCAACTTTGTTCTTCTTCTTAAATAATGCTTTGATCTCTCCATTCTATATAGTTAGTGGCCAGTTTTTTCATGTCTTTAAAGATTGACATTGGAATCTGGATTGGGACTGCTTTATATCTATTATGGCTTCCTTTAGTTAGTGTTGACATTTTCACAATATTAAGTCTTCTGATCAATGAGTATGGTATAGTACTACAATTTTGCAAGTCTTTTAGTTTCTTATAGTAGTGTTTTGTAGTTTTCTTTGTATAGGTCTTTTGTTTTTCTAGTTTGATTTATAACTAAGTTTTTCATCTTTTGGGTGACTGTTATAAATGGTATTGTTTTCCTGGTTTCCATTTTAGAGCTGTCTTTGTTGTTGTTGTTGTTGTTGTAATGTGCCATGGAGTCGGTTCCAACTCATAGTGACTCTGTACAGGGTTTCTGAGGCTGTAAATCTTTATGGGAGCAGAAAGCCTCCTCTTTCTCCCACAGAACAGCTAGTAGTTTCGAACTGCTGACCTTGTGGCCTGCAGCCCGATTCGTAACCACTATGCTATGGAACTCAATTGATTTTTGTATGTTCATCTTGTACCCTACTCCTTTGCTGACTCTTGAATGAATTCCAATATTTTTCTTACTGAGTATTTGGGGTTTTCTATACGGCACATAACAACAACAACAACAATATGTATTCTAGTGTGGTGCTGTGGGTTAATGTACCAGACCGCAAAGCTGTTGGAACTGCAAGGTTGGTGGTTCAAGCTCACTAGCTGCTCCTCAGAAACCCTATCCAGGGTCGCTATGAGTCAGGATCAATTTGACGGCACTTAACAACAGCAACAATATGTAGGATCATATCCTCTGCAAATAAAGAGAATTATGCTTCTTGTTAATTTGGATGTCTATAATTTCCATTGCCTACCTTAAAGCTTTGGCTTAGACTTTCAACACAGTATTGAATCGGAGTGGTGATAAAGGGCATCCTTGACTAGCTCCTGTTTGCAAAGGGAATGCCTTCAGTTCTCTCCATTGAGAGTAATGTTAACTGTTGGATTAGTATATATGCTCTTAATTATGTTGAGGATTTTCCCTTCTATTCCTATTTTATTGAGTATTTTTTTAGGAAGGGAGGTTGGGTTTTGTCAAATGCCTTTTCTGCATCAATCGATATGATCATGTAGTCCTTTTCATTTGTTTTGTTTATGTGGTATGAAACCCATTTGGTCATGATCTTTTAATTTTTAATTTTTTGATATATTGTTGAATTCTATTGTCTAGCATTTTGTTGAGAATTTTTGAATTTATGTTCATGATAGGTACTGATCTATAATTTTCATTTTTGAGATACCACTAAACAGCTTTTGTTGGTGTTGTTAAGTACTGTCTAGTTGTGTCTGACTCATAGCAACCATGTATAGGCTTTCCAAAGAGCAACTAGTGGGTTTTAACTACCAATATTATGGTTAGTAGCCCAGTGGAGGTCCAAATTAAAAGACTGACCATGCAAACTTTTGACAAAGATTTGGAGAACTGGAACTCTCATATTTTTCTGGTTGGAATGTAAATTAGTAGAAACCCTTGGTTAAATCATTTGCCAGTTTCTTGAAAAAATGACAGCAGAGCCTTTATACTCCTAGATACTTGCCCTCAGAATTCTGGTGTGGCACTGTGGGTTAATGCGTCAGACTGCAAAGTCATTTGAACTACAAGGTCAGTGGTTCAAGCTCACCAGCTGCTCCTTGGTAATGCTATACAGGTTGCTATGGGTCGGAATAGACTGTATGGCACTTAACAACAACAACAAAAATATATGAAGAATTGTACACAAATATTCATAGTAGTTTTATTTGTAATAGTTCCAAACTAGAAACAACCCAGATTTTCATTAACAAGTGAGTGGGTAATCAAACTTTAGTATTAATCATGGGAGAACTAATTTTGTAAAAAAAAAAAGAAAACTAAAAAAAGACAAAACCAATAAAATCCCACCTACCTATTGATAAACATGAATAAATAAAACTGAGTCAATGAAATTAGACACCTCTCCCAACAAATTCTTACTGCATATTTTTATTTATACAAATATATTGGAAATGCAAAGTAATATATTGTGATAGAAAACACATCAATAGTTAGTTACTCAAGGATGGAGACAGTTGGGGAGGGTAGCAGTGGTATGTGGGAACATTGGAAGTAAGATACATATGTTCTTATCTTGATTATAAGATGCCTGGTATGGCACTGAAGGATAAGCACTGGACTGCAAACCACAATATCAGCAGTTCAAATCCACCAGCTACTCCTCAAAAACTCTATACAGAGTCGCTATGAGTCGGCACCGACTCGATGGAACTTAACAACAACAATATATTGATTATGATGAGTGTGGTGGCTCTATAGGATAAGCACTGGACTATGAACCATAAGGTTGGTAGTTTGAGCCCACCAGCTGTTCTATAGGAGAAAAATGAAACTTTTTACTCTTGCAAAGATTTATAGCCTCAAAAACCCTATAAAGGGTCACTATAAGCCAGAAGTGACGTGGTGACACTAAACAGTAACAACATCTTGATTTCAAGGATGGTTTCATGGATATTTACATATGTCAGAATATTTTTGTTGCAAGATTTCAAGAGGTAGTGTATGACCAATAGCCAATGACACTGTAGGAAGAAGTTCAAGGTGCACTGAAGGCATGGACAAATGCCAAGGTTCCAGGAATTGATGGAACACAAATTGAAATATTTCAACAAACTGATGTAGCACTAGAGACACTTACTCATTTATGCCAAGATATTTGGAAGGCAGATACCTAGCCTACTGATAGGAAGAGATCCATATTTGTGCCTATTCCCAAAAGGGAATGCTAAAATCATTGGAACATATCATTAGTATCACATGCAAGTAAAATTCTACTAAAGACAATTTAAAAAAACGGTTGCAATAGTACATTGACAAAGAATTTATACAGATTCAAGTTGTATTCATAGGAGGACATGGAACAAAGGATATAATTGCTAATGTCAGATGAATGTAGCCTGAGAGCAAGGAATACTAGAAAGAAGTTTCCCTGTGCTTTAATAACTACACAAAGGCTATCCATTGTGTGGATCATGACAAGCAATGGACATCATTGTGGAGAATAAGTATTCTGGAACACTTAATTGTGCATATAAGGAACCTGTACACAGCCCAAGAGGCAGGTGTTTGACCAGAACAAGGGAACACAGAATGGTTTAAAATTAGGAAAGGTATGCAGCCAGGGTTATATTTTTTCACCATACTTATTCATCCTGTCTGCTGAGCAAATTATTCAAGAAGCTGGGTTATATGAAGAAGAACGTGGCATCAGCATGGATGCCAGCATTAACAACCAGGGGTATACAGATGGTACAATGTTGCTTGCTGAAAGCAAAGAGGATTTAAAATACTTACTGATGAAGATCAAAGACCACCTCCTTCAGTATGGGTTGCACCCCATTGTAAAGAAAACAAAAATCTTCACCCCTGGACCAATAAATAACATCAAGACAAATGGAGAAAAGATTGGAGTTGCCAAACACTTCATTTTACTCAGATCTATCATCAACACTCATTGGAGCAGCGTCAAGAAATCAACTGATGTATTGCATTCAGCAAATGTGCTACACAAGATCTCTTTAAAATGTTCAAAAGCAAAGATGTCAGTTTGAGGACTAAGGTGTGTCTGACCCAAGTCATGGTATTTTCAATAACCTCATATGCATGCAAAAGTTGAACAATGAATAAAGAAAACCATAGTAGAATTGATGTATTTGAGTTATGGTGTTGAAGGAGAATATTAAAAGTACCATGGACTGCCAAAAAAACAAACAACTTTGTGTTGGAAGAAGTTCAGCCAGAATACTGCTAAGAAGGCCAGGATGGTCAGGCTTTGTTTCTCATATTTCAGACTTATTATCAGGAGGTACTAGACCCTGTAGAAGCGCATCATGTTTGGTAAAGTGGAGGGTCAGTAAAAAAGAGGACGACCCCCAATGAGGTGGGTTGGCAGTAGAAATGGGCTCATGTATAGCGAAGATTGTGAGGTTGATCCACGACCAGGCCGTGTTTCATTCTGTTGTGCATAAGGTTGCTATGAGTCGGTACCAACTTGATGGCACCTATTAACAAATTAAAAAGGCCCAAACCTACCAGGTGGTACATTTAACATTATTTTATTGTATATCAACTATGCCTCAATACGTTGTTATTTTTGTTAAGTGCTGTCAAGTTGGTTCCGACTCACAGCAACCCTGTATAGAGTTTCTAAGGAGCGGCTGGTAGGTTTGAACTGCTGTCCTTGTGGTTCACAGTCCAATGAAAATCCTACAGCACCACACCAGGAGGTATTGAAAAGTAAAATATTACCATTACACATTGTTGGTTCATGAATCACTCAGCACTGTCTTATATACCATCACCATAAAATTTAGTTACTGTTTTTGCCAAAACTTAAAATTCCCAAAGGAGGGCAAAGACGAAGACTTGTTTAATAATTCTTATTTTGCAACCTTTTTGTATCAGTGAATTCTGGATGGTGTCTGACTCCATTGCATTTTTGTTGTTGTCGTTATGTGCTGTGGAGTCGGTTCCGACTCATAGCGACCCTGTACAGGGTTTCCGAGGCTATAAATCTTTACAGGAGCAGACAGCCTCATCTTTCTCCCGAGGAACAGCTGGTAGTTTCGAACTGCTGACCTTGCGGTTCCAAATCCGATTCGTAACCACTACCCTACCAGAGCACCTTAAGTAAAATATAAGCACTGTAGAAGACACAGTTTTCATGCTGCTTAGGTGTTTCTTCTTTCAAAAGTAGAAGAGGGACCCAGAGACCAAGGGCTCTTCCAGGCTTCCAAGGTTTCTGGCCTAGCAACACTTGGGCTCTTGCCTCTGTTTGTTCTTTGTCTTTGGGAACGTTACTTAAGTTCCCTGGGTCATGTGTGCAAAATGAAGAATTTAAATTTAATCCCTAAAACTTCTTTCACAACTGTGATTTGGACCTCCAGGCTGTGAACTGTGCTCTAGAGGGCTGAGGTGACTGGAAGTTCAAACTCCAGATAATACAAGGTAATGAGAAAAGAGTTATATGACTTTAAATATAAATCAAATAAAGGCAATTCACTTTTAGAAACAGAATAATTATAGTGATAGTCTATGGTGACATGGTAAGAGTTGGATAAAAGATTTCCTAATCTCTTTCTCTATTTTTTTAAAGGGGTTTTTAAAATGCATCTCATTTAGGAATGGTGCCAGGTTTCTGTCTTAAGTAAATTTTTGTTTTATGTTTTATTATTATGGCATTATAAAAAAAAGTTAAAGCTGTCAGAGTTCTACCTAATTCTAGGAGAACTGCTGCTTGTTTAATTGATGACAGCTTCCAATTCTATCATAGCTTTTGTGATGCTATTGAAATGTATTTCTTAACATAAAGACAATTTACCTTGGAATTCGGGGACAGCTTTAAATAACAGGTAAAAATTAAAACTCAAGCCCAAGATTTTTGATGTTTTTTTTCCAATAACTGCAGCCATGTTTGGCAACCAACATTGAAAATTCCACGAAGTTGGATTCTTCTCACAGAACGTAGCTCTGTCCCACTACATGACAATGGAAAATATTGATGAAAATTTCTGGCTGTCTCAGATGACAGCATTTGTTTCAGTAGCTTTTGGGGCATCCACAATCACGGTTGCTGGTATGAGATTGCTGGAAATAGCTGGAGATACTAAGAACTCTCTAGATAATAATAAGAGGGTCAAAGTAGCAGTGCTTCACACAGTATGTTTTCTTCTATAAACCTGAGAACTTGTTCTTTCTTCTAGCAGGGTGAGAACATGCCAAATCTTAGAAGGTAGATAATAAATACGGCCTTTCCTTTATATCCTTTAACCCCCTTCATAATACCAGGACTCCATAATACATTTTACCCTTCATCAGATCTGTCCTTGGGAATCTGGTGGTCGCTCATTTCCTATATTTCCCTGAAAGGAATTGATGGACTCCTGGTGTGATGCTGGAGGTTAATGCACTGGACTTCAAGGTCGCTTTAAACCACAAGGTCAGCAGTTCAAGCTCACTAGCCACTCCTTGGAAATCCTATACAGGGTCACTGTGGGTCGGAACCGATTCAACGGCACACAAGAACAGCAACAAGAAGAATATCGGAGTCCTAGTGTGGTACCTTAGGATAAGCACTCATCCTCAAAGTTTGGTTTTAACTGAAAATTGGTGGTTCAGACTCACCAGCCACTCCTCGAGAACCCTATCCATGGTCACTATAAGTCAGAACCTACTTGACGACACTTAACAACAACAATGCCAAATATAAATAACTATTATTTCAGTAGCGTAGTGGTTACGAATCGGGCTGTGAACCTTCAGGTCAGCGGTTCGAAACTACCAGCTGCTCCGCGGGAGAAAGATCAGGCTTTCTACTCCCGTAAAGATTTACACCCTCGGAAACCCTGTACAGGGTCGCTATGGGTCGAAACCGACTCGACGGCACTTAACAACAACAACAACAATTATTTCAGTGGGACTATACGTGGTGTGTTATTCCCAGATGTTCAGACATGTCTCTACAGTAGAAATTTAAAGTCCTAGTGGCTATGTGAGGAAGCACTTTGCAGGATAAGGTCCTTTTGTTTTCCTGTGTGTCTATCTGCTGCATGGATATTTCCAAGTCCTCTTTGCTCTTCTTATCTCCCGCTAAAAATCATAGTGAGCAGTGTGGCAGAGTAGACTGGCTCCAAAGGGCTTCCTAGGCTGTAAACTTTACAGGAGCGGAGCCTCAGGTCTTATGCCCTGCAGAGGGTCTAGGGAATTTTGAACTGCCCATCTTTCAGTCTGCAGTGGAATGCTTAACTATTGTGCCACCAGGATAGCTTACATATTTAGTTATACAACTGAAAAGCATATACATTGACATTGATACATTTGCTTTTTATTTTCCTCATTTAACAAGCCAGACAACAGATTTAAATAGAGTCCTTGTCAGTTGCTAGCAGTTTAACCTTGGAATTGTTACCTAACATCTCTATCACTTGGTTTTCTCATCTATAAAATTAAAATACAAGTATAGTGCTTTATTATAAAGTTGATGTGATGATTAATCACTAATATATAAAAACTCTTACAATAGCATCTTACGTATTGCTGTTGTTGTTAGGTGCCATGAGTCAGTACCAACTCGTAGCGACCCTATGCACAAAATAATGAAACACTGACCAGTCCTGGGCCAACCTCACAATTGTTGCTAGGCCTGAACCTATTGCTGCCACCACTGTGCCAACCCATCTCGTTGGGGGTCTTCCTCTTTTTCTCCAAGCCTCCATTTTACCAAACATGAGATTCTTCTCCAGTGACTGCCCCTTCTGATAATATGTCCAAAGTATGAGAGACAAAGTTTGGCCATTCTGGCTTCCAGGTAGCACTGTGACTGTACTTCTTCCAACACAGATCATTTTGTGTTTTGGCAGTCTATGGAATTTATTTCCATACTCTCACACCCAATAAGCACTAGATGCTGTTGTTAAGTGCTGGTGAGTCACTTTTGACTCACAGAGACCCTGTATGAGGTCACTATCTGAGGGGCTTTAAAACATTCATGGAAAAAAGTCTGTTCTCCTTTAATTCCATTATTCCATGAGCTTTTTGAAGCCCCCTTGTATGTGCCGGTTACCACTTCTACTACAATACTTCTGCTGCTACTGCTGCTACCATCATTACTACCAGTCTTACTACTTCCATAACAATACTACTGCTGTTACTATCACAATACTACCGTTATCACTCTGGGCTCCCGTGCGGCATGGTAGGATCAGCTCTGGACTTCAAACTGCAAGGTCGGCAGTTCAAACCCACCAGTTGCTCCTTGGAAACCCTTTACAAGGTTGTTATGAGTTGGAACCAACTCAACTGCACTTAACAACATTGTCACTATGGGCCATACATTTAGAATTCGGTATGTTTTCTTCTGTAAACCTAGTAAGAACCTAGTCTTTCTTCTAGCACGGTGAGTACATGCCAAATCTCAGAAGGTAGCTAACGGATGCAGAGTTTCTTTATGTCCTTTTACACAAGCCATGATTACTTATGGTAATAAATCATGTTATAATGGAATCTCAGACAAATGTGAGTAAAACCACAGAAGGGGAGGAAAGTGTGGGTTAGGTAAAGATGATGTACTGAGTCCCTAATAACAAGTTGCTATTCATAAGATTTTCAGTATCTAAATATACAGAAGTAGTCCAGCTCGTTTTCTTCCTAGTCTGTCTTCATCTGGAAACTCTGCTGTGACCTGTCCACCATGGGTAACCCTGCTGGTATTTAAAATACTAGTGGCATAACTTCCAGCAATTCAGCAACACGCAAGCCACCACAGTAAGACAAAATTGGCAGATGAGTGTTAAAAGTATTTAAGTGTTCAAGAGCAAAGATACTCAGTTTGAAGACTAAGGTGTGCCTGACCCAAGCGTTGCTATTTTCATTAGCCTCATATGCATGTGAAAGTTTGACAAAGACTAAGAAAGACCATAGAAGAATCAATGCATTTGAATTATGATGTTGGTGAAGACTATTGCAAGTACCACGGACTGCCAGAAGAACAAACAAATCTATCTTGGATGAAGCAAAGCCAGAATGGTCCTTCAAGGCCAGGATACACCAGATGCCTCCCCTACTTCAGACATGTTAGCAGGAGGGACCATTCCATACAGAAGGACATCATGCTTAGTAAAGTGGAGGGTCAGCGAAAAAGAAAAGATCCCCAACAAGATGGATTGGCACATTGGCAACAGCAATGGGCTCAAGCACAACTATTTTGAGGATAGCTCAGGACTAGGCAATGTTTCATTCTGTTGTGTACAGGGTCACCGTGAATGCCAACTTGATGACACCTGACAACAACAGCAACAATATATGTTAGTCACTGTGCCAATAGGTAGGTAATCGCGTATCTGAAAATAATCTATGAGAAAGTATAATTTGTAGATAATATAACAGAATTTCTGAATGTTTGCATGATATTCCAAGATCATCTAACTAATAAGGGTCTAAGCATGCAGTCAGAGTCAGAGCCAGGTCTCTTTGACTCAACAGTCAATATACACACACACATCATTTCCTGCCATATACCATACGTACCATAGTCCATACCTCAGAGCGCAATTGTCTGAGTCAACTTTGACTCATGGTGAGCCAACGTGTGTCAGAATAGAACTGTGCTCTATAGTTTTCTATTTTTATAATATAACTTTATTTATTTGTGTTACTGTTGAGAACGTAACAATGAAACACACACCAATTCAGCAGTTTCTGTATGTACCACTTAGTAACTTTGAGCACATTCTTTAAGTTGTGTAACATTGTCACCCTCTTTTTCTGAATTGTTTCTCCCCCATTAACATGGTCTCCCTTCCCCTGAAGGTTTCTATTTATTCTTTTGACTTATCGTTAGTTTTATCCCATATTGTTGTTAAGTGTCATTGCTGCCACTCATGGTGACCTTTTATAAGATTTCCAAGGCTTTAAATCTTGGAGGGAGCAGAAAGCCTCATCTTTCGTTCACAGAGCAGATGGTAGGCTCGAACCTCGGACCTTATGGTTTATCATCCAAGTGCTTGTTATATCCCATATGTTGTTGTTGTTAGGTGCCATTGCATCGGTACCGACTCACAGCAATCCTATGCACAACAGCACTGCCCAGTCTTGTACCAATCTCACAATCATTACCACGTCCGAGTCCATTGCTGCTGCCTTTGTGTCAATCCATCGTTAGGCCATCCTGGCTTCCAAGGAGCACTCTGACTGTACTTACTCCAACACAGATTTGTTTATCCTTTTTCAATTCCATGGTACTTTCAATATTCTCCTCCAACATCACAGCTCAAGTGTATTAATTCTTCTACGGTCTTCTCACTGTGCAACTTTCACAAGCATATGAGGTTATTGAAAATACCATGGCTTGGATCAGTTGCACCTTAGTCCTCAAACTGACATCTTTGGCCATCAATACTTTAAGTAGCCTTGTATAGCAGATTAACCTAATGAAAAATACATTGTTTGATTTCTTGACTGCTGCTTCCATGAGTGTTGATGGTTGATCCAAGCAAAATGAAGTCTTTGATAACTTCAATCTTTTCTCCATTTATATGGATGTTGTTTATTGGTCCAGTAGTGACAATTTTTGTTTTCTTTACATTGAGATGCAATCCATACTGAAGGCTATGGTCTTTGATCTTTATCATTAAGTGTTTGAAATCATCCTCACTTTCAGCAAGAAAGGTTGTATCATTTGCATAATCCAGCTTCTTGGATTATTTGCTCAACGTCAGATTATGCTGCATGGTGAAAGAATACAACCCTAGTGCACACCTTTCCTAATTTTAAACCATTTTGTGTTCCCCTTTTCTGCCTCTTGGTGTATGAACAGGTTCTTCATGAGAATAAATAAATGTTCTAGAATACTTATTCCCTGCAGTGTTGTTCATTGCTTGTCATGATCCACACAATCAAAAGCCTTTGTTTAGTTAATAAAGCACAGGTGTTCTCTGCTTTCCGCCAAGATACATCTGACCTCAGCCATGATAGCCATTGTTTCATGTCATCTTCTGAATCTGGCTTGAATATCTGGAAGTTCTCTGTCAATGTATGGTTGCAGACGTTTTTGTATTATCTTTAGTAATACTTGCATTGGATATCAGTGATACTATCTGATGATTTCTGCATTCTGCTGGGTCACCTCTTTGGAATTGACACAAATACACATTGCTTCCAGTCAAGGCCAAGTAGCTGTCTTCCAAATTTCTTGGCATAGATGAGTGAATGCCTCCAGTGCCGCCTCACTTTGTAGAAAGATTTCAATTTGCATTCCTTCTATTCCCAGTGCCTTATTCTTTGTCAATAACCTCAATGTACCGTGGACTTCATCCTTGGCACTTGATTATATGCTACCTCTTGATATGGTTGAACATCGACCATTTCTTTTTGGTACAGTGACTCTGTATTCCTTTCGTCTTTTTTATGCTTTCTTCATCATTCAATATTTTGTCCATAAGAATCCTTCAATACTGTAAGTCAAGGTTTGATTTTTTTTTTTTTTTTTTCAGTTCTCTCAGCCTAAGAAATGTTGAGTGTGTTATTCCCTTTTGGTTTTCTAACTCCAGGTCTTTGCACAATTCACTATAATATTTGACTTTGTCTTTTCGAGCTGACCTTTGAAATTTTCTGTTCAGCTCTTGTGCCGCCTCACTTCTTCCATTTGCTTTAGCATCTCTACGCTGGAGAGCAAGTTTCAGAGTCTCTTCTGACATCCATTTTGGTCTTTTCCTTCATTCTTGTCTTCTTGATGTCCTTTTGCTTTCTTTATGTATGATGTTCTTGATGTCATCCCACAACTCTTCTGGTCTTCAGTCTTTAGTGTCTAATGCATCAAATCTGTTCTTCAGGTGATCTCTAAATTCAGGTGGGATATATTCAAGGTCGCATTTTGGCTATCATGGACTTGTTTTCATTTTCTTCATCTTCAGCCTGAATTTGCATATGGGCAGTTGATGGTCTGTTCCACAGTCTGCCCCCAGCTTTGTTTTGGCTAGTAGTCATTTTGATTTTTGTGTTTTCTATTTGGTGAGGTCTGTGTGTATAGTCATCTTTTATGTTGTTTTAAAAAGGTATTTGCAATGAAGAAGCCATTGGTCTTGCAGAATTCTATCATGTTATCTCCAGTATTGTATCTATCACCAAGGCCATATTTTCCAACGACTGATCCTTCCTCTTTGTTTCCAACCTTTGCTGTCCAGCATCAATAATTATCAGCACACCTTGATTGCATGTTTGATCAATTTCAGATTAAAGAAGTTGGTATAATTCTTCAATTTCATCATTACTGGCTTTAGTGATTGGTGCTTAAATTTGAACAAATGTCGTATTAACGGGTCTTCCTTGTAGGTATATGGATAGTTTCTTATCACAGACAGCATTGTACTTCAAGACTGATCTTGATATGCTGTTTTTGATGATGAATGCAATACCATTCCTCTTAAATTTGTCATTCCCATAATAGTAAACCATGTGATTGTCAGGTTCAAGATGGCAAATACCAGTCCATTTCAGCTCACTAATGTCTAGGATATCAATCTTTATATGTTCCATTTAATTTTTCACACTATCCAATTTTCCTAGATTCATACTTTGTACATTCCATGTTTGTATTATAAATGGATGTTTATAGCTGTTTCTCTTCATTTTGAGTTGTGCCCCATCAGAAAATGAAGGTCATGAAAGCTTTACTGTATTCTTGTCATCACGGTCAAGTCTACTTTGTGGAGTCAGCTCTTCCCCAGTTGCATTTTGAATGTCTTTCAACCTGAGGGGCTCATTTTCCATCACTATATCTAATAATATTCTGGTTCTCTACTTCCTGTTTCAATATTCAATATTCTTTTGCTGACAGTATTCCACTGCTGTTCATAGGTTTTTAATGATTAAATATTCAGAAGTAGTCTGTCTCTCCTTCTTTCTAGTCTGCCTTCATCTGGAAGCTAAAACCTATCCCCTGTGGGTGACCCTGCTGGTATTTAAAATACCAATGGCATAGCTTCCAGAATCACATCAACATGCAAGCCACCACAGTATGACAAACTGACAGATGAGTGGTAGATCTCCCATATAGATAGTTCATAAAAGATCGTAATGCTCTAGTCAGACATTTTTTACTAGTTAAGCTTCGCTGCCTGACTGGCTGTGTGCCATTGAGTCGGTTCTGACTCATAGTTTCTGCCAAATCTTTTTGGCAGCAGAAAGATTCATCTTTCTTCCGCAGAGTGCCATGTGATTAGCAGCTCAACATGTAACCCACTATGCCACCTGGGATCCTTAAGCTACATACTGTTTGATTTTTAAGAAGATTTCAGGGGATAGTTTAAGGGTTAAAGATTATATTAGATCAATAGTTTCAAGGTTCATGTAACCTTCGTAGCTCCAGGAAAACTGGAGTCTATGAAAATTTTAAGTTCTGGCCTTCATTTCCCCCCTTTTGATCAGGATAATTCTATAGACTCTTTTATCCAAGTATTCAGTAATGGTTTGCTGGGCACCATTCAGTTCTTCTGGTCTCATGGCAAAGGAGGCAGTTATTCATGGTGCCAATTAGCATCACATTCCATGTCTTCCTCCTGTTCCTTACTCTCCTTCTTCCTCTATTGTTCTAGGTGAATGGGGACTAATTGTGCTGCCTGGTACTGCCATTTGCAAGCTTTTAATACTCCAGATGCCACACATTGAACTAGGAAGTAGAGTAGAGGCAATAAAGATGCTATTAAATCAAGTAATTAACTATAATGTCTCATAAAACTATGACTCTAAACCTCCAATCCAAGAAACCAAATTCCATGAGATTTTCAGCTGTGAATAAGCAGTCTTAGCATCTGCTCTTTCTCTTTTATGTCATTTTGTAAATCTACTTGTGTCTATCACATAACTTTTGTCAATTCACCTTTTTACAAGCATACAACTTATTGACAGGAACTATAATAATTGTATAGCCTTTTCCTTAATACTTCTATTACCATCAACCCCACCTCAACCCCAAATCTGGTAACCACTAATCAACTTTGTTCTCTATAGATTTGCTTTTATATAAGTTGTTGTTGTTAAATGTTGTTGAGCTAGGTCCAAGTCAAAGTGGCCCTGTATAGGGTTTCTGAGGCTTTAAGTCTTCGGTGGAGCAAAAATCCTCATCTTTCTCCCGTTGAGTGGCTGGCAGGCTAGAACTATGGACCTTGTGATTAGATGTCCAGTGCTTATCATGTGAAGTCACCACAATCTGCTTTATAAAAATGAGGCCATACAGTATTTGTCCTTTTGTGATTTACTTATATAACTTTCCCTAGTGTGTTCAATGACTGAGTTTTCAGAACTATAGCACCAGACTTTTTTTGTTTCCCTGAGATACCTCTGGGTTCACTTGAACTTCCATCTTTTCAGTTAGTAGTTAAGGGCATTAACCATTTGAACCACCCTGGGATTCCATTCTGTGCCATCTGTAACTAATTCTGTCAGGGGGACTCAGGGAAAACCTTACAAAGGAGGTGATATTTGGCAGTCTCCTGAAGGAAGAATGCAATGGAAGACAGAGACTAGAAGAGCCATCTGTGGTAGAAGAACGGTTATTGTTGCTGTTGTTAAGTGCTGTTGTGCCAGCTCTCACTCATTGCAACCCTGTATAGGGTTTATGAGGAACAATTGGTGAGTGTCAACCACCAACTTGTGATTCAAACCAACCTTCGGGTCGAGTGCTTATCCTATAGGATTGTACTACAAAAATTAGATTTTTTGATGGGGTTGACCTTCTTAGACATGCAGAGACTGCAGCTACTCTGTGGATCTGCTTTTCACGGACATGGGATAAAAAGACTGTGGAAAGGAAGTCAGTTATTTAATAGCAGAATCAGCCCTCCTCCATTCTTCCCAGCTCTCCCAGAATTGATCCTTGGTGCAGCAATTCTATCCATTTTTCCCTTCTCTGCATAAGCCCAGAGTGGTTCAACCATCATTTAACTAAGCCTGCTTCTCCCTCACAGGACATCATATTCATTTGAATATTGATAACAACTTTCTTCTGAAAAGCTGAAGGCATCTTTTGTGGATTTAATTTTATTCTGTCATCAGAAAATGCTATTTGAGATTTTGCAGGTGCAGGCAAACATCTCTATGGAGCAGAGGCACTTTTGTTTGTTTGTTCACCCTTCATGACTCTACAGGGCATGTTGGTGCATCTGGTTTAGCCCAAGAAGAAAAATTCACATAATCAGGCATCACTACTATGTCAGAGTTTCAAGATGTTTTAAATATAAAGACAGGGAAATATTGGTCAGAAGTTCTGCTGTTCCAAAAGCCTTTGTCTGACTATCTTATAAAATGTGACTACTATTTTCATAGAAAATATTGCACAGGGCTATAGTATAAATAAAGCATTACAATGAATTTTAACTGCATTTAAGCAGGCATACCTATTTCCAAAAGATTCAGGAAAGAAAGTGGAATTGAGATCATTATTTTTAAAATATGCATCCAGAGATAAGGCCTAATATAAAAGCAGGTTTTGGTAAGTACCTGGAGTAAATTGAACTTTTGGTCTCAATGTTAATGTTGTTGAATATATTCAAGAATGCAATACTGGCCTAGTCTTGGTTATCACTCTGTGGAGATTAACTTCTCCTTAATGGAAGATGAAATCACTTTTGAAGGTTTCACTTCATTACTGTGTATGGCACAACAAAAAAACCAACAATAACACAGCAGCAATAAATTAACTGAGTAGGATCTATTTGTGGAGAATCATTTCATTCCAACTTCAGAGCAATATACTTATTTCAGAAATTAGTGTTACACAAGCATGTTTTAATTTTCAGCATCCCCTAGAGAAATGTGTATGGCCACACAAGTATGTTTTCATGATAACTCAGTTATGTGTTTTCTTCACAAATCAAGTTTCTGTTTTAACTGATCTTGAGGACTCACAGAATTGAAAAACCTAGGAAGCAAAAATAATACCCAGAGATTCACATACTTTGAATAAAATAGCATCCATATGTGCAGACTTCTTATTGTTTAGTGCCTTAGTGCCAGTTCTGATCCATAGCTACCAGGTGTAGGGTTTCCAAGGAGTGGTTGGTGTGTTTTAACTGCCAACATTGGAAGTCCAGTGCTTATCCTACAGCACCATTCCTTTTGTATGCTGGGGGTTTCAAAAAGTTGGTGGAAATTTTTCATTATCTTTTAATTCCATTTTACCATGAACTTTTAGAAGCCCCCTTGGGTACACATATGCATGTAACAGGTAGTGCTGTGACTTAGGTGTTGGACTCTTAATTGAAAGGTTGGCAGTTAAAACCCACCAGCCGCTCTACTGGAGAAACACGAGGCTGTCTGTTCCCATCAAGACTTACAGTCTCTGAACTCTGTATAGGGTTGTTATGATTTAAAATCCATTCAGTGACAGTGGTTAGGCATATGTGTATGATTATGCACATGAGTAGCTCTGGTGGTGGTGGTTATGAGCCGTGGAACCGGTTCCGACTGATAGCAACCCTGTACAGGGTTTCCAAGGCTGCAAATCTTTATGGGAGCAGAAAGCCTCATCTTTCCCGTGGAACACTTGGTAGTTTTGAACCCCTGTTCCTGAGGTCAGCACCCTGATTCGTAATCATTACGCTACCAGAGCTCCTGGTGGTGCATTTTTTAAATGCTTGGGTGTTAACCAAAAAGTGAGCAGTTTCGACCTACCAAGACACTCCTAGTGATCTGCTCCCATAAGTATTTTAGACTTGGAAACCGTATGAGGCATTCTACTCTATATACGAGGAAGTTTCAGAAAGCTTGTGGTAAAATGCCATTATCTTTTCATTCACTTTACCATGAACTTTTGAAGGCCCGTACTGTCTACTGCTACTACTACTCAACTATGTACTGAACTCTGTCTTATGTAGCTACTGCTGCTGGAACAGAAGTATCACAAGTGGGTAGATTTAACACACATACGTTTATTTTCTCACAGTTTAGGATGGTTCAGGGCACCAGCTCTAGGTGAAGGCTCTTTCTTTCCTGGGGAAAATTCTTGTCTCCATCTTTGTAGTATTCTCATGTTCCCTGGAGATCTCCATGTGGCAACTATGTTTTCCTCATTGGCTCTTGCCTTCTGTTTCTGTGACTTACCTGTGTTTTGATATCTCAAAGGTGCATGGCTTTAAGACACATCCTACACTGATACGGCCTCATGAGCTTAGTAAAACCCTATTTCCTATGGGATTGGGGGTTAGGATTTACAGTACATATTTTTGGTAGACACAGTTCAATCCATAACAAATCCTGAAGGTTATTCTGATACTATGATAAACACTTAGTGCATTATGTCATTTTATGACACATTTGTGCTGCTAACAACTATGACAAACATTGACCGTGTGCCCTATGATATAATAAGTGCCTTTTGTACATTGTCTCAGTTAATTTTCAAAGCAATTATTATTATTATTCCTAATCTGCCTAAGAAGAACTCCTTAGAGTGGGCATAACAAGTATCCAGGGTCAGGTAGTTTGCATTAAACTTGGATTTCTTTTTCTTAGATGTTTTCTTGCCCTTCCCATGGTATTTACCACTTTGGGTAATTACCTGAGGCATGGGTTACTATACTTGTTCCTTGAAAACTAAACTTATATTTGAATATTCCTATTATTCTGAACATGACTCAACTGAGTGTCTTATACAAAAGTAAGGGTGGTCCACAATTTTTGTGGGACAACTGAAAATGAAAACCCTTCATGTAGCTCTGACATGGGAGATTTCTTGAGAGAAGAAAATACTATATTTAACTGTCATCCACATAAAGTGGAAAATATAGCTTTGACCACAAGAAATGAAGTATTCTTAAGGAATGAAATTAAAGCAAGATTTAAAAATCTGGTTTCCAACCTATCTGAAAGTAAATAAGGATGGACAATCCTGTGATTGAAGAGGTTCACAGGTATTGTATAATATACATAAATAAGAAAGCTGAAACCTATTTCCCACTAAAACTAATGAGATTGTGTTTGACTAAAAGAAAATTAATATTAATGAATAGTAGTTAATATTAATGACATGCTAATGGACACTAGAAAATTGAATAAGAAATTTGTTTTTAGTTATGTGTGTTTTTACCAGTAAGATGGATAATTGACTGTGACTGATTTTCATCTAAATATTTGTCATTGACTTGACAGAGCCTTAATACTGAAGTAGGAGAAGGTGTTGAAGATAAGATGCCTTATCTGGAGACTAATAAGCTTTTTATCTTTAACAAGCTGTCTTATCTTTACTACTCTGCTGCAGAAGCTCAGGAGAATGGTGGCCTGGAAGGAACACTGCTATTTCCACCATCATATTCTGTGACTCACTTAGAGATGAAATGCCCAATCAGAAGCTGGAAGTAGTCAGGCTTCTGAGGTCTAAGGAAGATCTGTGAGGAACTTGCTTTTTCAGAGGATTCTCTTCTGTTCTGAATAATTTATCTCAGTCATCTTATCTCCATCCCCAACTGTACATTGGAAGCTGAAGAGAATGAGATGAACTTCAGTGACCTCTTATTCATGAGATAAAAGGAGGGATGAGAATGAAAACTAAGCTTATTGGCAATTTTTGGTTATCTTCTTGAGATTCTAATTACATAACATGTCTTGCAAAGGTTCCTGAGTATTAAGTATATTTTCAGTTCTCAATATTGGATATAATCTGCGCCCAAAACTCAATCATTCAGATGGGTTTATTCTGATTTTCTTTCTTCTATTTTTTTTTTGCCCA
This sequence comes from Chrysochloris asiatica, assembly GCF_000296735.1. Taxonomy (NCBI): domain Eukaryota; kingdom Metazoa; phylum Chordata; class Mammalia; order Afrosoricida; family Chrysochloridae; genus Chrysochloris; species Chrysochloris asiatica. The sequence continues at coordinate 27,863,685 of NW_006408522.1, read as the reverse complement.
TATACAGTTAATGTTATGTAGACACCACCAGGCTAATCCTTTATTTTTCCAAGCATGATGTTCTTCAGCTGTAACTGGTACCTCGTCCCAATAACATATTCAGTACAAGAGGTGATGTCTCCCCATCCTTGCTTTTAAGGATCATTCTGACTGTACTTCTTCCAGATTTGTTTGTTCTTCTGGCAAGTTCATGGTACTTTATTCTTCATCAGCACCATAATGCATTGATTCTTCCATGGTCTTCCTTATTCATTGTCCAACTTTCACATGCATATGAAATGATTGAAAATACCATGGCTTGTGTCAGGTGTACCTTAGTCCTTAAACTGATATCTTTGCTCTTGAACACTTTAAAGAGGTTTTGTGCAGCAGACTTGCCTAATGCAATATGTTGTTTGGTTTTTTGACTACTGCTAACAGAGTCCTGGTGTGGCGCTGTGGGTTATTTGAACTGCAAGGTTGGTGGTTCAAGCTCATCAGCGGCTTCTTGGAAACCCTATATAGGGTCACTATGGGTCAGAACCGACTCGATGGCATTTTACAACAACAACAACAAACATGACTGTTGAATGTGGACCCAAGCAAATTGAAGTCTTAGACAACTTCAGTATTTCCCCATTTATCTTGATGTTATTTATGTGTCCATTGATGAGAATTTTTGTTTTTTTTATATGGAGGTACAATCCATACTGAAGGCTGTAGTATTTGATCTTCATCAGTAAGTATTACAAGTCCCTTTTGCTCCAGCAAACAAGGTTGTGTCACTGCATATTGCTATGTTAATGAGTCGTCCTCCAATCCCCATGCTACGTTCTTCTTCATAAAATCCAGCTTCTCAAATTATTTACTCAGCCTACAGATTGAATAGACACAGTGAAAGGATACAACCCTGAACATACCTGTCCTGATTTTAACCATTCAATATTCCTTTGTTCTAAGGCATATTGGTCTATGTATAATTTCCACAATAGCAAAGCTAAGTGTTCTTGAATACCCTTTTTTTTTTGCAGTATTATCCATAGCTCTCCATGTTTCAAAAACAGTCAAATGGCTTTGCATAGTTAATAAAACACAAGTAAACAAACTTCTTTCTGGAATTCACTGTTTTTAGCCATCTGACATCAGCAATGATATATCTAGTTTCATGTCTTCTTATGAATCTGGCTTGAATTTTTGGCAGCTCCCTATCAATGTACTGCAGCAAAAAAAAATTTAATTATGTTAAATAGAATTTTAATTTCATGTGATAGTAGTGGTGGTGGTGGTGGTGGTTATGTGCCATGGACTTAGTTCCGACTCATAGTGACCCTGTACAGGGTTTCTGAGGCTGTAAATCTTTATGGGTGCAGAAAGCCTCATCTTTCTCCTGCGGAACAGCTCGTAGTTTTGAACTTCTGACCTTGTGGTTTGTGGCCCTATTCATAACTACTATGCTACCAGAGCTCCTTTTTCATGTGATATTAGTGATATTATTTGATAATTTCTATATTTTCTAGAGTCACCTTTCTTTGAGATGGGCACAATTAATTGGCTAGGTAGCTGTTTTCCAAACTTTGTGGCATAGATGAGTGAGTGCCTCGAGTGATGCATCAGTTTATTGAAACATTTCAATTTGTAAACTGTCAACCTTGTAGTTTTGAATTTTGTGAATGACTTCTGTGCAACTTATACCTCTTGCTTTAATACCATCACTTCTTGATTATATGTATCTCTTGAAATGGTTGAATATTGACCAATTATTTCTGGTGCAATAACTGTGTATTCCTTCCATCTTATTTTAATGCTTCTTGCATCATTCAACATTGTAATTATAGAATCCCTCAATACTTCAAGTTGAGGGTTTGATTTTTCTTCAGCTCTTTCCATTTGAGAAATGGTGAACATATTCTTTCCCTTTGGTTTTATAACTCCAGGTCTTTGCAGAGTTCATGTACTTTGTCTTCTTGAGCTATCCTTGGACATATTCTGTATAGCTCTTTTACTTCATCATTTCTTGATGGTAGGGCATTATTTTTCTTCCATTTCTCCTTGTACCTTAAGCTTTCAATGAAGATGCTTTTTCTTTCTTTCTTTCTTTATGTCGACATCTAGTGCTTTTTCTACCTTGGTTCCCATTTGGACCTGCTCAACTTGTATGCTACGTTTTCCATAAAGAGTTCAATGATTTCTTCCAGTCAGAGTTATTTAATCCATCCTTTAGCATGTTATACTTCTCTTGTGTCCTTCATAGTATAATACACATTTTTAGTATTACTACGTATCTAGTCTTTTCAGCTTCTGAACAAATTGTCTGAACCTGGGGACCATATTAGTGTCATATCTGAGTCTGAGATAACTCCTAGTGTAGTGCCTAAACATGATAAAAATAAACATTTGTCAGGAAAGACAAGTTAATTGTTCTTTTCCTAAGACAACAGTGAAGTCCATTGTGTACCATTTGTGTGAAATATTAGGAAAGGTTGGCAAGACTTTTCCTTTTTTGTTGAGGTAACTGAGGGAAGGGGTACATAATGAGTATAAAAGCGTTATCTTAAAATATAGAAAGAAGTTTAATATCTTTTCAAAATGTGCTTCACAAAGAATCGTAAATGAAAACATTATTTACTTTTTATTCTGTAGGAATCTTATATTATTCCCATTGATAAGATCTTCTGTTACCATTTTTAGATAACTTTTGCTTTCTTGGCATCATTCCATTGCCTTTGGTGTGCTGGCATTTTCCTCTATAAGCGCCCCCTCCTCCCCCTTTAGTGAGGCTACATCACCTGATGATTTAAGGTGGACATATAAGTAAGTGCACCTTTTTCCTAGAATGCCACAGTTGCTTTCCACAGAGGTGAATTGCTCATGATTCTAGTGATTCCAATTCTTATTTATCCCAGTGTTGGCTAGTTGTTGTTAAGTGCCATTGAGTTGGTTCTGACTTGTAGTGACGCTGTATAGGGTTCCCAAGGAGCGGCAGGTGAGTTTGAACCACCACCTTGTGGTTCAAATTAACCCTGAAGTCCAGTGCTTATCCTACAGTGCCACACCAGGACTCGTGTGTGGCTGTAGAGCCACAAATACTCCTGTTTTCAATTGAATTGTACAAGGCCATCTTTCTACCCTTACCATAATGTTTTTTAACGAAGCATTGTCTGAATGATTTGATGCAGGTGCCGTTGGTGGGGAGGAGATGATGGAGGTGCAGAAACTGAGATCGGTGGAGGAGTTCAAGGGTGAGCATAGAGCAATAATTGGGATTGTACAGCACTGGCACAGTATTCGCCAGTGTTCAATCTTGTGGTCTATCAGTCCTAATATATATATATATATATATGTTGTTGTTGTTAAGTGCCGTCAAGTCGGTATATATACGGTATATATATATATATATATATATATATATACACTACTATGCTTTACAGAACACTTATCTTGCTCCATGCCAGAGCTTACATAACCTGAATCTAAAACCAGTAAGCTCTGATCCTAGCTGAGTACAACACATTTTTTTCTCCTCCATATTACTTATAACTTCTTGCCCAAATTTAGCTATGCCATTTTCAGGGAACAGAGATCAGTTATAGTTGTCAAAGTACCTCTGGTTGCAAGAGGGATTTTCATGACAATACACAAAGGTAATACTTTCAATCATTATGTATAGTGAGAGTAAAATTTGAGCATTATCCATCCAAATATTATGCTCAAATTATATCGACATGATACTTGAGCAGCTCATCAATTTGTGAATAGAAAAAAAATTAGTAAAGAGTGAGTAAAATGATATCATGAGAATTGGGACGTCTATATAGAGCTCCTTTGGTGTAGTGGGTTAAGTGTTTGGCTGCTAAGCACAAGTCAGCAATTCGAACCCACAACACTTCTGACAGAGAAAAATGAGGCTGTCCACTCCCATAAGATTTAGAGCCTTAGTTACTGTAGGGAGCCATTCTATGTGTCCTTATAGGTCCAGTATGCGTTGCAATTGACTCAAGAGCAGTGAGTGGGAGGATTATAGAAATATGCTTTCCCATGATTCATTTTTGAAGATGAAAAAACTGAAATCCAAATGGGTTAAATGACCTTCTTAATATCATGTAGCCAGTAAGTGACAACGCAAGGAATGCTGACTCTTAGTTCAGTGCTTCTATATACCACTAGATGAATATAAGCAAGTAGATTTAATAATTGAATTCCCTGATGTTAATTCAGTCTCTACTTGAACGAACAGAAGTTCTAGACTACCCATTATGCACCCAAGATAACCCCATTCCATCATTTAATAGTTCTGCCTGTTATAAACAGCTTCTTACTGTTCACATCATTCTGTCAGTCTGGTTTCCTGTAACTTTCACCCACTGGTCCAAGTTCTTCTTAGGACCATATCCATTAAAATTGTTCCTTCTTTCCTCTTGCAGTATTTCTTTCAGGGTTTTATATGTGTCTCTCCATTGCCTTTTTGCCTGCATGATTTTTGCTGAGAGATCAGGGCTTACTTAATCTGATTTCTTGCCTTTATAAGTAACAATTCTCTTTTCCCTAGCTGCTTTCAGGGTTCTCTACTGGTCTTTGATTTTGGAGAACTTGATTATGATGTATCTTGGTGATTTTCTTTTGAGGTCTATCCTTCCTGGAGTTCGTTCAACTTCTTGAATGCTTATCATTTTATCTTTCAGGATGTTAGGGAAATTTTCATCCAGGAGCTCGTCAACTATCTCCTCTGTGGTCTTCTGTGACCCTTGCTGTTCCGGAATTCCAATAATACTTAGGTTATTCCTCTTCATGTTATCCCACGTGAATCTTAGACTTTCTTCATATTTTTTTAATTCTTTTTTCTGCTTGATCTTCTATCTTAGCAGTATTGTGAGATTTGTCTTCAAGCTTGCTGGTTCTGGCTTCCATCTCTTCAGTTCTACTCCTTTGCCCTTTCAGCGTATTGTCCATTTCTGATATTTTGTTATTAATCATTTGGATCTCTTTTTGCAGGTTTTTAATAGTTTCTAATATTATTTCTATGTTATTTGATTGTTCTTTTGGCAACTTTCCTGAATTCTTTAATTTTTTTCAACTTCCTGGTGTGGCCATGTGGGCTAATGTGTCAGACTTCAAAGTCATCTGAACTGCAAGGTCGGTGGTTCAAGCTCACCAGCTGCTCCTTGGACACCCTATAGAGTGTCACTCTGGGTCAGAATCGACTCGATGGCACTTAACAACAACAACAATGGAGCATTTAGATGCACCTCAGTATCATTCTCCTGAATTCCTTCTCAGGCAGATCCAAAGCCTGCCCTCCTTCCAATGGGAGGTCTAGGTCTACCTCCAGCTCATTTGTATCAACTACTTTATCTTGTTTCTGGACATATACTGATATATTCAATTGTTTTTTGGACATTTTCAATAATTAGATGCATTTTCAGTGATTAGATGAATGCATGTTGGTATATTATTAAGCTTTCTGATTGCCTCCAAGTAGATGTGATCAGGAAATGGGGCTTCCCTTTACACTTCTCTTTTTACTCAAATCAGACTAATTTTAGCAAGTGTTGGGTATCTATCTGGTAAATAGCAGCTGGTATTGACTCTTGCTCAGGTGGTGGGATTTTATAGGGTGTGATTATAGCTTGGCTATATGACGGTAATTGCTGTCTCTTTTTGGGTAACGCAGAGAGAGAAACAGAAAAGAAAACAGAAAAAGAAAAGACCCAGTAAAACATGACTATGACTGTAACACCCCTGTCTTGGCTTCTTGACTTCAAGGCCACCTGAGAAATTTCAAAATGTTACCATTGCTCCTTATGACATAACTCAAGATTTCATTCTCAGTCTATTTCTTTTTTAAGTCTGTCTCTCTCACCCTCAAAAAGCCCATTCAGGTGTTTCTTCCAATGAGAAACAGCCCAGGGTTGGCTCAAGCCATTATGGGAGACCTGTCTGCTTTAAGCTGTTCTGGTTGACTCCTCCCCCTTCAGTTCTGGACCCAGTGGTCTTGCACATGCGTAGTAGAACCCTCTGGGGGTTGGGGGGTGGTCTACTCACCCAGGTACTCCCTCTAGTCAACAGAGTGGAGGTGCACAGACAGGGGCAAATGAACAGAAAAAAATGTTCACACCTTTATTTCTGATGATCAGCCAAACCCCTGCGATGGGAGCACTCCCTTGATCCTTCACTAGTTCTTTCCTGCTCAAGATGGCTGTTCTGGGACCTGTCGGCAGCCTACATCAGAAAATACCACCTTTCTTACTTCTGCTACAAATTCTACTAGCAATAAGCCTTTGATCCTTCTAAATATTCCTTTATATGTAGTTCAGAGTTCTGGAACTGTCCACTGAAACTGCTTCATCTGGTATTCTGTGTTATTACTGTTGATGGTCTGCACGGCTCCTCTCCCTTCTCTGCCATCAAGCCAGAAGTCTTTTTCTCTTGCAATATTTAATCTACTTTAAAATCCCTGATATTTACTTGCCCCTATTCTCCAAAACTTTCCACAATTTTTCTCATCCAACATAAGCTTTCCCAGTTCCTTTATAGTGCTTTTCCACATGATAACAATGAGGGAAATTGCCACTGTTTTCTTAGTTGACTGGTTTTGAGCCCTCTGCCCTACTTTTGGTTAATTTTCCCTAATTTTTTATTAACAGTAATTTAGAATTCCTATGGCTTAGTTAGGAGTCCTTGTGTAGTGCTGTGGGTTAATGCGCTGGGTTGCAAAGTCAGTTTGAACCTCAGAGTTGGTGGTTCAAGCTCACTAGTCACTCCTTGGAAACCCTATACAGGGCCACTATGGGCCAGAACTGAGTTGATGGCACTTAACAGCAAAAACATGGCTTAGTAACCTACTGGTAGCATAATGGGCTATGAATTGGACTACTAACCAAGAGGCCAGTAGTTTGAATCTACCTGCTGCTCCATGGAAGAAAGCTGAGGCTTTCTGCTCCCATAAAGATTTACAGCTTTGGAAACCCTGTGCAGGTCACTATGAGTCGGAACCAACTCCACGGCACACCACCATGGCTTAGCTGATCTCCTACCCTTCATTGCTCGCTGACCTTTTGTTTGTAGTTGACAATTAAGGTTGCAATTCCATTGTTATTTGACAATGGAAATGCAACTTATAATTCACCACATTGTCTCTCTCTCTCTCTTGCTGGTAGTATAACTAACTACAGGAAGGAAAAAAGTGAAAAAATGGACATATTTAACAGCCTTAAGCTGCTTTAAATGTGTGGGCCCAGGTGCAGGGGACAAAACCATTCAAGGATTTGTGAAATAGTTGCAGAGGATTCGTCAGATTTTCTGCATATTATTTGAAATCCACTCAGGAGAAGATACTAGGAAGCAATACTTGAATGTGTGATTAAAGATGGTAACGTTTTAAGTTTTTCCATCTGGGGCACTACAGTGAAACCCTGTTTATCAGTCAGAGCTCCATGTTCCCACACTGCATTCTCTTCAGATATTTTACTCCATGTACAAGTTTATTGCAGGGATGAGGAGTGAGGTGGAAAGCAGAAGATGAAGGGATGGGGAGATGCAAGGGGAGAGTGGGTTACAGGGTGTTGTCGGGAGAATACAGGTCTGGGAGCCGGAGAGAGTGAGAAGACATGGAAGGATAAGGGGGGCATAGTTATAGAGTTGCAGGAGAAAGAGGAGGCTGTCGGCTGCAGTAGAGACTTACAGTCTCAGCAATCCTACAGAGAAGGGCTACTCTGTTCTATAGTGTTGCCACGAGTTGGAGTTGACTCTAGCAGTAAGACTTTTATTTATTTATTTTTTAAGTTGTGCAATGCAAGAATGAATGTTTCTAAAAATCTGAATTTCCAATCATTTAAATAGATAAGAAAGGATTACTAATATCTTAAAGTGTTAAAACAAAAATGAAATTAAAAAGAAAATGTTAGACGTTGATGATAATTTTACCCCTCTTTGACTTTTATAAGGACCACTTGTGGCACAGTGGTTAAAACATTGGGCTGCTAACCACAAGGTTGGTTGTTCAAACCTACCAGCTGCTCCATAGGAGAAAGATGAGTCTGTGTGCTCGTGTAAAGATTTGCAGGCTCGGAAACACTATGGAGAAGTTCTTCTCTGTTTCCTATGGTCACGATGACTTGGAATCTACTCAATGACAGTGAGTCGAATTTGTTGGTTTTGAAATGTCTACTGTAGATGCTAGTTTTCTTTCTATGTCTAGATACTAATGTTGTTGTTGCTGTTAAGTGCTGTTGAGTTGGTTCCAACTCACAGTGACCCTATATAGGGTTTCTGAGGAGAAGCTGGTGAGATTGAACTCTCAACCTTGCAGTTCAAACTGACGTTGCAGTTCAATGCATTAGACCACAACACCACACCAGACACTAATGGGTGGATATATATATTTTTTGCAATTTATGTTACCTAAGAAAGATATGCAAGTTATAGTGCAACTGTTTAAGTTCTTAAATGCTAACCAAAAAATTGGAGGTTCATTCCTGCCCAGTGCCACTGTGGAAGAAAGACCTGGCTATTTATTCACATAAAGATTGTTGTTAATTACCATCAAGTTGATTCCAACCCGCAGAGACCCTGTATAGAGTTCCAAGGAGCAGCTGGTAAGCTTGAACTGCTGATGTTGTGGTTCAAACCAACTTTGAAGTCTAGAGCATTAACCCACAGCGCTACACCAGGACTCCACATAACTCCACATAACCATTACCACCTAGAAAACCCGATGAGGCAGATCTGCTCCGTCACACTGGTTCACTATGGACCAGAATCAACTATTCTGTCTTAGGTGTTTAGTGGTGCTATAACCGAAACACCACAAGTGGATGGTATTGACAACCAGAGATTTCCTCTTTCACAGTTTAAGAGACTAGAAGTCCAAATTCTGAGTGCCAGTTCCAGGACAAGGCTTTCTCTTTGCAGACTTTGGAGGGGGATGGGTGGGGAAGGCACTTGTTGTCTCCTTTCAGCATCTATAGACTCCATGCTCCTTGGAAATCATCATACATGTTGACATTAATCTTCCCCAGGATCTAGGAGCTTCACAATGCAGAGATCCCATGTCAAAAGGACACACTCCCCTCACGGCTCTTCTGTCTTAGTGATAGTATGTCTCTCTTAGGTCACGTGCACGCTCCTTTAACTTCTCAAATGGTTTGACTCAAGATAAAACTGAATCCTAGAAACTGCATCTGGCCTCGTTAACATCATAGAAGTGAGGATTTACAACACGTAGGATAATTACATTAAGTCAGAGTCGATCACACCAGATCACATCACGGGGTGATTGCATCAGACTAGATCTCATCATGGAGAGGATAACTACATCTAAACTGCTAAATCACTTAGAATCCTGGCCACACCAAGTGGACACAGAATCTTAACTATCACTGCCTCTTAAAAAACAACCATGAAGGTATTTAAAAACAACAATAAAGATACCTAAGAACCAAAGATCAGATATGGAGAAAACAATTCACATTACATGTTGTTGCTGTTGTTAAGTGCCTTCAAGTCTGTTCTGATTCAACTCACAGCCACCCTGTACAGTGTTTCCAAGGAGCAACTAGTGAGCTTGAACCGCTGACCTTGCAGTTCAGTGCATTATCCCGCAGCACCACACCAGAACTCATGAGGATCCGATGAAATGTGTATCTAAATGAGCATGTCTGTGTGAAAGAGAGACTTTCAGGAATGCACTTACCATTGCAGCCTTATCTAAGCCAGTCATTTGCTCTAACTCCTCAGATTTGCTCCTTCTTGTAACCTTTCTTTCCATATGCTTTTCCCCTCAACACTGTGCTTACCTGCCTAAGTAACTTTTAACCCATCATTAAAAATGTCTGGGTGAGGAGGGAAAAGGAAAGAAAAAACTCAATGCATGTGACTGTGGAGTTGGAGAACTACTCTCTTAAATCTAACAGTAATTCTTGATTTACATTGCAGATCAGAGTGTTTTAGACCTTCACATTGGGTGGGCATGTAAATTAGGAAGCCATATATTCCCAATGCAAAGATGATAATTACAAAAACAATTTCAGGGGCAGCATATTGCTGTTTTAAGTTGTGCACAGCATTTCTAGTTAAACATGACAGCCTATACTGGACCCTAAGGCCAGGAAGGAAACCTTGGGATTTCAGAGCTTCAAATCCAGACAGTCTAACTCGATCCTGGTATGGTGCTTTAGGATAAGTGCTGGACTGTTAACTGCAAGGTCACTGGTTCAAAGACACCATCCACTCCTTGAAAACCTTATACAGGAACCGACTCTATGGCACTTAACAACATCCTTGGAATTGGTTGTTGTTCTTAAAGTGCCGTCGAGTCAATTCTGACCCGTAACGACCCTGTATGGGGTTTCCAAGGAGTGACTGGTGAGCTTGAGCCACAGACCTTGCAGTTTAAACTGACCTTGCTGTCCCACAGCACTACACCAGGACTCCATGGGAGTTGGTAGGCTCCTCCAACTTTGATTATTTGGTAATTCCTATTGTACCCAATTCTCTCTCTTTTGTTGTTGTTGTTAAATGCCTTAGAGTATTTTCTAACTCTTAACGACCCTGTATAGGGTTTCTGAGGAGCCGCTGGTAAGTTTGAACCCTTTCCTTCTAGTCTTCTCAAGTCCCACTCCACCCTTTTAAATTTTCATTTGAGAGGGATAGTCAGAGAATCCAAAAACGATAGAAAAAGAGGAAATACTCCTAAACAATTTAGGGAGGATCATTCTTAAAATGGAGTCCTGGTATGGTGCTGTGGATTAATGCAGTGGAATGCGAGGTCAATTTGAACCACAAGGGTGGTGGTTCAAGCTCACCAGTTGCTCCTTGGAAACCCTATACGGGGTCACTATGGGTTGGAATCGACTCAATGGCACTTAACAACAGCAAAACTTCTTAAAATGGAGTTCTGGTGTGGTGCTGTAGGATAAGTATTGGACTGCTAACCAAAATGTCCACCAGTCACTCCTTGGAAACCTATACAGGGTCGCTATTAGTCGGAAACAACATCCTGAAAATAGAAGAAAAATGCATCTCCACTAATGTTATTATATAAAGTCTTGGTGTAGTGATGTTGGATAAGCACTGGACTGCTAACTAAAGGGCTGGCAGTTCAAACCCACCAACTGCTCTTCTAAAACCCGATGAGACGGAAGCCACTCAATGGCACTTAAAAACATCGACAAATGCTATTAAATACCTATATTTCTACCCCAGTTCTAGGTAAATGAGATACGGCCCTTTCTCAGAAAATAATAGAGGAAATTTTCACTCCAAAAGATTACATGAATTGTCCAATGGACACTTAAAATGGTAATAGCTTTAGAAGACACAGGAGCACATGTAGGAACATAATTTTTGCTGAGCAAATCCAGGACCATTTAAGCCAAGAGTTGGAGGACTGGTTCACCAGTTTGCATCTTGTGAGAAGGGGTGAGTGAGAAAAGAGGAGGAAGAATTTCAAGCAGAAATATATAAGTAGGAAGAGAAGGGAGATATAAAATCCAATCTATGCATAGGTGGAAAGATCTGCACATGTCTTCATTTCTTGATGAAAGAATAAATAAATAAATAAATATTTCCATTATTAAAATACAAATGTAGCTGTATTGCATCCATATTTTCAAGAATTCCATCTGTCTGCCAGGTTTGTCCATCCATCCATTTCTCCCTACATCTGTCTTCCCTATCCATTCATTTGTTCATCCATACCAAAACCCCTAGAGTGTGTTAGTGGCAGACCCAATTCTTCTGACTCTAGGTCTAGTGCTCATTTAAAATAACAGCTCCAAATCATTTTATTTTTGTTCTATGTGTGAATGAAAATAGGGTCCAACTTTAAGTGTTTATATTTATCTAGGGGAATAGAGATGTTAAATACATGAAAAGGGTAGATAATCTTTAAATCCTTTCTATTTGGATTGTGAACAGATTTTAATACTTACATAAAATGGAACTGTGCATGACATTCTGGTAAAATACTCCAAAGAAGAAATGAGACCAATCTCTAGAGGAACCTGAGAAATGCTTGAGTACAGAGCCATCTGCTTTGTTTACATAGTAATAGCAGAGGCTGAAACCTTTCAATCCTCCCAAACTCTTAGCAATGCCATCAGCCAAGCCAACACAGAGGGTGATTTTAGTGGGTAATCGTCTCACAATTATCCTTATTAGAAAGGTATATCATAATAGTATTTACTAATATATTTTAAATTAACTAGATGTATTTAATCCCCATTTTGAAAATAAAATAAAATAATTCACTTTTTAGAAGAATTCTGGAATTTTTAGAGAATAATTTTCTTGGAGCCCAGGATTTATTCTGGAGCAGGACTCTGAACTTTTCATGCAGGAGTTTCTCTAAACACCTGCCCAAAGATTCTATGGCCACTACTACAGAGTCTTTGAATAAAATCATGGTGTTACTAGCCCTGGATGGATAGCTGTTCCTGTCCTATGGGAAATGTCAACTTGACCCATGGGAGTCAACTATGGATAACATCATAACCACCATTTCATTCTTGGCAGTATTTTGCTTATAAGCTATTCTTTTCTTCATACCAAGTTTGGTCTTTCACCCCTTAAGTTTATTAATAATGGTTTTTCAGTGATGAAATGACAATGTGTAGATTTAGTAATGGTTTCCTCATAAGAATGAGAGCTCACCATCATCTATTCAAGAAGAGGGAAAGGAATGAGTTGGTGGGTGATGGAAAATATGACTCCCATTCTTTTATTGTCTCAAACCTTCCCGAGTCATTTGATGAAAGGATCGTCTTTGTGTGTTCCATTTTCCTGGTTTCTAAAATGGTTAGGAGACCACCTGACTATAATCTATTTTGTGGGCAGAAGTGGTAATGTGCTAATGAGGCACTTTCAGCACCCAACTTGGTGGAGATCTGGATTCCTTTGGTGCCAGAGGCAAGCCCTACGTAAGTATTCTCCTATGGTAGGACCTTGATTCAGAAATCACAGTTACAGCTGCTTTATGCATAGGAACCTTGAAGTATTTAACGCATTTTATGAGGTTACTTTCTTTTTTAAAACATAAATTTAAGGGTTCTACCTCTTGGGAGAAGTGCCTCAACCCTTTTGTGCTCACCTTAATTCTGAGCTTCCGGGACTCTCAAGGAGTCAGGGGACAGAAGAGAAAGCTTTTTACCCTTGTTTTGTGAACAATTTCAGTTCTTCCATGTATACTCTGCTGTGATACCTTTTATTGAATTTATTGGGGCCACCCTTTGACTCTTAGAAATCTGGATGCATGTTTTTGCCCCCTTGGAATGGAATTCCTAGAGGATAAGAACTATATCTCCTATGGCAACTAGACAGTGCCGTGCGTAGATGACACCTGGTTGATATTTATTTATTAATCCGTTTCCTCAGTCCTTCTGTACCTCAGCTTCCTCATCTGTAAAAATAACTTTATAAGGGTTGTTCTGGAGATTAAATGAGTTAGTACATGTAGAATGCTTTGAACAGGATCCTGCCTGGGTCATTGGTAATTGCATGGGTTATGGAGAGTATGAAGGAGGATGTTTGAGCTCAAGGAATGAAGTAGAATCAGCATAAAAATTTCAGAGATTGTGAAAGAAAAGCACTGTGTAATAACAAGATAGTATGTGTATACCTGCAATAGTTATGGTTTTGTGACAACTTGCCTTAGCCAGGATTCTCAGTGGTTTAACATTGCTTGTTCTTAGGTGCTGTCAAGTCAGTCCCGACTCATAGTGACCTGATGCACAACAGAAGGAAACACTGCCCGGGCTGTGAGAATTTTGTTTTCTTTATTTTGAGGTGCAATCCATACTGACTGCTATAGTCTTTGATGCTCATCAGTAAGTGCTTCAAGTGTTTTTGTTTTGTTTTTTTGCTTTCAACAAGCAAAGTTGTCAGTATTACAGGTTGTTAAAGAGTCTACCTCTAATCTTGATATTGTGTTCTTTATCATATAGTCTAGCATCCGGATCATTTGCTCAGCAAATGCTCAGCAAATTTACAGAATGAGTAAACTTGAAGTAAGGATTCAACCCTGATGCACACTTTTCCTAATTATAAGCCATGCAATATCCCCTTGCTCTGTTTGAATACCTGTCTCTTTATCAATGTATAGGTTACATATGGGCACAATTAAGTGTTCTGGAATTCTCATTCTTCCCAAAGTTATTCATAGTTTGCTATGATCTACACATTCAGATACCTCTGCATAATCAATAAAACACAGGTAAATATCTTTCTGGTATTATCTGCTTTCAGCCAAGATCCATCTGACATCAGTAATGATAGCTCATCAGTGAGGGGATTCTAAAACTTACTGAATCCTTAAGTCCACTAATGATGTCTGGATGATACTGAAGCTGTTATCCCCGATTGCTTCTGACATTTGTGTCTTCATATCAAAGTACCATAGTTCTTCAGTTTCCTCCCAGTTACACACTGAACTTGTCTAGGAGGTAAGTTTAGGTATATAGGAACAATTTATACTTCCAGAACCTCTCAGACTTCTGCTGCCCAAGAAGATATCCATTAGTACAGATCACCATTTAAATTAAAATTAAGCAAAACAAACAAACAAAAAAACTTAGTTTCTCACAAAATTATAAATAAATAAAAAAAGACCAGACTTACTGGTCTGATAGAGACTGAGGAAACCCGAGACCATGACCCTTAGGCACCCTTCATGCCTGGAACCAAACTCTTCCCCATGTCTCAACTTTCTGCCAAACAACAGACGTTCCTAGAAGGGAGAAGTCACTGGTTAGAACAACTACCCACAGGAGATCCAAAGGGCAGCATTTGCCCACAGGTAAAGCTCAGAAGGCAGAAAAGAATTGGAAAGAAGGATGAATGGATGAAAGGATGAATGGAAGGAAGGAAGGAAGTGGAAAGAAGATTGTTTATTGTGGGGATTGCAATCAGTGTCATAACTCAAACTGTGTAGTAATTGTTGAATGGAAAACCAATTTGAGTTGAAAACTTCTACCCAAATCAAAATAAAAAGTTAAAAATTCAGTTCCTCAGTCATACCACATGCCAAGTGCTCAATATCTGCATGTGACTAGTGGTTACCATAGTAAATATCAGAGATAGGGAACCTCTTCAATGTTGTAGAATCTTCTCTTGGACAGGGTCGTTTTAGGTTGCTTGTATAAGGAAAGAAAATTGTTCAAGGTTGCTAACAGGAAGCAAGTTTTCTGAATTAATAAAATCCAACCTGCCAAAATGCAGGTTTATAGAAATTATAACGTAGGAGGAGTTCACGCTCTTCATAGGGCAATTTAGAAAAGGTTTCTATTTAACTGCCTCCACTGATTTTTAAAAATGCTTATGAATCCTTGATGATATTTAGAGAGGAGGGGAGTGAGGAAATTAGATTAGTATAAAATAAAATAAAATTTGGGGCTGCCATGAAACACTAAGTGATAAGAAATTATGAAGCTGGCAGAATATCTCAGGGTGACGTATTGGATAAAGTACAGGTTTTGAAACCAGTCAACCTGGGTTGGTCTCTTGGCTAATGGTGGCACACTTGGGCAAAAACAGACAAAATGCACCTCAGAGGATTGTCTTGTAGAAGCATATGTACAGCAAGTAGCACATGTTGTTGTTGTTGTTGTTGAGTGCCATCGAGTCAGTTCTGACCCATAGCGATTCCCAAGGAGTGGCTGGTGGGCTTCAACTGCTGACCTTGTGGTTCAAACCGACTTTGCAGTCCAGTGCATTAACCCACAGTGAGTGCTACACCAAGACTTATTATTATAATAACATAAAGTATAATAGTAATGTGTTATTACTGAGCCATTTCTTCCTGTTTAGCTTCCTTATTTCTTCCTCAGGGTCTTCTGTCTTCTTTTCCTCCTTTGCCTCCAGAGAGAGTCGTCATTTCCATGTTCTCTGCTATGCGTTTCAGGATTGGGCTATGCTGATGAGTTAAGCCCTCCATTTTTCTAACACAGTCTCCTTCCCAGTCACTCCTTCCAGATAACAGCATGCTTGCATCCAGTCCACATGTACATATCCCCTTGGTAAATGACACTAGCGGTGGGAAGCTGGTGCCCTAAGGAGGACTGGTTTTGAAATTATTTTAGGCAAATTCTATTATTATCATTTATTATTTTGAGTCATATCAAAAGAGAGAAATATCATTAAAGTGGAAGTCAGAAGATCTGGGTTTAACTCTCAGTGCTGACAATGATATGTGCATATTTTGTAACTCATGGGCTCCAATTTCTTCATTTATAAATGAAAAGATTGGACTGGAAAGTCATAATGCCCCTTTCAGCTCAAACATCTGTAAGAAGCATTCACTGTGTGACTATCCGCTAGACTGGAAAGGACTATGAGGACAGGGACTTGGGCAGTCTGGACCCTCTATCAAGGTCTAGCCCAGTGCTGGTCAGTTAGGACCTGCCCAATGCATACTGGTGGAGCAAATGAGGAGGTGGAGCCTACTCAACTCTTTCGGACATGGTTTTCGGCTGGACCCTGTGCTTCTCCCACCTGCCACCTTCAATTCACTCTGCCCAGCCTCTTGCATCCCACTATTTCCTGCATTTTCTCTGCTGTTCATTTTCCTTCTAAACGTTGCAGCAGCTCCACTGTGTTACTTTATGATGTCTTCATGAAACTGGGACTGGAAAAAAAACCATACTCTATAATTATCCTTATAGCACTCCTCCAAGACTTCCAATTTAATAGAATGACCAAGATTTAAAATTATTAAAACAAATATGAGCTTGTTAGAGTAAATGAGGCTTCATAAATTTGTTCTCCTTTTATTATAAAACATTGATTTCTGTGGTCACCTTTTCTAATTATTGAAAATGGAGTGGACTGTCTTAATTGGCAAGGAGAAATGTCATCAACCACTAAGTGGGGGGAGCAGTCTTATGGGGATGAACAAACAAAAGGGAAGGGGACAAGCATCCCAGATGGCTACATGTTCAAGTGGAAATTATTATGAGGAAATAGCCACACTTGGCTTGGTGGAGTTCTGTTAGGATAACAAGACTAGTCCAGGGGAAGATTGGAGAAATTATCCATTAAGGAGTTTGCTATGAGTCAAAACCAACTAATTAGCACTTAACAGCAACAAGGAATTCAGCATAGATACAGAGCCTCATTATTCCATGGCCAGCATGGGAAATGATGGAACAGACCATTAATTACTGATATGCAAATTCAAACTGAAGCTGAAGAAAATGAAAACAAGTCTACGAGAGCCAAAATATGACCTTGAATTTATCCCACCTGAATTTGGAGATCATCTGAAGAACAGTTTTGATGCATTAGGCACTAAAGACTGAAGACCAGAGGAGT
>NW_006408522.1:27818952-27844667 GCF_000296735.1 Chrysochloris asiatica | reverse complement strand
CTGGAGAAGGATGTCATGCTGGTTAAGCTGGAGGGTCAGAGAAAAAGAGGAAGACCCCTAACAAAATGGATCAGCCAGGTGGCATCAATGATGGACTCAAGTGTGGCAGCTGTAGTGAGGTTGGCCTAGGATCGGACATTGTTTCTTTCTGCTGTGCATGGGGTCGCTATGAGTCGGTTCTGACTCGATGGCACCTGACAACAACAACAACACAGGCCAGTTGTTGTTAATGATATTAGAGTGTACCCTAATACAAATTGTCCAGCAGAGCTGCTGAATATTCTCCATTCTAGCCCTTCATATGGTGGTTTTAGCTTCTGGGCTCTCAATACCCCTGTGTAACATAGAGTCGGTGATGGTGAATGCCTCCACTCACTCATATCAAAGGAGAGTTCTGTGGGTTTGACAGCCCCAAAGATGTCTGCTGCAGGTCCTGGGCTTCTTGAAGATCATAGTAATCAGTGTGGAAAAAGCAGCATGGCCCTCTTTGGAGCCTTCTAACCACCAGTTGAGAGGAGAAAAGTGGCTGAGGCCAACCATAATAGAGCCTCCACAATGGCTGGTCCCATGAAGGGTGGAGAGGAGGCAGCTGCAAGCATCAGAGTTGCTGATGCCAGTACATGATTATTTTGTTCACTCAGAGAGCAGCACCCTCATTACTGCTGGACCCATGGAGAGAGGCTGAGCTCCTTGAAACAGGGCCAGTGGGAGCTTCCAGGAGTGGTGACTTCATGCTGATCACTTGCTCTTGGAGGAAAGTATAGGCTTTCCCTGGCCAATAACCAAGTCTTGGCAGCCTGCTGAGAGTCCAAACTTCTTTAGCAAGTCTCTGAACACTGCTGCTATTCTACACCTGGATCAAGGTCCATTAGATAAAAAGTATCTCCAAATAAAAACAACAACATAGCACTTAACAGCAATCATTACCTTTTAGCGGTGAAATTTACTTTATACTAGAAACTGTTCTGTGACCTTAACTCGAGTTAACTCCATGTATGCTGACAAATACATTCGGAGATAGGTATTATTCATATTGTGTTTTACAGGTGAAGCATTTGAGTCACAAAGAGATAAGGTGACCTGTCCGACATCACACAGCCAGTAAGTGACGGCATCTGGAATTTTGAACACAGGCTGTTTGGTTATAGAATCAGAACTGTTAGGAACTATGCTAAGAACATTGTCCTAAAACTGAACATTCGCATAAATACCGTTCACTAAACACCTTGCACGAAGTAGGCTTTATGGGCACTATTTGTGAATTTGAGCTCACTTTCTACAATGATGCAGGAGAATACATTCTCCCATTTATAACCAGGTGAATAATTTGAAGGGTCCAGTACAAAATTAAAATGTGGGCCCCCTTTGTTGAAAAATTATGAAACATTTCCAGTTAATGACAGCAGAACATCATTAACTCAAGCACAGGGGCTCCATAAAAGGCGTAGTGGTGCTGTAGGATAAGCATTGTACTGCTAACCATAAGGATGACAGTTCAAACCCATCAGTCACTCTGTGGAGTAAAGATTTCTAGAGCCTCAGAAACCCTAGATCAGGTTACTATGAGTTGGAACCTATTTGATGTCAACTAACAACAAAGGAAGTAACAGAAGATTTCTAAAAAGAAAGTGGGAAAAAAGTGTTGAAAAGGGGGTCAAATGAAGTCATTACAAAAACTCGGAGGGAAATGTAAAATTTGTGCTGAAGACAGCCTGCACTCCAAAGTACAGGGCATGCCCTATCGTACAAAGTCATCTATAAAACTGAGCCATCTACTTCCAGGTCAAGAGTCAAGTTTATTTAACTGAGCTGAGCAAGATGGTGGGTGTTCTTCAGCATTGATATGAATGTCCTTCATTTACACTTGTTTGGAAACAAAATTTCTCAGGACTTCCTGATAGGGTGGGTATGGAACTATTTTCATACCTTTGAAGCTTCAGGTCCCAACCAGCTGTGACTGAATTTGTGAGCAGCAGGAGCCTCGCTGTATTATATTATTACACCTTCAAAATGACTACAGCCTACCGGAGTGTCTGTGTCATCATCAGTCACTGGAAGTATGTGTGAGCCTAGAGAAGAAAAGGTCTGATGGGGATTTTCAGTTCAAATAAGCTCGCTCCAGGGGTCTGCTCAGGGTCAACATGTGAGATGCTGGGGAAAGAGCAGTCTAATTACCATTATTTATCACCCTGCCCTGAAAATACGGAATGTTGTGCAGTAGCTGTAATTTGTTTTCTATGTAACAACATAAAATGCGTTCCAGTCCCCTGAAATATGCTGTTTAACACTGCAAGTAGAGCCGGCAGCTGGCCATCTTAACTCCACGGCCTCCCTCCTCTAAGGCTTTTCTTGCCTTCAGCCTCACACCTACTTTGTCAGCCCCCTTCCCCGCACCCCAACCCTTTTTCTTATTCCCAGGTCTGAGTATGAATGATCCTGGCCATCTAGAACAGTCTTGCTGAGGTCTGTGTGCTCTGGGTTGCATCTCAATAGGATTCGGGCACATCTGGCTGCGCAGTAGGAGTGCCACACTCTAAAGTGCAAAAATAAAATCACAAAAGATCAAAAGAAAAGCATTGTAGGCAAGAAATTACCCTTATCTTTATCTCCACAGAATCCATCAAGTACAAGCATCTGAGAGATGGCAAGCAGTAAGATAACAAAAGGGAAACTGGGAGGAAATTAAAAGCAGCCTGGAATCATTAGCCCTTCAGCTGGCCTGGTAGGGCCTAAAAGGCTCCAAGAGGTTATCCCACTGATAAAACCTTCATTACGAATAGACTCAAGCAAAATACACAACCTGCTGATCATCAAGCCTGAAGATGACAGCCTGGCAAGGCTACGTTAAAACAGAAAAGCCAATTTTATTTGTGCTTTGTGCACTGTATGGATTTTTTCCTTCCTTACTTAAAATATGCACTCCTGCCTTTTGTGAACTGTTGTTTTGCTTGGTGATGTGTGGATCATTTTCATCTTTCTGCACCTACCACTGTAGCCGGGGACTCCCCACTGAAGTCTGAAGAAATCCTGCGTGACTAACACAGTTCTGAGAGAGAAGTAACTGACATCTGAATGTCTTTCCCCTCAATAGCAATTTGTTTCTAACGTTGGTATTTTATCTCTTGATTGGGTCAAATTTTGCATATAATAATTATGATGAAAGTAGCCGGTTGATTCCTGAACAAATTTAGACATAGTATTAGAAACAGCATCTGTGAAAGTTTTTTTTTTTTCCTGCAAAGTTTGAACTTCATTTAGGAGATGTTTAGATTTCTGACCTGGATCAGTTATGAACTGACCGATCTCTTAGTAGTATCAATATCTTATTTAAACTCGGTTAAAACTGATTACAAATGAGGAAGAAGGTTTGGGTTGGAGGTCAAATAACACATTGCTCCACTTTCAGTTATTTATGTTTTATTGTGTGTTCTAGTTTTTTTTTTTGGCCATTTGTGCTGTATGTATCCACATTTTTACTATATTATTGTTGATACCAGAGCTACTGTGCTCAGCTGTACTGTGCAAGTGATACACCTCAGAACTCCAGGGGAGCCATTCATGCAATTTTGTGGATGGCGCCCCCTGGAGTTGTGTATTGGCCTGCATGGCCACATGTGACAACTTGGGGTGTGTCTATTCTTCTACAAGGACGAAAGCAGTAATCTAGTCAGTAACATAGTAAGAATACAGAGATGGTGGGTACCGTCCAGGCCTATCAAAAAAATAAATAAACAAAATTTTTAAGTACAGAAAAAATTACAATGAACATTCCAAGACTCCATTAGGGATATGTGCAGATTGTTGTTGGGAACCAGAAAAGAGAATGATTAACTCCGAAGGGATCAAGGGAAAATTCCCAGAGGAGATGACATTAGACCTTGGTCTTGAGGGATAAGGACATATTGCATCAAATGAAGAAAGCATTTCAAATCTTTGTGTACAAGACATAAGATAGCCAAGTACACAGATTGTAGGGGCAAGAGCTTCCTTATTGCTAGAAAGAAATGGGGACAGTTGGTATAGGCAAGAAAGGCTTTAATGAAAGATACAATTAGAAAGGTACGTTAGGGCTAGCTCGCATAGAATTATTATCCAGCTATTAGGAGAGCTAAAACAATTTTAAGTGACGTTGGTTAAGAACATGAACTCTGGATTTGGAAGGCATGAGTATAGTTATTTAACCTCTGGAACATTCAGCTTCATCAGCTCAAAATGGGAAATAATGATAGTATTTGCTTCATAAAGTTGGTATGTTTTCCGTGAGATAATCCATGGAATTCACTTGCTAAAGTATCTGCTACCTAGTAATTGCACAGTAAATGGTGGTGGCTCTCCTTACGCTGACGTGCTTCCTCCCCCTTCCCATCCTGCTTTCTCCTATTCGTTCATCTTGCAAATGTTACCAAGTTCAGAGTCCACGTATTCTCCATGTTACTGCTCTGGCTAAACTATAAACAACTAGGTTAGTTTGAGTGGATAGTCAACCTTAAGTCATAGGATATCTACTTGGGATTGGTGGTGTTGTTAAATGCCGTGGAGGCCGTTCCGACCCACACCTATCCTGCATAGGGTTTCTGAGGAGCAGTTGGTGAATTTGAACTGCCGACCTTGTGGCTCACACTGACCTTGTAGTTGAGTGCTTATTCTACAGCGCATAGCTGGGATAACAATTAGTGATAACTGAAAACAAGAAAACCAGGTAAATTCTAAGCATTTTATCATCTAAATATTTCATTTTAATTCTATTACCTTCTGATATACTTCACCAAGGGGCATGTGAACTGGTTTGTTGCATTTTTTTTTTTTTTTTAATTTTCTTGTTTTCTCTAAGTAATTACAAACTGTTGGTTTATGCTATTTTAAAAGGAATTGCTGGAAAGGAGACCTGCTAATTGTTAATCTGGGATTTTTCCACTATGACTACTCTTTCCAACACCTTACAGAACACGTGTGCATACATACACTCACACATACAGAAATAGTAACCCAGTTGGCTTCTTCATTAAGTAAGACTACAGTTCCATATTCTTTTTCAGCTGACAACACAGTCATCTTTTAACATTTTAATTAAATAATGTTGGAAACAGCCTTTCTGATGACAAGCTTTGGCTCAAAACCAAAAACTCCCAATTTAGCATTGACAAGATGAGGACACATCTGAGAGACCAAGTGTCCCTATAGCTTAATGCACCATTTTGTCTTAAACATAATGTTAGAGCCCAACATAATATAGAAGAACAAGTCTGCTACCAGCCTCTGAGATCTCTCCAAAGATTTACACAGCATTTCTTCTTTCTGCTTAAGACACCAGAGTTAATAATGCTAAAGGTATTGCAAGGATAACCTCTAGAACAGGACACGGAAAACCAATGACATTGCATGAGATTTCCCAGCTTTGGCAAGTCCCAAGCAGCTGACTGTGCAGTGGTTCAGGGAGCAGCAGGGATGGGATGGAGGCAGCTCCGTAAGCTGGTGATCAGATAGCCTTGAGTCTCCAAGTCATAAAATCTTTCCATAAACCACATATTCAATGATTCCATTATTGAAGAAAAGAAGTAGGTTTGTCTACTTCTCTTTGCTACTTCCCTTACACACTTGGACTAGCCATGTAACTTAACAGAAAAGGAAGAAAACCAGCCTTTATTGAACTATATGTCAGGCACATACATACTAAGAGTTCAGTAAACGTTTAATTTCAGCAGTAATTCCTAGACCCTTCCATTTCCATCTTTACAGATACAGGAAGCTTTTGGTTGGTACCAGAGTAATAAAGGATTGGAGCCCTGATTCATCTGATCAAAAGTCTTTTACTTTTTGCTCCATCTCAGCATGTAAATGTTTTCCAAACGGTGCCTGAAGAAAGTCTCTCCTACAAAAGCACTTTGGTTCATTTAGACTCCCAGGTATCTCACTTAACACTCCCAAGTGATTGATAAGTCTTGGAAAGAGTTTTACTTAATTGTCTTTGTCAAAAATTAACATTTTTTTGACATATCATTTTTATGACATATTGAGGACTGCTCAATATGTCATAAACAGTGTAGAGCGAAACAAGCCACCGATACATTCCCTAAGCCGAGCACCAAACCAAGCCTGTTGTAGTCAAGTTTATTAGACTCTGGATGACCTCATGTGTCCGAGCTACACCTTCCGTAGGGGTTTCAAGGCTGTGACCTCTTCTAAGCAGATTGTTAGGCTTTTTTGTTCACCAAAGCACCACTTAGTGGGTTCCAACAGTCAACCTTTCTGTTAGTAGTGCTGTGCTTAATTATTTGCACCACCTAGGGACAGTTCCATTTATATAGGTTCAAAACCAGGTAGATCTAACTGATCTAAACAGGTAGATCTAACAGAAATCAGGGTGGTGGTTATTTTCTGATGGTAGAAACTGAAGGAAGGTCTAAGAAGTTTCTGGTCACGCTCTGTTTTCATGATCTGGATTGGTGACATGGAAATGTTCCATTTATGAAATTAATTGAACCACATACTTATGATTTGTGAGTTTTTCTGTATGGACAATATAATCCGATAAAAATGTCCTCAAAAGTTGCAGCAGGCAACTTTTAGATGTAACTTCTTTGAATTGTTTGACACCTTTACAATGTATAGAAAATTTCAAGGGGAAACAAAAAGAGACAATAACAGTTTATAAAAAAAGAATCATCTTAGAAAATTGCCCTCCCATATCCTTCCATTATTGCTGATGTTTCATCTGTTATGTTGGGCTTAGTGTGAAAAATTTGAATCCCAATCTGTTATCATGGTTTTAAATCCTCCCATTGAAATTCAAAAGTAACAATTCTCCTTTTTCCCCCTCTTACTATAAGATACCAATTATAATGAAATGTGGCTCCTTTTTGAACCTTGTTGATCATTATAGTAATCACTGATGTATTTTACTATATACATAAAAGGTTAGAATATTAGAATTGTGTTGGATTACCAGCCCCTGCTAAAGTATATGTTATTGTCATTATAAAAAGTCCTTTGAACCAAGGAAGAAGTCTTCAAATAGTGAGACATTGTAATTCTGAGTAGAAAATCTACATAAAATACAGTAAGCATTCATGAGGCATCGGCTGAAAAATAAGTATGAAAATAAAACCAACCAACCAGTTACCATCAAATAGATTCAGAGTCATGATGAACCACATGTGTCAGAGTAGAACTGTGCTCCACAGGATTGTCAATGACTGATTTTTTTTAGAAGTAGATCTCTAGACTTTTCTTTTAAGGTACCTCTGGTTGGATTTTGAACCTACAGCCTTTTGATTAGCAGCTGAGTGCATTAACTTTGTGCACCATCAGTAACTCTGGTAGGAAAATGTTGTTGTTGTTAAGTACTGTCGAGGTGGACTCAACTCATAGGAACCCTGTTTAGAGTTTCCGAGGAGTGGCTGGTAGGCTTGAACCACCGACCTTGCTGTTAGCAGTGCTTATCCTCCAGCACGACGACAAGACTTCCTGGTAGGAAAATAATGTGGATTAATTGAAAGCTTATTTTGTGCCAGACACTATTTTAAGTATACTGCATTGGATGAAATCACTTATCAGTCCCGTAAGAGAGGGGTACTTTTATTATCCTCATTTACAGATGATGTCAGGTGGACATGTATTATGAACTCACCTAAGGCTGTAAAGCCAGTAGGTAGAAGAGCTAGGATATAAACCAACTTTGGTTGGTTTCTGTGTTTTGTCAAAGGACAAATGGTCACTCTCAAGGTTTCAATTTCTCACTCTCCAATACTTACAAATGATTTTTTGGTATTTCAGGAATAACTTAATGGAAAAATGGTGAAGGCTTAATAGGCTTGAGGTAAGAAAAATGGGGAGAAAATGTCATAAATCAGGGGGTAGTGATGATTACACATGAAGAAAGTGGTGATTTCATTTGATAGAGGGAAATCATGTGTAAAATAGCAAATACAGGGCAATTTTTTAAAGGACTTTGAGGAGAAGGTAAGACTTTGGCTATAACCTGCTTTCCATCAGTATCCAGCCACTGGGCAGGGTCTGGTCAGTAGGTTCACTACCAACCAAAGCCATGCGTATACAAATATCACAAATGACCCAGGGATCCCTATCAATATAGATTCCCATTTACTTTTCTTTTAGAGACACTGTTCATGATTTATTAAACTGGAGTTTGGACGTAGGATGGCATTCTGGAGACCTCTTGTTCCCTACTAATAATACGCGTTCATTTTAGAGGGGCTTCCTGTCAGGCAATGACTCTCTTAGTTTCACGTCTTGCATGCATACAGAAACGTGTGTTGAATAAAATAAATTAAGAATTATGTGTTAGGTTCACCAAATACATAAATGCAGTCAATGTATCTGCTAATCATCATTTTTGAGAAATCTTATAGGTTAACCACTGTCTTCTCTCAGTTTCCCACCTGCACTCAATGAACTCACATACAATCCATCTTCATTATTTGTGGAATCATGTTTGCACAATTGCCTACTTGCCAAATCTTATTTATAACTCCAAATCAATACTTGAGGTGCTTTCATAGTAATTAACGGGCATGTACAAAGTGGTGAAAACTTGGAGTATGCATAGGTGCTCAGTGATTTGAACAAGGTCACTGTGTACAGTTTTGTTTCAGCCCTCAGCTATAAACAAGTGTCCTTTTGTGGCTTAGTTTTACACTATGTTTTTCACACTTTTGTGCCTATTGCTGACGATTTCACTGTTTACAATGTCTCCCAAGCATAGTGTGCTCAAGTGCTGTCTAGCATTCCTAAGCACCAGAAAGCTGTGGTATGCCTTACTTAGAAAATAGGAGTGATAGATAAGCATTATTCAGACAGAGTACTATTGCTGTAAGTCCAATGTTAATGAATCAAGCCTATATATATTAAATAAGATGTATTTAAACAGAAACACACATAAACTAAGGTTTGTACAGATCAATTGGTAAAAATGTGTAACCAGAGGCTCATAAGAACCTAACCTTATAATTCCCCTAGGAGCAAATGAGTCAGTATTTGCTAATTAAGCATTTGTGGCAACTTTCTAGAATGTAAATACTCTGAATAACAAAAATGGATTGAAATTTTTTAAGAAATCCTTCTAAAACTGATTGAAATGCCAGAAGCATCAGGAAGGATGTTGTTGTTGCTTAGTGCCATACAGTTCCGGACTCACAGTGACCCTATATAGGGTTTCCGAGAAGCAGCTGGTGGGTTTGAACTACCAGCCTTGTTGTTCAACCTGACGTCTGGTTTCTGAGGAGAAGCTGGTGAGTCTGAACCACTGACCTTGCAGTTCAAACTGCTTTGCAGTCTGGTGCATTAACCCACAGCGCCACACCAGGACTCCAAACAGGCTGTTAGCTGTGTCTATTCCTTTGGGAAGTTTTGAGAGGGGAACTGTTCCTCGTCTTTCTCCTAGTTGCTAGCGGTAAATCCTTGTCGTTCCTATGCTGCTTGTAGATGCATCTTCACATGGAATTTTCTCCTTGGGTTACTTGTCTACAAGTCTGTTCTCCCCTTTTATAAGACACCACCTAGAAGGGATTAGGGCCCACCCTACTTTGGTAGGATCACATTAACTGAACTGATCATATCAAAGAAAAATCCTATATTCAAACAAGGTCACAGTCACCAGAATAGGGGTTAGGAATTTAACATATCTTTTGTGAGGGGCTGTGGGGGGACACAAGCCTATCACAGTACTGATGATGTTGATCATATCTATATTTATTGACCACATTACTTATCAGGCACTTTTCTGAGTCTTTTACATATATTTTCTCAATGATGGCAACTGTCCTAAGAAATATGTAGAAACATATTTCTCAATTTATGGATGAGAAAACTGAAGCATAAGGTGAGCCAGTAATGTGTTCAAGGTTATTCAACAGTAATGTGTACAGTCAGGAGTCAATTCCATAGTTGACTCCCAACCTGATCTCCCAACCACTGTAATACACTATATCGGTCGATCACAAATGGGTGGGCTTATGGTGTTAGTGAAGAGTTTTTAAAGTACCCTGGAATTCCAGAAGAACAAGCAAATCTGTCTTGGAAGAATTACAGCCAGAATGTTCTTTAGAATTGAGGATGGCGAGACTTTGTCTCTCGTACTGGGGACATATTATCAGGAAGGATCAGTCCCTGGAAAAGGGCATCATTCTTGGAAAAGTAGAGGGTCAGCAAAAAAGAGGTAATCCCCCATTAAGATGGACTGACACAGTGGCAGCAACATTGAGCTCAAACAATAAGAATTGTGAGGATGGTGAAGGGCTGGGCAATGTTTCATTTGTTGTGCATAGTCATTATTAGTTGGAACCGACTCTACAGCACCTATCAACAACAACTAACCAACAGACTTGAGATTCAAGTTCACCCAGCGGTGCTTCAGAAGAAAGGCCTAACCAACTACTTTGAACTTACAGCCACTGGAAACCCGACGAAGGAACACAGTTCTATTCTAAAACAATTTGATAGCAATTGGTTTTTTTGTTTTGTTTTGTTCTTCCCACAACAATCTCACATCCTTTGGTTTCATCTCAAGCCTTCAGCTCTTCCCTCATTGCTTAAACTTTGGCTTTAGTGGTTTTGACCTCAGCACTCTTGCTCAGTTGGCACCTGGATTCTGAATTCAACTATTCATGTCTCTTCCTAGTAACCATTCTGCCTTAGGAAAGTTAGGCTTGAGACCCCAAGTCATTTAGCTAGCACCACGACCAGTTTTTCCCTTGACTTCAAGCAAGGAAGAGATTCAGACATCTGACCTGGGACACCATTTACTAAGAGGTTTCCAAATTTCTCATGTTTGAACTGATGAATGGAGTAGCATGGAAGCTGCTCCTTTTTATTTGCAAAGGTGCAGCTGGCCTTGAAGAAACTGATGCAAAGCAAAAGTTGACTCCGTATTTAGTTAGCCTCAAAATACACACGACCTGAGTGCTGCTCCCTATTTAGCTCACCTCCCTGCTTCTGCTGCAAATGTTTGCTGATGCCACAGCTTACACAGCACAAATCTGCAGGGGCCCTTGGAGCCCCTTTGGTACACTCTTTCCTATGATTAGGTAAATGTCAGTGGAAAATCACCATGTATTTAGTGTTTTAATAAAACCACAATATTGTTTGTTTTGTGGCCTCAGGTTCCAAAAGGGAATGAAACAGCCACATTAAACTTTGCCCCTAGAACTCCAGCAACTCCCTCCAGAATACTTATAAATGTTATCCTCCTGCCACCGGAGCAGTGTTTTCCCTAGAACATCCTCCACTGCTAATTCAAGTCGATAATCATAGGACTGGCCAGGGTCATTTTCAGGCTCGAGGAAAGAAATAGAATCCAGATTGTGTGTCACAAGAAACATAACTTTAATTCCTAACTTCTAGCTCCTTGATGACAAGGTCACCAAATGCCAAAGTTAGATCACGGAACAGTAATTCTACCAAAGAACACACAGGCAGGAAATCTATCTCAGCTCTTATTTTCCTGCCTAGTCCTCAAAGGGCTTCATTGCCACCTCCACCATCATTGTTAAGCACTTGCTTTGTGCAGAGCGTTGTCCTGTACGTGGGTAAGAATCAAGAAGTAGATAAACAACTTGGGCTTCTTAGTGCCCACCAGTGCAGGTGGCTCGGAGATTTCATTTCAGGGGCTATTGGATTGACTGCGTACTTGTGCTCATACATTGCTTATGGACTGTGGGATTTCAGTAGACCAGAAAGTTTCTCTTCCATTCCTCCCGCCCCTGTTTTTAGATGTTTGATGTGATTTCAAAGGAAATATGGGCTGATATTAAAGATAACTTAAAATGTAAATATCTCCCCTATACTTGAACTATACAATGACCACATTATCCTGATTACATGATTAGGATCTTTATAATTTCAGAAATTCCTTGTTAAGAAGGAGGGGTGAACCCAGTGACAATGATTCTGAAGAGCTGGAATGGGAAGAAAGGGTCCTCATTCAGGATGAAAAAGGGAAGAAGGTACAAATCACTGGGTCTTCCTTCACTGCTCTGACACGTCCTTATGCAAATTGAACTGTATTAGGTACAGGTGGGAAAAGCATCCTGACATTTCTGTATATGATGGATATATTGGATATTTTCCAACCTCATGACTAAATATTGCAATTTAGTTTATCACATTGAACTAAATTGGACTAAATTGGCCATCATTCTTCCTAATAATCTCTGGGCTCTTTTTCATATATAGAATATAGAATATATATATGTTGTTGTTGTTAAGTGCCGTTGAGTTGGTTCCAACCCATAGCGACCCTGTACAGGGTTTCCAAGGCTGTAAATCTTTATGGGAGCAGAAAGTCTCATCTTTCTCCCGCGGAGCGGCTGATAGTCTCGAACTGCTGACCTTGTGGTTCACAATCCTATTCGTAACCACTACACTACCAGAGCTTATATATATATATATATAAATATCCAAAATCTGTGGGGTTTTCTCATAAAGTAAACATTTTCCTGTCATTTTAACAAAAGATCTGTATAGAAATAAGCTGTTAGTTTGATTAAGCCAAAAACTTGGTTTCTACAATTTTGATGGGTTTCTTAGCATGGCCAAAAGCTGGGGTCCTTGTACAAATCATTCAGAACTGAATAATGTGTTGTCCACTAAAGCCTGAACCACTGCAAATGTTAAGATTATTTGGCAGAAGTCAAATTTATTTGGGGCATGAACTGGATCAAAATGTTGTATACAAGCAAACAAAAAAGAAAACACTCATTGTAGATCCTATTTAGGTGTACCTTTCAATATTAAAGATATGTATCTATTTCTCTGTATTATCCAGAATAAATAGAAAGCATATAAAACTTAAGGAGTAACAATATTAATTTGGATGGGATAAATACAGGATCAGCATTTGGGAATTGCTTCATAGATGATATACCATTGAATAGAGGCATGTCAAGAACCAAAACTACTGCCATTGAACATATTATACTGACTCATAGGGATCCTCCTTAGGGTTTCTGAGACTAAAACTTTTATGAGAGCAGACAGTTTCATCTCTCTGTAAGGAGCAGCTGGTAAGCCGCCCTGCACCCCGTGGACCCACATCACTACCAGCCATCCTATTGAATGAGGACTAGTGGTAAAAATTAATTGTTATTTCTGGATTTATTTCTCTGTATCTGTGGAAGGAAAAAGACAAAGCAGAAAATGGCAGCAGAGCTCATTCTTGGGTGAAAGCTGAATCTCTTCCTTCTTTTGCAAGAGATTTTGTTTCATCATGAATGGCAATTACCCCCTCCAAGACTGAAACTCAAAGGGAACACATGAGCAGACATGTAAGCTTGCTGGTGTCCACATTGATCTACTGGTAAATGGAAGAGGGGGAAAGGCAGCAATGAAGAAATGAGCTGAGTTTACCCACATTCCATAGACTCCCATTGACCCGGAGATGAAAGAGAGAAGAGTAAGGGCTAGTTGGTCTGAAGTGTGGTGAGACCTGGGAACACCTGAGCCCATGGACAAGGACATAGCCACGGAGGGCTAGAGCTGAAAGTGAAGCATTCAGCAGATATGAAGTGAGGGAAGATGCACAAGAATGCCTAAACTTGCAGATAGTACCCATTTGACCTAGCCTTGATGGCTTGATTATCAGAACTTGACCAGAGGAAGATAAAAAAACAACAAAAACAAACAAACAAACAAAACTTTGATAAAGGAAACGAATGTAAATTGCTACAATTTGATGGACTTGACCTATACTTATGGGTGTAGTGGCTCAAAATACCAACTGAGAGGGAAGGAGTCTTTACATCAATCCGATCCCCTCTGTATGCAAGATAGATAGGGATGGGCAACTTAAAGACATTGGGTACCTAAAATGAAGGGGCCATAAAGACATGAAGTGACTGGCTTCCAAGTTTTCAAGAAGGACTTTAGTTTCAGAGTGTGTAGGGGAAGGTAAAGGCCCCATTGAATACTTTTCAACGTGTCTAAACAAGTCTTGTGAAAAGAGATGAGGATATGATTCTTATGATTGAATAGTGAGTAATTGTTATCATGACTAATTGAGACTGTCATAACTGTAAAGGTAGAAGTTTTGTAACAAAAAAGGGGGTGTAGTTAATCTTATAGTCCAGAAACAGAGGTCCCGAAGACCATCAAGGGAGAAGAGCACAAGCAGAATGCAGGATCCTATCCAGAGAAGCTGGGATACCAGAGATAAAGACATGGAGAGAGGGGATAGCTGGGGATTCCATACTCATGGAAAGAGAAGGACTGGGGCTGGCGGCCAGGAGTTATGTTTGCAGAATGTTCCATTTGGGTTTAAGTGATTATATATTCCTGAGTGTTTTTGTGTACATTCCCCCCCCCCTAAAAAAACAGAGGGAATTGAAGCAAATACTGTTGAATGATGATGTACAGAGGAGATTGTAATCATTGCAATGAAATGATGGTGTAAAACCGATGTTCTCCCATGTAAACTATCACTCAGTTCACAATAAAAACTTAAAAGAAAATATGAATGCACAATTTATGTAATAATAATAGTAAACAATGGCAATTGACCTCTCCTCTGGATGCTGGCAGAATCCATGCTGCTTCCTTAGTCCTTTTGGATTCATATTCCTTTCTTCCTCACTCTTTGGTATCTTAAGCTGTAGCTCTCCTTATTTGCTCTGTGTAGGAGGTCCCAACAAAGACCAGTTGTCAGTAGATGTTAAAGCTTGATTTGACTGTTTCTTCCACTTATAAGACACGTTTATTAAATAACAGGCCATCTTGTTTTGGGTGACACATTTTAGCATTTGTCCTCAGGTCTGAAGCTATTGTGCAAAAAATGAATGGGAAGAGAAGCAGGGGTAGAATACAAACAGCTTCATCTTTGTACTAGATGTTTTATTGATCCTACGATGTAAATTCTCCAGAAACCTAAATAGGGGGACATTTCACATCTGAGCCCTGGGAAGCTGAGTGAGAAAGGTAAGAAAATGACTGCTGATATGTCACTCTGCTCTGGAGGTTACAAACTTGTTAGCACAGCTGCATATGACTCTAATTCTTGCTCCATGCATTACTTCTACTACCAGAATTTTCACTTATCTTTATTATGCCCCTGTTCTAAGACTCAGGTTAAATCCTTCCTTCTCCAAGAAGTTCTTTTCAAATGTTTCCTCTCAGTTTTGGCAATTCTTGGCCTTTGTAGCCAGATCAGTCTACCCATTCATAAGGCATGTCACATCCATAAAGGCACGATCATTTCTGGAATGTTCTCACCTTTGTTTTGTGAGCCATATCTTGATCTTGATTCTTGTCCCTGAAAATGACATTTGATCCCCTGCCTCACCACCATATGCTGAATTGAAATATTGGGCTTTCCTTGGAAATGTGATTTGGATCTGGTTAGGAGTGTTCAGATATAACTTCACAAAACTAACCCACAGTCTCAGATCCTTAGCCAACATTGTCACTCCAAGGAAAGCATAGGAATGTAAGGGAAGTAAGAGAGAGAGAGAGAGAGACAGCGATGGGCACTACCATGGACTGAATCCCCACAATAAGTCTTGTTAATTCTAACCCTAAATCCTGGTGTAGTGCTGTAGGATAAACACTGAAACACAATATAGGTTTGAAATGCAATAATGTATACCAGATAATAGTTTATATCAAGAGTTCTACTGTGTTAATAGGAAAAAAAAAAAATCAAGAAGTGTCAAATGCTGATATTATATAGAGAAAATGAAAAAGAAAGGAGAGGGCATTCCTAGAATAAGTGTAAGCCTACAGACATTGATTACTCCAGTGTGCAGTCATACCTTACGACTATCAATAATGGCAGGATGTAACTCTGGTAAATAAAAAAAGGCAAATGGTTTTAAATGGGGGTAGCTCCATGTCCTTGTTGTTAGATGACTCTGAAATGATTTCAACTTACAGCCACCCCATGTGACAGAGTAGAACTGCCCTGTAGGGCTTTCTAGTTCGTGATCTTTCCTGGAGCAGATCACCAGGTCATTCTGTTGGCTCATAATGACAACATTTCTGTTAGCGACCAAGCACTGAACAATTGTGCCACCAGAGTTCCTTTTCTTCAAGCAGTGCATACCATAAAGGAGCTCTGGTAATGTAGTGGTTACAAATCAGGCCGCAAACCTTAAGGTCAGCAGTTCGAAGCTATCAGCTGTTCCGCGGGAGAAAGATGGGGCTTTCTGCTCCCGTAAAGATTTACAGCCACGGAAATCCTGAACAGGATTGTTATGAGTTGGAACCAACTCCACAGCACATACCAACAACAACAACAAAACAGTTGTTGTTGTTGTTAAGTACTGTGGCGTTGGTTCCAACTCATAATGACCCTGTACATACCATTAGAATAAATTTTGGAGGTCATTTTAGAAACACATATTTCTTTAACACTTAATTAGTTTATTACTGGGGCCAAAGATTTCCAGTAGACAAATGGAAAAGAGGAATCCTGGTGTAATGTTGTAGGATAAACTTGGACTGCTTACCTCAAGGTTGGTGGTTCAAACCCACCAGCCTCTCCTTGGAACCCCTATACAGGGTCACTATGAGTTAGAACTGACTCAGCAGCACACAACAACAGCAACAGTGGAAAAGATGGCCAGTACTTCCTTGGCTGATATACACTCTCATTGCTTCAATTCTCTCAATCTCTGTCTGTCCTTCTTTTGACAAAATGTGTCTTTCAAGTTACTCCTTTCAACTTCTTTTCTTCATCACAACCTGTATTTGAATATAACGAATTCAGCCTACCACTTGATGCTGAGCACAGCAAGAAATACACACCAGCACCCCTGTACAAACTGCCTCCTACTCTTACAAAATGGAATGTCAAACGGGTTTCACGATGGAGAGGCCGTACATAAAAGTTGGCTCCATCACAGTGTCCACCCAGTGGTTATGTGAATGGTTGTTTATAACTTGTGTTCAGCTTTCTAGCCAAGCACTAGTGTCGCCTAAAATTGCTACTGTGAGAAAACCAAAATGCTATTTTGTGAGCCCAGACTGTTCATCTAAGTTTTGGAAAACTGCTCTCCTTTCTGCAGAGCTTGCTAAAGAAACATAAACAACTCTACCCAGAAAATAGGAAACTGGGGAGCAGTGGTACTTTTTTTATGGGAGCCAGGCGACTTTAGGAGTGCTGGTGTGGCTCTGTGGGCTAATGCGTCAGACTGCAAAGTCGTTTGAACTGCAAGGTCAGTGGTTCAAGCTCACCAGCTGCTCCTTGGAAACACTATACAGGGTCGCTATCGGTCGGGATTGACTCAGTGGCCCTTAACAACAACAACAAGGCAACTATATGTGCTTGAAAGACACTTGCCTTCTTGTGGGGCAAAATATGTTAAATATCAACAGTCACTGAAGATTCCTGATTGACTCTTTGTGGGTTTGTTACTGAGAAATTAATCAGCCTTATTTTTCCTATGGTCACATCAAAAGCATAATTTTGATATTAAGTCATCTATTTTTCTACTGCCAAAATAATTTTAATAACCAATTTGGCCTGAAAGTCATCAATAGTTGGTAACTGATAACTGATGATCAGTGACCCTATTTTTCCTCATAATTACTTGCCAGGCAGCATCTTGACTTCTAAAGAAGCTGTATATGATGAGTAATTGAATGCCTGAGGATAGGTTGGATTTGTGTCTGGGGGCAGAATGCAATTTTAAATAATTTATTTGACATGCCTAGAATTATTAAACTTCAAATGAACAAATTAATAATAAAATCTATGTGGGATGATAGTAATAATCTAATTTTTTTAACTTAGCCTGAATTTTGAATCAAATACATAATTTATTAAGGATAATACATTTGTGTCTTAATAACATGAACTGATTTCAGGGACTTGCTCTCATCTTTGGAACCATCAAGAAATAGGCCCAAGTGGCCTCCTGCAGAGATTCAGTGTTTACTACAAATACAGTTAGATGGAAATCGTAACTTAAGTCTGTCAGTACTGCTGAGGGTCTCATGGGCTAGAGGAATGAGAAATAGAGGGCAGTGTTTGTGGTGGAAGGGGCTCTTACATGGAGACCTAGAGATCAGAACTCATGTGTCCTTGTGAGGAAATGGAAAAGGGTAAATGGAAAATAAACCCAAACCATAACCATTAATGTTGAGTCAGTTGTGACTTTTAGTGTCCAATAGGACAGAGTAGGACTGACCTATAAGGTTTCCAAAGCTGTAATCCTTATGGTAGCGTAGTGGTTATGAATCGGGCTGTGAACCTCAAGGTCAGCAGTTCGAAACTATCAGCTGCTCCGCGGGAGAAAGATGAGGCTTTCTGCTCCCGTAAAGATTTACAGCCTCGGAAACCCTGTACAGGGTCACTATGAGTTGGAACTGACTCCACAGCAGATAACAACAACAACAACAACAACAATCCTTATGGAAGCAAACTGACACTTTTTTTTTCCCTTGGAGCAACTGGTGGAGTTAAACTACTGACCTCTTGTTTAACAGTCGACTGCTTCATCATTGTGCCACCTGGGATCCTATATGGAAAATAAAACCTTATAAAATTTTTAAAAAGAGCTGTTGGGTGATGCAAATGGTTAATAAGCAATACGCTTACCAAAAGATTGGAGGTTTAAATTCACCCAGGTTGCATCTCAATGTAAAGAAAACCAAAATCCTCACCAGTGGACCAATAAATAGCAGGATAAATGGAGAAAAGATGGAAGTTGTCAAAGATTTCATTTTGCTTAAAGCCACCACCGACACTCACAGAAACAGCAGTCAAGAGATCAAACCACAGATTGCATTAGGTAAATCTGCTGCACAAGACCTCTTGAAAGTGTTCAAGACCAAAGATGTCAGTTTAAGGAGTAAGAGGTGCATGACCCAAGCCATGGTATTTTCAATAGCCACGTATGCACATGAAAGTTGGATAATGAATAAGGAAGATCATAGAAGAATTGATGCATTTGAGTTATGGTGTTAGAGAAGACTATTAAAGGTACCATGGACTGCCAGAAGAACAAATCCGTGTTGGAAGAAGTGCAAACCGAATGCTCGTTAGAAACCAAGATGACCAGACTTCATTTCTCATACTTCACACCAATATCAGGACAGACCAGTCCCTGGAGAAGGACATCATGCTTGGTAAAGTGGAGGGTCAGTGAAAAAGAGGAAGACCCCCAATGAGCTAGATTGGCACAGTGGCAGCAGCAATTGTAGCAGCAAATGTGAAGATGGTGCGGGACCAGGCGGTGTTTCGTTCTGTTGTACGTAGGGTTGCTATGGGTCAGAACTGACTCAACAGCACCTAACAACAACACAACACAGGTGCCTTAGAACAAAGTCCTGGCAATATACTTCTGAGAAGCCGACCATTGAAAAACCTATGGAGTACAGTTTTCCTCTGGTGTACTTGGGGTCAATATGAGTCAATATGAGTCAAAGACAACTGGGTTTAAAATGAAAACGCTTTACTCACTATTGTCTTTCCAAGACAGAAGTTGCCCTGTGATGTTCTTCTATACTACCTAGGATGCCAGTCATTCCCAAAGTAAGTCAGCAAAAGATAGCTGGCATACTGAAAGTAGGTACAGATTTGTAAGCAGTCTCTAGTTCCTTCCATAGAATGACTGAGAAAATGGAAAGAGGCAAGTCACAAACCGACTAATTTTCTTTTTGCAGGCGGTGTTTGACATCCAAACTGAAAAACCCGCTTGTTTTCTGAGACTTCTGTGTATGTGTGATCAAGTGTGTACATAAATGCTTATATCACCTGGTGACTTTCAATTGACTGCATTTACAAGAAAGATTCTTAGTGGGAAAAAAGTTTGAAAATAAAGACTTTTCCTTGACAACACGTCGGAAGCATCTTGCCAGGTTGTTGAGAGAAGCACAGTTCTTTTTGTGCAGAAGCACACTATCCCAAGCTAGGATGGCTACCAAAAGACTCACGTCTAAATTAAGTGTTTTCTCTCTGCCTCCTAGTATAAGATCAGATTCATATTCTCAACATTAAGGATGTAAGGAACATCTGAAGCAAGGGTTTGGCCAATTGTTTGGTGTATTAAAAGAAGTGTACTCTCCACATCTCTCAAAACACAGTTGAATTTCATCATTCTTCCCAATCTAAGAATTTAAATGATAATTTGAAAATTCCCTGACTAGTCTGTGCCTCAAACCTGGCACCTACTTTTGTGAGACTTCTTATTGACTTGCTTACAACAGTTAGGAAGATGTATTGCATAAAGCTTTGACAAAATATATTATTTGGGGAGAGTAAGAAAAGTTTGTTAAGTGTGTGTAATGGTCACTCATTCTAGAGGTTTGAATCTAGCCAGAGGCACTTCTGAAGAAAGGTCTGCAAACCATTTCAAGATAATCAGCTATTGAAAATCTTGTGGAACACAGTTGTATTCTGACTTGAGGGTGCCATGAGTTGGAATAAATTCGATGTGAAGTGATTTTTTTTAAGGGTGGAAGTGTTGGGATCAATAAAGCTGGCTTGTAATGGTGAAGGTCTATGGAGTAATGATACTGCAGCATTGTGATTACTTGATATGGCTCTTTTAGCTGCAGGCTTTTTACCAAGTAACTCTCAACAAGTGGTGGTGATTCTGTTACAACTTATAGTAACCCTGTGTAGGGTTTCAGAGGCAGTAAATTTTTATGGAAGACAAAAGCCTCTTCTTTTTTTCTGACGAGAGACTCATAGATTCAAACTGCTGACCTTTTGGTTTGTATCTACTATGCTACCAGGGCTCCTTAAGTACTTGCGTTTTTGTTGTTATTAAGTGCCGTCGAGTCAGTTCTGACTCATAGAGACCCTGTATAGCAGGGTGGGGGACTATTTTTCTGCTAAGAGCCATACAAACTTATCAACTTAAAAATTACAATGTGTTGACTGGAACTGCAGTTGCCTTGGCAGGGCCATACCAAATGATTTTGCAGGTCTTAATGGCCCATGGGCCAGACGTTCCCTACCCTTGCTGTATAGGGTTTCCAAGGATTGGCTGGTGATTTTGAACCACTGACCTTGGGTCCAGTGCTTATCTTACACATATGTGAGGTCCTTGTGGCTCATCTAGAGGATTCAATAGTTTGCTAGTACTGTAAGTAAGGTACATGACATCTTTGTGGGATTGAACTATACAAATAAGATGTATGGAAGCCTAACATGGAGATTGGTCAGTTTTGACATCCTGGTAGGCTTTAAAAATGAGCCATCCCAGAAGCAAAAAGGAGGATCTCACTACTGTCAAAAAAGCAGAGCTACAAGTAGAGCATATCCTATGACCTCCTCCTAAGACACTCACTTTGAACCTCCTCAATGCAGGGAGCAGAGAAGAGTAGCACTTTAAAAACTTTGTAATACTTGCCCGAACAGAGCAAATGGACTACAGGGACAAGAGAGCTGTGCCTACAGATGCAGCTGGGAAAAGGCCATTCTGATTGAATAACTGTATCCTGAGTAATTTCTGAGCCTGAATTATGTCCTGTTAGTGCCCTGGTGCAATGCTGTAGGATAAGCACTGTGCTGCTAAACACAAAGTTGGTGGTTCAAACCCACCAGTCACTCCTTGGAAGTCCTATGATGGTGGTGGCATGTGCTATGAAGTTGGTACCAACTCACAGCGACCCTGTATAGGGTTTCTGAGGCTGTGTAAGTCTTTATGGGAACAGAAAGCCTCATCTTTCTCCTGCAGAAACACCGGTAGTTTCTAACTGCTGACTATG
Source organism: Chrysochloris asiatica (assembly GCF_000296735.1). Taxonomy (NCBI): domain Eukaryota; kingdom Metazoa; phylum Chordata; class Mammalia; order Afrosoricida; family Chrysochloridae; genus Chrysochloris; species Chrysochloris asiatica. The sequence continues at coordinate 27,823,001 of NW_006408522.1, read as the reverse complement.
AGATTGGCATCCAGTCTCGTAAGCACTATGCTACCAGAGGTCCTTTAGAAACTCTATACAGGTCACAAACAACAGCTTCCATAACACAGTGTCAGGATCCTGCCTTGACAGGGGAGTTCGGTTCACGAAGTAGGGAGATCTGGTGGCGACAGAGATAGAGAAAGAACACACACAAAGACGCAATGAGAGAGACAAAGAGACACCCCGAAACTAGAGTGGGTGCAAGACTGGAGGGCAGACCCTGGACTACAGGCATCATGGCCCTGCAGGCAGTAAAGCACAGCCCTGCAGGCAGTAATGCACTGCCCTGAAAACCGTAATGCATACAGGGTTCAATCTGCGCCCCCTTTTTATTTCAGGGAGGGACTTTACACAAAGGAAGAAGGGGGTTATTAAGACAAGGTACAGAAATGAAATATGATTAATCATTCAAAACAGGACACAATGATTTACAGGAACAAATTCTCAAACATACATCGCAAATTGTCTTAATAATCTAACATCCTTAATTTTCCAGAAATTCAAGCAAATTGTTATAAATTACTTTTTAGGTTCAAATCCCAAGGCAATAACTCAAGGTTTCTCAAGGCTAATTAACATACCTATAGCACTTAATCTCAAATGGGAAAAGGTGAAAAGGATTCAAAAGGTCTGGGAGGAGTCCAGCTGTTTCAGCTACCTGGCCTAGGCTTGCAGGAGGAAGAAGGACACCTAGGTTAATGGTTTGCACCTGGGGATGGTCTGAGAAGGCCAACACTATTATTCCTTGAACAATACCCCAAAAGTCACCAATCTACTTTGAGTGAATTCATTGGGCAGACTGTCTCCGGAGCCCCCTTGCAAACTTGCCTTTGGAACTTTTACAACCTCGGCTTTAGAAGAGGCTTTTACATTAATATTGTACATGGATACTAAGAGCTCATGCATTAGGTTAATATCAAACATAACTGAATAACTTGATAAAGAACAGTTTTGCCATGCTTGCCAGGTGGCCATAGTTTGTTCCTCAGAGAGATTTGTTCCCAGAACCTTAAGCACTGCCAATACAGTGGAGACATTAAGAGAGGTACATAAGAAACCAATTTCTCAGAAGCTACAATTACTGGAGTTCGAAGCATAGAATGACTAATAGGACCAAAGAAAATTATACAAAGCTAGCCAAACAGTGAGTTCGTAAAAGCTAATGAACCCGGGACGTCCGGAGGTCACTTCCTTGGGCCCTCAGGGTCCCTGGCTAGCCATCCTGAGTGGAGCCATCGTGTAGGATTTTCATCCATGACACAGGGCCTCAACATCTCAGTGTTTGCAGTCTCCAACAACACAGCCCATAATTGTGAGTTCTGTATGGCCATTGCAAGAAATTGTTGAGCTCAGAAGAGAAGTAGAGAGTACCATGGGATGGACAGTAGGTCTCAAAATTGGTAAAAAGTTTGGAGGGTGGAAGTATGTCTGATCTCTGCCTCATAGGAATCAGCCTTGAATAACTGATGGTCTTGATTCTCTTTCCCCATTGTGAAGTTAGAGGAGGTCCCATATTACCCCAACACCATTTTTACAGACACAAATACATTACAACCCACAAAGCTCCAGTCTGGCTTTAGGAGTTACTGAAGTAAATCAGTATGGCACAGTGTATACCTATGGCACTGTGCTTTGTCTCTTCCATTTCAGGGTCCATTTCTACCAAGACCTTGGCTCAATTCATTGTCACATTATACTTGTTCTCTGTCAAAAAAGGAGAAGACATTCTCAGCATTTTGGAGGAGTGGGCTAACACCGGAGTGCCATTATTCCCTTGCTCGTGCACTGAGAGTCACGTACCCACCTCTCTGTTATGTTGTTGTTGTTGTTAAGTGCCGTTGACCCATAGTGACCCTGTACAGGGTTTCCGAGGGTGTAAATCCTTACGGGAGTAGAAAGCCTCATCTTTCTCCCGCGGAGCGACTGGTAGTTTGGAACCACTGACCTTAAGATTCGCAGCCCAATTCGTAACCACTACGCTACCAGAGCTCCTTTATTACTGGAAGTTTTTTCCCTTGTGGCTGAATCTCTGTTGTGTCAGTTGCTGGATGAGTGCAGGTTCTGCCATTGACCTCACAATATACTATTGTTTGGAAATAGAAGATTCTACCAAATTAATCCAGGATCCACTTTATCAGCTGTATAATCTGTAAAATGAGATGACCTGAAATGACAGACCCCTGCCACTAGAATTAGCATTTCACTATGATCTGGCATCACAAAATTTAATGGGATGAGCCAGTTCCATAATGTATGCATTGCCTCCAAATATCAGCTGGCCACAGTCACTCTCACAGAGGAGGTAAGCAGTTTACATTCACTTGGCAAAGGATCAGTCCTAAAATCTACACCTTATTTACTTACGTAATTCTTCCCCTCTTCCTTCAATCAGTCTTTCTCTTAAAACAGAGCCAGTGCAAATTCATATTCTAGCATTCTTCCTTTCTCTTTAAATTTTATAATCTGTAATATATTTCCAAGTGTGGTGCTGTGGGTTAACGTGCCAGACTGCAAAACCATTTGTACTGCAAGATATGTGGTTCAAACTCAGTAGCTGCTCCTCGGAAACCCCATATATATATAGGGTCGCTATGGATCAGAATTGACTCGACAGCACTTACCACCAACAACAATATATTTCCAATCTAGAAATGAACCTTTAAATTTATAAATCCTTTGTTGGCACAGATAACTGAGATAAAGACCTCTTTAATATTATCTTGCTAATAAGTTAACTCAAATCTTTAAAAAAAATTTTTTTTTCTGAACAAATCTCCTTGGCTTTTAAAGTAGAAATAATGTGCTTGTTCGAATTGCTTATGTTTCTCTCAAAACTGAGATTTTCAAAGGTAGAAAATATCGATGTATATGATAACGTTTTTTAATACCCTTAACTAAATGTTAAAAGTGAAGGGACAGTTAAGACAAATTCATTAAGTAACCTCACTGCACATAATACTATTATGCAATAAAGGAAAATTCAAAGTAAAGAGAAGAAGCAATCTTTGTCTTGGAAAAATGTATAATCTATTAGGATTGACCAATCTAACACATAAGGAAAAAAAAAAGAAAACAAAACATGTAACATTTAGAGGTAGAAAATGAGTAAGTGATTGAGATGGGTGAGGTATATATAAGGCAAAGACAATTAAAATACAGGTGGAATTAATTAGAGACGCCTTCCTGGAGGAGGTGAATTTCCAGTTGGATTGAAAAAGGTAACTATTCAACTAGAGACATAAAATGGAAAGTTTTGAGCAGGGAACAACAAAAATGACTTAGCCATTTCTAAAAACTATATTTAGAAATGTATATATCAAAAGTCTTCTCATCTGCAATACATTAGTTGGCTTATCAAAAGTAATATAAAAAAAGAATCATAAAACATGAGCACACATACCTTAAACATTAGATTTTTAACTTAAAACCTATAAAAGCACACCTAGTCAAAAATTTCTCAACGTACTGCCAGGGTTTGTTCTTTGAGTTGGGTTCTGTTGATTCATTTTCTCTAATGACTCTTTTGCATCACCATATCTGTATATATGATCCAGAGTTTCTAAGTTCAAATTAGAAGTGGAGTAAAAACTCTGAGACTCATGCTAAGTAATATGAGTACAGTCTTCTAGGCTGGCTCTCATTTTTCTGCAACTGTTTTGTATTAACCCACCGACACAAAATTTGATAGTGGAGTTTTAGGGACATACCTTTGGAGAAATCTTTCTGCACCATCAACATAATTTCTCTAATAATAGTAATGATCTTTATTTTCATATTCATATTTAAGTATGTATTACAATAAAAGTATATAAATGATGTAAAAAGATTAACCACATACATAAGAAGCATATGTAAATTATTGTTGGACATCGCACAACTCAGTTTTGGGGAGCAGAAGTTCATGGCTTACTAGTGAGAACCTGTTGGATTCAGGGTGTGATGATCTGATTCTGTGTATTTGAGCAATTAATGATATGATAATTTAGTTACCTAAAGATCAGTTAACATAGAAATATTCTAATGAAGTA